>NC_141155.1:105852435-106163554 GCF_053477565.2 Lygodium microphyllum | reverse complement strand
TTTGCAGATCTTTATATAAGCTTTAATGTATGCCACGAAAAATTATTCCCACTAGTTGTGATTGAACTTTTGCTGATTGGGCTTGCGATAGGAACTGGACCCACTGTGTGACATGGAAAGTGCACGCGTGCTCCTTTCCATTAGAGGACAAGGGAAGGAGCTTGAAACCCACCTAGACTCATGCAATCTCTGCTTCATCAAGGTTGAGTGCATCACTAGGGTGATGCTACTTCAAGAGCACTTTCACATCCAAGGAGAGATCAAGGCCTTGCCCACCAATGAGGTGGCCATCATCGGCAACACTGGTAGCTTTCGCGGTACTCATAGATATATAGCTAGTTTATGGGCTCATTCTTTGTTGCAACACATGGTGATAACCTTTTCATTGAGCTCTCAAAATCATAAACAAAATAGACTTTGGAAAGGTTTCATGTTGACCTTGAATCTTCAAATGAACTTTGGTAAGGAAAGTGATAGTGCTTGTGTTTGCAAATCACTATCCCTTCCACAATGTCTTCTATGTTGAGGCTGACAACATTTGCAAATTGCTATCTAGCTCATGTTGTCAAGTTCTCCTTCTTATTGCAAAGCACTAGCATTGTCATTTCGATTATTGAGCAAATCACTCGGTGATGTGGATGTCAACACACTAGACCTCCACGGTTTTTTTTTTGTTAGAAAGTCTTGAAACTTGAAAGATGTCGTGGAGGTGTACCCAAGGAATGAACTCATGCACCCATGTACACACCCACACACTCAAACCACTTGAGCTACAACCAAGGAGCTCGTTGAGGAGAGTAATGGTCATATCATGGATGAAGTGGATCCACAAGGGGCACCGCACCATAGTGCAAGATTTAAGGTTTGGGTTCTCGGGGTTGTCACCTAGGGCCCCCCTAGCCCATCTCTCCAAAACCCATTCACACACTCTACTAGATTATTATGCCTTCCCTAAAGATGGCTCTAGCTAGCTTCCTTATAAGGTCCACATCTTTCAATGACCTTTTATTCCCCCACTTGCCCTGTTCTAGCATGGGAAAAATCCTAATATTTCCAATGAGATTGAAGGGGACAACTCTTCACATGGCACTTTATATGTGGCTATATCAAGAGGGCTTCTACCAATTCTTCTATTATATTTTCAACAAGCACTGCTTTGCCTATATGACTGCCAAGAAGCATAGTCCAACATCCAATGAGTCAAGGCTTGAAAGACTTATGACACTCTAGATTCTCTTTGTGATAAAGAAAGTGTGCCACATGTGACTACCACCACAGTTGTTGTCTCTATTTTGGAAAGAAGGAGATGAAAATAAAGAAAATAAGAAAACATGTTATGTTGATTCCAAGAGAGCAAAGCTCAAAATCCACGTCTACTCTAACAAGTTTAGTTTTTGAAAATACTCCAAGGTTAAAAGGATCACTGTTACAAGTCACACCACCAATTCACATGAGAAGTCCCACATCCATCAACAAATTCAACAAATACATTGCTTCAAGTTTTCTCACAATTTGTAATTTTTAAATATCTAAAATACAAAACTCGAATATTATATTTTATTCTACAACAAAATAATCATAGTGAGCTTGCACTTCTATCACTCCACCATAGCATAGGGAGCATTGGCACTTGCAAGTTTGGACAGTTGTATTCACTTCAATTTTTCACAAAAAATAAAATAACTTGAAACTCTATATCTCTCCTTGAACCTCCAATTGTGGCACTTGAAAGTTTGAAGACAAAAATTATAGACTTGAGATACTTGATGCAAAACTTGTGAGATGGTGCTTTGTTCAATCATAGTAAAGTGGAGCCTCTTCAATATAGTGTTTGAGAAGTCATAGGGGACTCCAAGTGCTAGTGATTTGATAAAGTTCTAGCCATAAAGACAATGACAATAGGGTAAGAGATACCAAGCACTATGTCTAATGGTGGTCAACCTTGCCTACAAAGTTACACAAAACCCTTAAATTTATGAGTAGTGCAAGGGCATACTTGGTGAGATGAATGAGTGGATAGACTTAGGATGAGTAGTGCATGGATAAGCTGGGAGGAAGCGGTGAAGGAGAAAGTATGAGGGAAAAATCAGAAAAGGGTCCTTTGGGGAGTCCTCACACATAGTGAGACGTGGCCCATGTCTCCTCTAGCTCTCTTCATGCATGTGTGAAAGTACGTATGGACTCATAATTTCAAAATAGTTGGCATATGATGGAGAGTTTATTTCTCTTTATTGGCACTTATGTGTATTGCACGACATAAAATGGATATGCCTCTATTAATGCATCATTGCTTGAATATTTTTAGAAAAACAATTCATTTATATATTATTATCCTTTAATTCAATATATGGGGATCCTCTTATACCTCAAGGATTATTATGTTGCATATATTCTTATACTCTCATACTATAAGGATTGTTTTGTTCTATATATTCTTATCCTCTCACACCATGTGTATCACATCTAAAGTCTAAAATTGATGTGCACAATAAATATTTAGAATGATGCCTCTGTTTGAGTTGTATCTCTATGTTTTGAGTCAAAGGAGATAATGGTGTTAGAGAAGGATCTTCACGAATGTTTTGAGCTTGGTAGTAGATGCTTATCTTTGCAATCCTATTGTGCAATTGTGCCTAGATTCCAATAAGAATATGGCAAGTTAACAGTTTAGTTAACCTTTGCCAAGCAAAGGGGTTGGATAGCATTATAGAGAAGTTACCCTTGACAAACACATCTATCTCTTGATTGTCATTTGTGGGATCTTTCACACCATCTACTATGGAGGGCAAGTAGACTAGTATCCTCACTCTCCTTAGAAGGCTGCCTTTGAATGAATCTCTACTTGTTATAGTGATGAATACTTGCACTATTATGCAAGTTTATGAATTTCCTTCTCAATATGATGGAGAGTTTGTCTTTGAGCTACTTGCATATGCAAAGCGAAAGCCAATGTTAGGATTGGAGCAAAGACATGGTGGTCATGTTTGGGTGGAGTACAAAACTTGCACTGAAGATAATTCTATAGACATGATTTGATGTATCTCTTGTACATGACATTTGATATGTTTGAATTTGGAGTGTCCATATTATGGATGCACTGAACAATACAATCAAACATAGCAACATGGGAAGTTAAGGTAAGTGCCCTTTGTCAGCATTCTAAGGCAAGGCAATGAGACTTTAGTGTGTCATCATTGTTTCATTTCCCTAGAGTGCTTAGTTGTTTGTGAGTGTTGTATATACAATTCAACTATGGAAGGCTTGGTGAAGCAAAAGGCCATTCTAGATCTTGATGTAAAGTGCAAAAATGTAGAGACGAGTATTGCAATGGGCTTGATTAATCAAATGGGACCCAGAGGCCCATTGGAGTACTAGCTTGTGCATTTTAATCATGTTCACCATACTTATGGATGGACCACAATGAGTGCACATGTGTATCACCTATATGTTAAAGAGTTGCTTACTATTGTCGTTGTTTAGTTCAAGGTGTAAAACACTAATGCTCAAGTACCTTTTTTGACTTTGATGAGTGAATGGATGGCTCAATGTCGTTTCTAGGAATAGAGTCTATAGATCATGGACATGAGGATGAATTGTAATCATTGGACATGGCTTCTTTTGTGGGAAGTGAGCGGGTTCCACTAGGCAAGGTGGATGTTGAGTCAAGGAGATGAAGGTCATTTTTTACTTACAACCAATCTCTCCAAACGCAAACATATGTTCATGAGGGCAGCTCTTGGATATGCTCAACAAGTTAGCTTGCACTCTTCTTGTGTTATAGACTTAGCTATGTCAATTCTTCAAAGTGCTCATTGTAAAGCTTATTTGAGAGGAAGACATGAGGGCTTGTACTCTTCTTGTGCTACAAACTTTGCTATGTCAATTCTTCAAAGTGCTCACTATAAAGCTTATTTGAGAGGAAGACATGAGGGCTCTAGATTGGGCCTTAGAATTATATGCAATAAATTTATGGTAGGGGATGATGAAGTGCTAGCAAGAAAACATTTAGTGGATCTAACATTAAATGTGTTAGAGGAGTAGTAGATAACACCTAACCTATCTAGTGATAAAGGTAATAAACTACTATGCAAAAGAGGAGAAACGTACATGTAACCATTGTGTTGAACATCGACAGTCATAGACTAGAGTATGAGAATGTCATGATTCATCATCTAAGAATAAGGGGAGGACCAACACTCATTGGAGGCATTTCTAAAGAGATTGATGTGGATGTAAAAGAGTGAGTGATTTGTCACACACCAAGAAATTGTCAATCCATGTGTTGGGGAATGTTATAGGGCGGCAAAGGAAAGATACATGGAGCCTTTGTTCACATGGGAAGAGGTGAAAGAGTTAAGGGTATGCCTACACCATACTTCAAGGGTCTAACACAATATAAGGATAAGGAGAGTTGGTAAATGTTTTACTTTTGTCCCTCAAGTGTAGTTCACTTTACTAAGGATTGATAAGTACATTCGAAGCTTCTATGTATTAGCACCATTAGTGTGGAAGGTAGCCAAGGGGACATGTTTAACTATAGAGGAGACATCTAAATCAATTTTCTTAGGATTTCTTTTGGAGGATATAGAGCATTGGGTGTCAAATGTGCAAACAACTCTTAGCGATGTGCATTCAATGAGTAGAGGAGATGATTGTATTGTTGAGTGGAGAGATAAATTAAGTCAGAAAAGTAATGGGTGCATTGACTATCCTTATCTATTGCAAGGAAAATGTGTCTGTGAGACTGTAGTCATTCTCAATGAGTCCTACAATAGTTCTTAGTTCACCCAATGACTTATTGTGGCTGGAAGAGCTCACCAAAACTACCAACTAGCCTCACATACAGCCTTTGTACAATACTCTCGCTCAAGGAAAAGGCTCACCTTAAACGTCTCCTCTCCCTACCACCTCATCTTTACCTTCTGACTCTCTCGCTAGCTTGATATCTCAGTCCTCTACATTAGCTACAAATGTCATTAGCACAAACTCATTTGTCACCAACTTACCTCCACAAGAGGATATCCTCTTCAACTCGTATCAAGTTTTCTTGTATTAGGTGAGCATATATCAACCCTCTCCACCAGCCAACCTAACTGGATCTTAGAAAAGGTCCGTTACTACCCTAGGAAAGAAAGCAAGCAGCACAGATGGACCAATCATGTACATGAATGGATGCAAGATAGAGTATTCTTACACTGTACTTTTTTTAAGGTAAACACATTTACTCTTTTATATATGCCAAAACAAACACACTAGCCTAAACTAACCAACGAATATTTTGGACACTTTAGAATGACAATGTCATTGCCAAAGTTAGGAAGAGACGACTTATCCCACCAAGCCAAAACTTATATCGAAACAACATATACAATTGAGAATTCTAGTAATATTAACTATTTCCATACTACGATTTCATTAAGAATAACACATTCTTTCCTTATAAAGCCAAAAATGACAACCTATGATAACCACCAATAAATAGTTAGGCCACTAATAGGATGACACAAAATAGTATAGTGTAGGCTTTCCCTTCAAAATCCATCAACAAGCTCAACTAGACCAAAATATTGAATATATCACATGGTTGCCACCAAACCCGAGTTTCACTTTCAAATATAAAGCATTACCTACAGAAGGAACATTATGCTACCCATGCTTGAGTGATCTCTAACTTTGTCAAAGTTGCTTGATGCATAGCATCAAATCAAAGAAGACAAGCGTTGCCTTTGATGTGTGTTAACCCCAAGTCGAGATGGAGAAAAAAGGAAGGAAAAAGCAGAAAAAAACATGGAAAAAGAGCAAAGACACGCAAGCGACCTCCAAAGCTAAGCCAGGGCAAAAAGCGCAATTTTAAATGAAAGGCGCCTTAAAAAACTTGGAAAACTCTTGTAAAAGAGCGCCAAGCTCCCTCCTGTGCCAATTGTAAAATATTATACGAGTGTAGGCTAGAGGCATAAGGCTAGAAGAGGGAAATGGAAAAAGGACCTTGCCACAATGGCCGGTCATGTAAAAAAGGGATGGGTACCCATGGGATTTTAGGGCTTGTATATAAAGTTCAAAAAATTAATGGAATCTCATTCTTTGGTATGTGGCTAACAAGAGCTCTCTTCTTCTTCTCTTCTCCTCATCTTCTTGCTTGCGTGTGCTCTTGAGAGAGGGAGTGTGAGGGTGTGAGGGAGTGTGTGTGTGTGTGAGTGAGGGATCAAGAGGGTGAAGCTCTTCACCATCTCCTCTTCTCTTCTTCTCTTCTCTTCTCTTTTCTCGTGCACGCGGCTATGGAGGATGAAGCTTGGAGATGGAGGGGGCTTGAGGATGCTTGAGCTCGCATCTAAGATCATGGAGCTACCGGGGTGTGCGAGAGAGGAGGCAACTCGTATCGGCATCAAGGTAAGCTCACTACACTCATAGGATCGACGGCGCGTCGGCTAGGTGAGAGATAGCTATTAGAGCTCGCTTGAAACGCTTGAAGCAATGAGCGGTCCATGGGTCTTGGCGGTTGAGCGTGAGCTCCCACTACACTGTGAATCTATGTGAGTTTCCCAGGTGCTCATGCCTACATTTTTCTCTACAAGAATAAAAGAAGGAGCCCTACATATCTTGTGTTCATTAGCATGCTTGGATTCAAGCCCTTGATTCAGACAATTCTTTAATCTCTCAATCAAAAGGAGGAGAGGATCAATAGAGAGGTGGGGTCTACTTGAAAATAATTCGAAAATATGTTGGCATGAAGAAGACCAGCCAATTGTGGATTTTCTCATCTTCAACTCACGAATCCCCTACAATCTCCATACCTCTCCAACCTGAGATAATGTGCCAGTCAAAACCAAAGTCAAGAATTCTTTATCCCAACAAGCAAAGGTTCGAATCCTTTTACTTCAACTCCCCAAAAACTCATTTAATACCAAGAAAATACATTGAAAAGTTTTAGGTCAATTCCTTCTATTTTTAGCCCCTAAAAAATGACTCTTATATCACTCTCAACATGATGAAGAAGAACCCTATGCTGTCTTTCACTCATATCTATACATCAGAACATATATGCATATTTTGTGCCCCACGCAACAATAGAAAGAAACAAGACAAAAGGAAGACTCTTATTACCATCGTCTAAAAACTGAGAACTCGCATAAACCAATTGGCTTCAACAGCCCTACCATCATGCTCAAGGCTCCGATAACTTTAGCTTCATGACCTCTTTCTTCTACAAACTTGTTCTTTTTTTTCTTAACATCAGATTTCTCCCTTCTCTTTAGGTTGTAAGATTCCTCTCTCTCTCTCTCTCTCTCTCTCTCTCTCTCTCTCTCTCTCTCTCTCTCTGATACACTGATTGTCTTGTGTAGAATCCCTCTCCCTCTTTTCTTTTTTCAAAAAAATTTTGCCACGTAAAATTCCACTCAGGGATTCAAAATCAGAAGTGAGAACACGTTCCATGTATGATGATATCTCTTCCTGCATGAGGCGCATGTCTCAGAAACTGAAATGTCACAACCACGTGTCGCATGGTACCACTTGGGATTTCCACTTATCAACCCAACTCTTGCTACGAGTACATGTTAGAAAGACAAAAAAATGATATTTGCATGTGTTACCCCACTTGACCCCACGCAGCATCATGTCTCTGGTCTCTCATTTTCACCCACCAACGTGAAGCTTCCATTGCTCTGATGGAAGAGAAAGGATGCCAAGGAGTGAAGCTTCCATTGCTTTGATGGAAGAGAAAGGATGCCAAGAAGTGAAGCTTCCATTGACATAGAAAACAAAGCAGAAAAAGATATTGAGTGAAAGGTGAGAATAGCAAATCCTATGCAAAAATGGACAAAGAACATGCACTATGTTGAACTATTTGAGATTTTTGTGAAAAAGAGAGGGATAGTACAATAGAGGAAAAACGTTCAAGTATATTATTAAAGAATTCAAGAAAATGATTGGGAGACTGCACGATGATTGACAAGAAATGTCTCCATCTAGTGATTTTGTCCCAAGAATTGAAGAATTGTGGATGGTGAATTTGGTATAGTAGCTTGCATGATGGCTACTACCTTTGTGGGGTCAACAACAATGCCATCTTTAGAAATAATGTGTCCAAGAAAAATACCTTAGTGAATAATAAACATACATTTTAAAGGATTCAAACTCAAACTTACCTTGTGGCATCTTGTCAGACATAAATAGAGACGCGTCAAATGGAGCATGACTATCCCAAAGGCACTAAAGTCATCTTAAAAAACTCTCATAACATCAGTCAGATAGGGGCCAAATATCTCTTACATGTCCGACTCAAAAGAAGTTGGGGCATTCTTTAAACCAAACCACATTATGGTACACACATAGACTTTGCACGCTATGATGAAAGCCATTTTGGATCAATCCTCTAGGGCAAGGCATACTTGCTTGTAGCCACTAAATCCATCTAAAAAAGAATATATCTCATGACTAGCCATTTCATCTAGAATTTTATCAAGGCAGGGAATAGGGAATGAATTCAGAATAGTGGCTGCATGAAGATTTCTTTAGTCAACACAAATCCCCAATTTCTTGTTCTTCTTGGGGATAGTGACAAGTGGTGAGATCAAGTCGTTGCAATCTACTAAGGTTATGAAGCCAACTCACAGTAGTTAGTCCAATTCTTCCTTGACTTGTTTGGCTACGTGTGGATTCATTTGATATCTCTAGAGTCTAGACTGGAATAGCATTGACTTCAATCTAGTGCTAATAGAATCTTAGATGCTATCCTTTCATTTCTGAATAATCCCAAGCAAACACATCCTTGAATTCTTGAAGTAAACTAACTAATTGCTCTTGGAAACCTAGCTTAAGGTGAGCACTAATTTTTATTCTTTTGGTCTCCTTGGAACCTAGAAATGTTGTAGCTAATTCATCCTCTTACACTCATGACTTTTTGCATATGAGCTTTAAACTCTCACTCTTGTATTAATACTTTTGTTATCTTAGCTTCTATAATGTCTTTTAAGGTTTTAATTTTCATTTGTCAATTTTAGGTTTTGAATTTCAAAGATCTTGGGAGGACGGCCCTCTTCCTCTTTCTCTAGGGGTTTATCTAATAGACTCTATGTCTACACTCATTGCTCACTCATCTGCAAAACATTGATGAGGCACCATGGTTGTAGATCTACATTGGCCTTTAGAAACTCCTCTTTCTCATCATCACTTAATCCTCCCACCATGTTAACTATTTTTGTCATAGTCAATTTGCATTGTAGTGAGGGAGGGACAACATTTTGCAAGAACACAATAACCTTGTGATGATTAGGGTGAATAGTGAGTTTGTCTTGATCCTAGTTGTGGGTGACTCTTACTTAGTGAAGCCAAGTCCTTCCCAACAAGAAGGTGGTAATCCTCACCTACATACTCCGTATTTAAACCAACTAAAGAAACCAAGAAGGCGGCCCGTCAAAGGGTGCGAGGTGGGAAAGGGAGACCTGCGGGGAGGTGTGTTGTTTCTTTTTTTTTCCCCTTTCATTAATCCAAATTCCTGACAGATTTCTAAGGTGATAATGTTGACATTGGATCTAGTGTCGACGAGCAAGATGTTTTGAATAACTCTGTCCTTGCATCCTACAGGAATACTACAATTGTCCAATCAGATAATGGGCCTGGTGATATTGACTCCTACTAGATCATTTGAACTATCTCCTTTAGAGCGATCACAGTCAATGCTACTACTTAAGGTTTTGGTAACACTGTTTAATTAGGCTAGATAAGCTTCAATAGGTGATCTTTGAAAGTTGGTACAAGATTTAAAAGGTCTTCTAATAAGATAATGATATTAACTGAGCCCCATCTAGCTGATTCTTTAGATGAGTCAAGAATAGCCACAACTCCTAGCTTATTCCTTTCCGCTTTCATGGGCTCAGAATGGGTCTTCTAATGCTAATTGCCTCCAAGATTAGCTTCCAAGGTTTTACTATGCTTTTGTCCAAAATGATCTTTCGCATTCATTTCCTGCTCCTCCTTGCTAGGATGAACTTTCGGTATATTGCTTTTCTATTTACTAGGATAACCCTCGAGATGCTTGCCTTTGTCAATTCTAAGCTAAACATTTGGATATTGGTTTAGTGCCAATTTAGGATAAACTTTTGGGTGTGTAAACTACAAATTATTAATCATAGTGTGTGGGGTTCCTACCTTTAGGGATGAAACTTTGATGATGCCATCAGGTTGCTCATCCTCCTTTGCAACTTGTTAATTTTTATTGTGCTACAGGAATGGTACACCTTAGTTATTCTTTTACTATGGCTTAGACTTTGTAGTTAAATTCAAAATGATGGCCGTTCTTTGGTTGTGCTGATTCCATCCCGAACTCAAGTGTGGACTTATCTTCACACCTGGTAGTAATTCATGAATTGGTGGGTTTTGTACCTCCTGCTTTGCTACCAACTATACTATTGAGAGTATATCACAATGCAACATTCATGCGTTCTTTTCAAGGCTTTATCATCATGACCATCAGTATGCTATAGAGGATTCTTCCATGTGCCTGAATTTCCTGACCATCTTTTGGATTGAACATTCGGACTAGAACTTGATAGTGTATATTTCATCATGGTCGGTTCACTTGTTCTCCATCCTACCACTTGGTAGCAGACTCTCTCCTATTTTACCCATGAAGGAATTTTGGGTTTTAATGCTACTTTCCTATACATTTTTCCAGACAGGATTACTATGTTGACATCTGA
This sequence comes from Lygodium microphyllum, assembly GCF_053477565.2. Lineage (NCBI taxonomy): Eukaryota > Viridiplantae > Streptophyta > Polypodiopsida > Schizaeales > Lygodiaceae > Lygodium > Lygodium microphyllum. Next base: position 106,152,857 of record NC_141155.1, on the reverse strand, counting down.
CTTCGATAGCTCTTTGATTTCAACTACGTTGGCTCTAGGCATGGCTACCAAGCCTTGATGTTTCCATCTCTGTGCATCATATACCTAGGCTTTTGGACACTTTGATCTCTAGTGTCCTTCCTATACATAGAAGAAACAATGTTTAGAAAATGGCTAAAAATCTCCTCCCATCTCTTTGTCCTCTGCCACACAGATGCCATGGCCACCATTGGATTGCTAATGGTCCTCATTTGTGTAAGCTACTATGTGCGTCTACACTTCATTGAATGACATGGGGTTCCATTGGTCAGTTTGGGATGCTCCACTAGGATGGCTCATCTCTGAGGAATCTCTCCCCTTCTGAATGGAAGCCCTTATCCAACTGGAAGAATATCAAACTCGCAATGCTTACATATTATCCAAAGTCCAAGCCCAGCAAAAGAATCAAGTCGACATAGGCTTTCTAAGAAACAACTCTAGAAGGGCCAACTTGACTTGTGGTCTTCAAGACCCAGATGGGAAAGCTTCCAGGCAAGTTGAAATTTTGATGGATTGGTCCCTTCTACGTGTTCCATGATTTTGGTACTAACTCTTTCTACCTAACTAACTTACAAAGAACATTGTTACCAAAGTTTGTCAATGGGTTCCCTAGCTATACCATTATCATGCCAATGATTTTTAGTGTCCATTCCTTATTGACTCGGAATTCCCAACTACCTTTGCTCCACCTTCACGACTAAATTTCAAACATTCAACTCACTACATTCTTGCCTCCACTTGGATCTAGTCAGTCACAGTGACATGGAGCTCATTTATGAACCCCACTCATTTGATGATATTCTCGATGACGGTGGCGTGGTATCTCAGAAAGCTCGTCTTCATCATGCCCTTTTATGGCCTATTCTATTGACATGGTAAACATGCATTGGCCACAGCACATTTGCGTTAACTCCATGAACTTTTAAGGAAGTTTATTCCTCTCATAACCCCTATTTATCATATTACACTTGCAATCATCGCCTTGATTCATCAATCTTCTTTCCCTTCTTTTACGTTCTCTCTGTATCTACCTTCTTGGTCCTCGCTTCCATGGCTACCTTTCAACTAGTAATAACTGAGAAAGTTTGCCCTCCTAGCCTAGTGACTATCACCAAAGTATAGGCTTGGATCAATTCCTTGGAGCTCAACCACTTCATTAACCTACCATAAAGTACTACCCCAGTTCATCCAAACACATAGTCCATCTTGGAGCAGCTCATCTTAGGCTCCACCATCTACATCCAGGGACCAAGTACACCTTGTCCACCAAGCATTCCAAGAGAAGCTCTATTGCTCTCCCAGTCATGGCAAACCTCCACCCTCCACTACTCTCCACCTCAGCCATTGAAGAGGTCTTTGATCCGATTCTTCACAAAGAATATCAGCTAAATAGTCTCCTCGAACCCCACAAATTGATGAATGATACCCTAAAGTTCCTTATAGAAGCTATGTATCTTCAGGGCAAGGCATTCAATATATCCAAAAAGGTTGCTTCTCTTTTCTTCTCTCCTTTGGCTCTTCCTATTGTTGCCTAGGCTCATGTCTTCCACAACCACCTCTTCGTCAAGGTGAAACACCTCATCCACAAGATGACTAGCACAAAAACCATGAAGATTATGTGTGGCCAAAATGACCATCCACTATATGATCATTTAATTTACCACTTAGCCATACACATCCCACTATATTTGGCCCTAACTTGCACACTTACGCACTCACAAGTAGTATACTACACAAGAATAGACTATCCAATATTCTCTTCAAGGTTTTAAGGTTCATGTTGCATTTAGATCAACTACACTTAGGTGACACACCTAATGGCACTATCAAACCTCCTTAGATATTCACTACACTTAGGCTAATTCATTGGCCCTTAGTCTTGTAGATCACCCCTTTAGACTCAATTAGATTAGCTTGGTTAATTTTACCTCACTTAGATACAACTTCTCTTAGATAGATACAAGGCACACACCTTAAAGATGATAACCAACCATGGGTACAAGTACTTTAGGTACTTAGAAGACCAAGGTGGACAATGCATTGCACAAGTAAGATGGCCCTTGCCTCTGCACCATTAAATTTGTCCAAATTTCGGTTAGCTGCTGCATGTACATCTTCCTTGGGATCATAGATTGCATTCATATATAAGTTGCACATCTTGTTTTTGTTGACATTCAATAGCTCACTACTCTGCACAAAATTTTGCCCTTTGATCCCCTCAAAGGGATTTAGGCACCAAGACCCTAGGTGCTTAGGTACTCATTAGAACCCTTGGGTCTTTCATGTAGGACCTTAGCTATAGGTTACAAAACTTTAGGAGCATCCCATTTAAATCTAGCCAAGCAACAACATTTGATTGTGAGATTAAGATCGTGGGAACTAGTTTCTTGACAATAAAAAGTTGATTGTGCATCGATACACTTTGATTGGAAAATACGAAAGCTTGGCTATGCATGACATATATAATTTGTACATGGAATTTTATGGTCTCAATCTTGAGTATTAAATCATTATCGATTGAGACTTTTGCTAAAGATAGAAACCAAAAAAATCAATGCATAAGACACCCTTAAGATAACAAGATAATTGTTCAAGGGTGTAATAAACATAAAGGAACTAATAAGATTGCCACCCTCAAAAGGGAAACAAACCAAACCCTAAGACAAGAAACCAAGAAGACTAAAGCCAAGTATAAATATATCAGTTAGATAAGTGCCATGCAATTTTAGGTGCATGTGCTTGCGTAGTAGTAGCATCATTATCCCAACTTTTAGAAGAGGAAGAAGTTCTAGCCCTGATGAGCTGATAGAAGAGCCCAATATTGAGAACACCCTATTACCAAAATTAATCAATAGAGTCAACAAACTAATTTATCCAGAGACCATGAGACTCATAAACTACATTATCAGATCAATCTACTCAAGAGATATCCCCAACAAACCTTCAAGAGTCCCTTGATAGTTTCCAAAATCCCATAGAATTGGATATTTTAAGAAAGATACCTAAGGCTATGAAGCAAAAGTTCATGAAAAGGAAGGATCAAATTAAAAGTACCATTTGTAAAATTGTTGGGCTTAACAGGGATGCACAACAATAGTTAGCCAATATGCAAGCAGAGATGGATAGCATTAAGAGGATACTTCTAAATGCAAAAGCAACAGGGTCATCTCATGATTTCATAGTGGACCTAGTGCAACAACTCCTCTTTGATAACTTGCACATGCTTTCAGCTCCATCTAATCTAACCCACGGTTCTTCCATACACAGCTTCGTTTCGCCTCTTAGCTCATTCTTGAGCTCAAAACATGATCTTGAATCTGCATCCTCCAACTAGTGGTCTCACCATTGGCCTGCTATCTTTATACTCCTACTAGGTCTGAGAGTCTTCGGTATCAACACAATGGTTTCCAATTCACAGGATAGAAATTTTCCCTCATGCGCTCATCTGCTCCATAAGATTCACCCTGCGATCTCTACCATGCCCGCATTCTTTATACTCCTACTAGGTCCGGGAGTCTTCAAAGATCTCTTCTTTACTCATCCTCCTAACCCACATTCTTTATACTCACCTTTTTGACAATAATGGGAAACACATCAAGCAATACAAACCAAGCCATTATCCCCCTTTGTTGCCAAACACATAGAAGAATATAGAGCATGGGATAACCTTTATAACTTCATAAAACAATTCAAACACGTGTGTGAAGCTAAAACTCTCAAAGAGGTAACTCGAGGCAAGCTCAAGCCTTTGAGCTTTGCTTGGGTATAAAAGGAAGAACTTTCTCTATGGGCCTTGATGCCATTTGAAAAGTTGTCTTTTGTTACACTCAAGGATATGTCCACTAAGTAGGATTCCAAGTATAGAAAGGTTGAGTATCATGCTTGTCACCAAAGATTTCATCAAGGAAATCTGAGATCAAAAGATTTATGAGACCATAGCAAGCAACTCATTGCTAGATCAATCCAGTATTAAAAATGTCCTAGATGAAGCTCATTGGATTGATGACTTCCATAGAGAAAGGAGTAGGCATAAGATTAGCATAGGGTCTAAGCAAGATCCTCAACCTAGTCAAGGTAGGATATAGCTCAAGACAAGTCAAGACCTTGTGTCTGATGTTAAGAAAGTAGAAATAGGAAGTCTTAAAGTTTGTAGAAGTCCTAAAGTAGTTATGGCCTTATAAGTAGAATGTGCAATGTATACACTATGGTCAAGATCACCTCCCCTCTGAATGCTCTAAACAAAAGCAACCTAGCACTAAAACTATGGAATCTTTAGGCATGATGGAACTCATTGTAAATCCCTAAGAAGGGTTCTTTATCATTTTCCTAATGGAAACTTTGGCTATCAAACAAATCAATCAACAACTTCCCTACTAAGAAAACCCCATCTCACCTTACCTACCCTGCTTGATCAAAGGTGAACAACACCAAGAGACAAAATCAATCCTTTGAGGAGTATTACGTTGAAGAACTTGTGGAAGATAAGAAGCATATTAAACCATTTCTCTATTATGACAAAGAGGGCCTTGCCATTTGTATGGATTATTATCTAGTACCTATAACGTCATAAGGACATGGGAGGAGGAGATGACGAATGATCCTTCTCATGAAATCATGGCTTGTGGAAGATGTAGCTAACATGGTCATGTTTCTTCACAATGGCTTCAAAATCAAGAACCACCCAAAAGGAATGAAATTTACCAAAGATGTATTGAATGTGGAATCACCCATATGTATCCTAGTTTCCCTAAGTAGAAATCCAGTACTAGCAAAAAATCCTACCTTTGTAAGTCTCTTTGGATGGAAATGATTGAGGAAGGGGAGAATATCCCCATCCTCATTAATGCTATTATAAGCACACAAAACAAGAAAGGGAGAGTTAGCCTTGTTGGACCAACAATTGCTAATGGATTGGTGATAAGCAAGAAGAGCACAAACAAGAGAGGGAAGTGTGTTGAGATCAAATTGAAGAGTGAAGGATTAACAACACTCCAAGGATAAACAACCCCTTCAAGTACTAATAGTACCACTATTGCACCCCACATAGAAAAGGATGATATTGCCAAGGTGGGGGGGATATCCTTGTCAGAGTGTAGCGATGCGAAAGCATAGGACAAAGACTGAGAGAGATTGAACACAAAGAGACGAGAGAGAGAGAGAGAGAGAGAGAGAGAGAGAGAGAGAGAGAGAGAGAGAGAGAGAGAGAGAGAAGGAGACAATGTAAATGCAAAAAATCTGCAGTGTAGTATGTCGTATAAGAGTGCAGAATTATACATGGGGGTAGAGGAAATATCTGCGTGTGCCTTCGACTTAATGACCTCGATCTCCATCAGCCCGAGCACAATCTGTCTCAGCCACCAACAGATCTCAAGATCAGAATCTGAATAATGAATGATTGAGCATGCGACCAAGTGGCTATTTACAGCCAGAAAATAAAGAATATATGCACCACATCGGCTGCAATAAAAGCAACCGACTTAATAAAATAATGATAAAATAGTCCGACTACAACCTGCTGTTGACATGGCACTGTACTACCTACCGCTGATGTGTCCTCTGACTAGCCAGGAAAATATGTTGTACCAAACCCTACTATGCAAAAACCCTAACACAGCCTGTCCAAGGTCAACCTCTAATACCCCCTCTCAAATCCTAGACGAGGCACCAGACTGAGGGATCTGGAATGTTGACGAAGTAAAGCCTAGGGAAGTGCCTTCGTGAACAAATCTGCAAGATTATCCTCCGTCTTGCAGTACTCCACATCAATGTTCCCATCCAGAAGCTTCTCCCGAATGAAGTAATGCTAGATCTCAATGTGCTTCGTCCGGGCATGGAATACAAGATTTCGCATGAAGGCAATGCAACTCTCGTTGTCACAACACAGAAGAGTAGGAAGAGTCTAGGGGCAGCCAAGCTCCTCCAACAATCTCCAAAGCCACATAACCTCACATGTGGTGGAAGACGCAAGCCGATACTCCACTTCAATAGAAGAAAGGGAAACCGTGGGCTACTTCTTGCTACTCCAAGAGATAACACATGCACCCAAGGTAAAATAGTAGCCTGTAGTAGTAGACCGTCAGTGGTCCACATCGCCAGCCCAATCTGAGTCATTCCAACCAATAAGAACCAGATCAGAAGCATCGGTACCTGCTGGATAAGAAATCTCTAAGTCAGAGGTCCCTCTCAAATACCGAAGAATCCTCAGGATAGCCTGCCAATGCATCTGTTTGGGTTCAGTCATGAACCCCGCCAAAAGACCCATAGCAAAACAAAGGTCAACATGAGTGTTGAGAAGCCAAATCAAGGACCCAATCAACTAATGGTAGCGAGAAGCATCCGTCAGGAGAGAATTTGAGTGTGAAGTGGCCTTCCAATTCGGATCCATAAGAGTAGTAATGAACTGACAAGTCTCCATATCAAAAGTCACCAAGAGCTCCTGAATGTACCTCTGCTGAGAGATGAAAATCCCCCTCTAACACTAATAAATCTCGTGACCCAAGAAGAAATGAAGAATCCCCAAATCCGTCATCTCGAATATATGATGTAAAGCAGTCTTGGTCTCGCAGACCTTCTGGGCATGATCCCCTGTCAGAATCAAATCATCAACAAACAACACACGACCAATCTCAGAAGTGTGCACATAAAGCTACGGATCGGTCTTGAAGTACCGATATTCCAATTTCGACTAAAGAAATGAGTCAATCTTCTCGTTCCATTCACGCAAAGCCTGCTTAAGGCCATAGAATGCCTTCTTCAACCTATAAACTTTCCCACCCGAGGATCCAAAGCCAGGAGGCTACTCAACATAGATCTCCTCCTGTAAGTCACCATTTAGAAAGGCCGACTTCACATCCAACTGATAGACAGGCCATCTTCTATAGCCAGCCAAGGCAAGAACAGCTCGAATTGTCGCCATACGAGTAGTGGAGGAAAAAGTATCATGGAAATTAATGCTTGAGTGCTAAGCAAAACCTTTAGTAACAAGGTAAGCCTTGTGCTTGTCCAAAGGACCATCGCTAAGGTACTTGGACTTGAAGACCAGCTTGACACCAATCACCTTCTTATGAGAGGGACGAGGTACAAGAGACCAAGTGCCATTCCTCTCAATAGTCTTCATTTGGCTCCCATATGGCCTTCTGTCGATGATCAGACTGCAAAGCCTCCTTCATTGAAGTGGGCTCACGATCCTGCATAACATGAGTCAGTAAACAATAGTTGGAGCAAACAAGCTCCGTAGAATGTGTCTGGTTCCTTTGTGACCCTCGCGATCTATCATGTGGTTCCCACTCCTCAACGACCCCCTCGATCCCTGAATCTCGGAGTGTGTCATGGGCCCAACGAGGAGGAGGTCGACCTCTTCCCATTTCTCTCCATCTGTCGAAGACTCGACAACATCCACCAGTGGAAGCTCCACGGGGGTGACCAATGGAAGTGAAGACTTTGAATTAGAAGAAGAATCTCTATCAAAAGACTTTGGCTCCAAAGGAACTGTCTCGGGAGCCCAACTCTCCCCTGGATCTCTAAGAGCGGGGTGATCCTCACCCCCTTCTGTGGCCAGAACTTCCACGAGCCGCACATCTTGGCTCGTGTAGACATCCTACTTGATGGGATCAAATAGATGATAACCTTGGGACTGGGAGTCGAGAAGCTGCCTTGAACTTGTCATGCTGCATCTTTGAGATGTGCACATAACCGTCACACCCAAAGATCCTGAAATAAGAGACATAAGGCTTAGTCCCAAAGTAAGCCTCAAAATGTGTTATCCTGTCAACGGCCAAAGTGGGAGATCGATTGAGGATATGAACTGCAGTAGCCACTCCCTCGGCCCACAGAAACTGAGGTGTCTGTCGGTGCACCAATCATGGTGTGTGCCATCTCGATCACACTTCGGTTCTTCCGCTCCAAAATGCCATTCTCTTAGGGAGTGTTGGTGGTAGCAAACTCCAGGTGAATGCCCCTATCTACACAAAAATGAGCAAACTCATTAGACATAAATTCACCTTCCTTGTTTGAATGCAAGGTCTTCAATCGTCGGCCAAAACGGTTCTCCTCAAAGAGAAGCCAATCCTTGAAGTGAGAGAAAGCCTTCGACTTCAAAGTCAAGAAATAGGACCAAGTCATCCTATTATAGTCATCTATGATCAACATTAAGTACAAGCTCCCCCTTCAAGGACTCAATCCTCATCGGGCTACAAAGATCCATAGATACAAGCTCCATGGGTGAAGTAGACTGCCTCGAAGCTTTGTTAGGAATTGCATCTCGGTGCAATTTCCCACGAATGCAGGAGACACACAGTTGATGGCTCACCACTATATCTGACAAACCTCGGACAAATGATCCTCGCGACACCTTTCGAATGTACTCATAGTTCAAGTGGCCAAACCTAGCATGCCATAGCTTGGACTATGTCTGAGAGGTAAGAAGAAGAGAGGTAAGAGATGTGGAAGACTTCAACTTGTATATGCCATCCTTATACCTTGCAGAGAGAACCTTCTGCGATCCACAATCAAGGACTCGAACAGTATTACTATCAAACCACCAAGAGACCAAGAGCACAAATCTTATGGACCGAAAGCAAATCATTCCCTAAGCTTGGCACATGCAACACCTTAGAAGTGTGGGTACCACCACATCCATGTGGAATAAGCTGCATCTCACCCCACGTAGCAATAGACATAGAAGAGTTGTCTCCAATGAGAATCTGCCCACACGAAGGTCGCAAATGGGCAACACCATCAGAAGAAGGAGTCATGTGCTATGAGACGCCATTGTCTACAATCCACTCTTGAGCCTGGGGAGCTGTCATTGCAGCATCAAAAGTCTTGGATGTAGAGTCCTCAATGATTGCTAAGTGTAGAAAAGCAGCTGATGAGGGTGCAGCCACCACCGTACCAGAATCCTTCGTGTCCTTCTTCTCGGTGTCCTTGTTTTTGTCGGAGCAATCCTTCTTCCAATGACTGGTCTTACCACAAATATGACAAGTTGATTCCTTATCCTTGTCCTTCTTGGATTTGTTGTCCTCCTTCTTTTGGTCATTCCTCTTCTTCTGAGAGGCTTAACCAACCAATGCCTCCGATTTGGAAGCATCCTGTCCGTTTAATTATTCCTCTTGGTCCAAGACCATAGAAACCAACTCTTCCCACCGAAGAGTTGACTCCCGCCCTGAAGAAATAAGGGTGGAATAAAAAGTATCGAACCGTGGCGGTAACTGGGACAGTAAAGTGATCGCCATGTCTTCGAAGGAACTAGGCTTTCCCCCATTTTGAACCTGTATTTGAAGTTTTCGAAGCTTATTGATGTGTTCCCAAAGCAAAGAAGACTTATTCACAGACAATGTCAGCATCTGCACCTCCAAAGAAATCCTCTTCATCAGGGTCATCTGATTGTACATTTGGTCGAGCTCCAGGCATATCTCTCAAGCCACTGACAAGTGCTTAATGTGAGCTATCATAATTGTAGTGCAATATAGAAAAAAGAAAAGAACATATCTTGGCATCCAGTTTATTCCAATGAGACTGGGCCTTGGTCAACTCCGCACGAGCAGCACTGGAAGAGATTTTGGACTCATCTAGCACCGAGGGCCGGTTGATCTTCTCCAATACAAGCTCCTCCAAATCATAAGACTCCAGAATGGCCAACATTATCACCTGCAAAATGTGATAATTATCACCATCAAGCTTTTGATCCAATGGAAGAGCTAGTAGGACAGGCATCTTCATGTCCATGATCGCGTGGAACTCCAAATCGGCCTCTATAGACATGTTCACCTGAAGTGCCTGCACAAACGCAAAAGCAGCCCCCTCTGACTGTGTAAACGCAGCCTGGTAGGGCTATTTTTTTCTTTGCTCGTACCTTCTTCACACCCATCGGAGGTGATGAAAATGTAAAATCTGCATGGAAGACCTAAAACGCAACCTTCCACCCCTTCAAACAGCAATAACCTGCAACAAATTCACCGATTGGATTCCTTTCGCACACGTTGATACTCACTTCAGCCTTGATCCAATGTGTAGCCCTCTCGCTCACCCTCGAATCTTGGAAACACAGTCTTGTGTCACGCTGAAATCTTCTCTTCAGATAGGTTCAGCCCTCAATCAGTCCATCTTCACCGCTTTGATACCATGTCAGAGTGCAATAATGTGGAAGCGTAGGACAAAGATTGAGAGAGAGTAAGCACAGAGAGGAGAGAGAGAGAGAGAGAGAGAGAGAGAGAGAGAGAGAGAGAGAGAGAGAGAAAAGGAGACAGTGTAAACACAAAAAATATGCAATGTAGTATACTCTATAAGAGTGCAGAAATATACATGAGGACAAATGACATATCTGTGTGTGTCTCTGACTTGATGACTTCAATCTCCGTCAACCCGAGCATAGTCTGTCTTAGCTAACATATCTCAAGATCAGAATCTAAATAATGAATAACTAAGCGTGTCACCAATTAGATATTTATAGCTAGAAAATAAAGAATGCATGCACTAGGTTGGCTGCAGTAAATGTAGCTAACGGAATAAAATAATGATAAAATTGTCCGACTATAGCCTACTAATGTGGCACCCTGCTGATGTGGCATTGTACTGCCTACTGCCGCCAATGTGTCCTCTACCTAGCTAGGAAAACATGTTGCACCAAACCCTAGTGTGCAGAAACCCTAACACATCCTGTTGTCCAGGGGATGACTCAACCTCTAACAATCCTAACCTAGAACATCAATTGGATTTAATCAACAAAGTACATCATTGAGTTGAAAATGTGCAAGAGGAGCTACATCAATCCCTTCACCTTTGGAAAACTTGCTAGGGAACCAACATTCAAGAAGGACTTCAAGATGAATTTATATATCACAAAAAAGTGCAAGGCACAAGAAATTTCAATTATAGGATATCAAACCTAGTATCATTGCAACCCTAGCCTCTACTAGCATCATAATCCCCCTAGAAACTTTACTAAGCGGGAGTCCAATGAATGATGGATCTTTAATAACTAAATTGATGTAGTTGAAGCAATCCAAATCATTACTCGAGCACTTCAATAGAGTAGCATACCTAGCTGGTGCGCAGATCGGATGCTGTACGCTCGCATAGTGAATGTCGGAAGGTCCCCAAGAACAAAAGAACTCTACTTTTTGCACAAAATTCAAGGTAAAAAGCATGCACAACATGAACAAGAGACCAATTGGGTGCAATCTTCTCCCATGCCTTGTGTGAGCGCTCCACAAAGCATGTATTTTATGTATTAATCATCTTCAAGCTCAAATAATAACCCAAATTACAAAATAGCAAGCTTTTAGCTTTTGAGTTTGCTTTAGCATAAAATAGTAATAAAGCTAACGGGCGATGCCCAAAGAGTCTGGCATACCCAATACAATGTCTAAGTACAAATAATATATGCGCATACAAAATAATAAATAAATATCCAATACCTCAATAAATAGGCACGACAAAATATAGACGCCATACCTAAGGTATGCGCCCATCAAAATATAAATGATAAATTGAATACTCGATATCCTCCAATGCTTTCCTCCGCCACTGCTGCTATCTCTACACATCAACTGAAGCATTCACAATCGTTAGTAAAATAATACAATTAAACCGACAAAAGTGAATACCTAGCAGTCTTTAGCTACATAAATAAACCAACTGGTTAGAAATCAATCCTAACCTTATTTTATTACGAGTGCGCACTCTAAACTCATAAACGTTTATTAATTTAATATGTATTTTACGGAATCACCGCTATGGAATCACCCATGTACACACTAAATTAATAAAACGCCCGAAAAGGATAAGCGTCCCCATCAACTTCTCGCACAAAGAATCCACTTTGTGTATAAGCCCCGGTCATCAAAGTTTACGAAATCCACCGTAAAACCTCACAGAATCCACCGTGGCACGAAATTCACCGTGAAATATGCCTTCTGGCATCATACCCCCGGGATGGGATAGCAATTGACCTCAATTACTATTAGCTCAATGTGGAGCTAACAGAGTAGGGAAAGCATTTAAGTCTCTAGCATGCATCCATTGGGCTTCTTCTACAGGGTGGTTCTTAAATTTGACTAGATATCTAGAATATCTTCGACCAGTTCTAATGATCATAAAGTCATTATCTATGATAGCTTCAGGTTCAAGTATTTCAGTCTCTTCCTCTAACAAAGATGGGTTTTCATAAACAGAGTGTACATATAATTGGCCTCTAAATGGTCGTAATAAACTAATGTGAAATGTATTGTAAATTTTCCAGTGAGGTGGTAATTCTAACTTGAATGCATTGTCATTAATTTTATGAATGATCATAAATGGCCCATAGAATCTAAGGGCTAATTTCACAACTGGGTATCTATCTACACTTTGTAATCTACATTTTTCTATTCTCAACCAAACATAGTCATCAACTTTGAAATTCATTGCTTGTCTTTTCTTATTGGCTTGTTTGGTATATGATTGCTGGGCTTTGGTAATCATGTATTTAACCTCATCAAAATTAGTATTGTGCATACTAGCAATATCATAAGCACTCTGAATTCTATTTGATAAAGATGCAACAGGTGTAGACAATCTATAACCATAAATCACTTCAAACGGTGTTTTCTTTGTAGATGTGTGTGGTGTATTGTTATATGCAAACTGTAATAAATGCAAATGTGTGTTCCATGTCTGTGATTTAAAAATAGTATAAGCACGTAAAAGATCTAGTATAGTACTGTTAGTGGCTTCTGTTTGTCCATTAGTTTCAGGATGAAATGCAGATGAAAAAATAATTTTTGTGCATAGGTTAGCAAACAAAGTAATCCAAAAGTTGTATCAAAATCTAGAATCACGATCAGAAATAATAACTTTTGGTAATCCATGGTTAGTGAAAATTGTTTTCAAAAACAATTGTGCTGCCTGTGATGCTGTTAAAGTTTTTTTTACATGGAATGAAATATGCTTGTTTACTAAACCTATCTACTACTGTCCAAATCATATCATGGTTAGCTTTAGTATTAGGTAAACCAGTAATAAAATCCATAGAAATTTGTTCCCATGGTCTCGATGGAATAGATAAAGGCATAAGTAATCCATACTGTTTACCATGATGTCTCTTAACTCTTTGACAAATCAAGCATTCAAAAACAAAGTTAGATACATCATTGTCCATATGCGACCAATAAAAATCTTTAGTTAATATACGTAAAGTAGATATGATACCTCTATGACCTTGATATGGAGGACAATGAATCTCATTCAAAACAAAATATTTGAATGGAACTGTAACACATAATCTCTTTTCATAAAACATGAATCCATCATTATAAAACAGTGAATCAATAGGAATCAAGTTATTTTGAACTAATTTATTTCAATCAGCATGAAAAGTAATGTCCTGATGATAAGTATCTTTCATAGGAGTTAAAAAATCAAATGATATAACAGAAATATTATGAATGGTAAGTCTTCTACTTAATGCATCAGCCACTACATTTTCTTTACCGGGTTGATATTGGATAATCGGATGAAAACTCTGAATAAAGACTGCCCATTTGATATATCAGTCAGATATTTGAGGTTGGCTAAGTAAATGTCTAATACTTTGTTGATCGGTCTTAATCATAAATTCAGAGCCCATTAAATAATATTTTTACTGTCTTAAGGCTTGTACTACAGCTAATAATTATTTATCATATGTGAAATATTTCAGTTTTGAGGGTTTCAGTTTACAACTAAAATAGGCTATGGAATGATTGTCCTACATAAGTACGGCTCCTATTCCAGATCTGCTAGCATCAGTCACTACTAAAAAGAATGGTCTATTAAAATCAGGCAATTGTAATACAAGAGCATGGATTAATGCATGTTTTAATAAGTCAAAGGATTTCTGTTGATTATCATACCAATGATATACAATACCTTTCTTCAAAAGTTTAGTCAAAGGCAAAGCAAGTAATGAAAAATTACGCACAAACTTCTTGTAGAAACTAGCAAGACCTAGGAATGATCGTAACTAGTGCACATTTTTAGGTATAGGCCAATTCAATATTGCTTCTATTTTCTTAGGGTCAACCTTAATATCATTAGATGATACGATATGACCTAAATATTCAATTTCTGTTTTAAAGAACTCACTCTTTTTCGAATTGGCATATAGTTGATTATCTTTTAATAACTGAAAAACCAAGAACAAATGTTCATAATGTTCTTTCTCATTTTGACTAAACACCAAAATATCATCAAAGAAGACAATAACACAATGCTGATATTTCAAAAATATACGATTCATCATTCTACTAAATGTAGCAGGTGCATTAGTCAATCCGAAAGGCATCACTAAAAATTCATAATGACCAAATTTTGTCCTAAATGCAGTCTTGAATATATCAGACTTATCTAGTCTTACCTGATGATAACCAGATTTAAGGTCTATTTTACTAAATATGGCAGAACCTTGCAGTTTATCCATAAGGTCATCGACTCTAAGAATTGGATATCTATTCTTTACTGTGATCTTATTTAAAGCACGATAGTCAATGCACATACGATAGGTATTATTTTTCTTCTTTACTAATAGAACAGGTGCACCAAATGGAGAACTACTAGGTCTAATCAATCCTCTATTTAGTAATTCCTCAACTTGACTTTGAATTTCTTTTTGCTCTATCTGGTTATGCCTATATGGTGCTTTACAAGGTGGTTGTGTATCAGAAATCAAATCTATTTTATGATCTTCTGGACGTAAAGGAGGTAAACCAGGTGGTAAATCTTCTGCAAAACAGTCTTTAAAGTGTGCAAGAAATTCTTTATGCCTAGGATACATATGATTTTCTTTAACTTGCAGTTCATTCACCCAAATGAGATAAAATTTACTACTTTTATGTAATACACGTTTAGCTTGAGTATGCGAAAGCAGTGGAAAAGCATTAGATGCATGCATACCATACAATGTAATATGTTTTCTTTGAAATTGAATATTAATCGAATTTGGGGAATAATCTATATCATGGTTATACTGATGACGCTAAGGCATACCTAATATAATATCACTGGACTGTAATGGTACAACTAGAAATTTTTTTCTTTCAGTGTATTCACCAATTTGAATTTCTAAGTCATGCACTTCCTGTGTACCATTATACCTAGTGCCTAAGAATGCTGCTTTAATGCGATAATGCGTAGGAACAGTCTGTAACTTCAATTCTTTTACTAGCTTTGCAAAAATAAAATCATGAGTACTACCATCATCATGCAAAATAATCTTTTCCTTTCCATGTACTAAACATTTCATTGTCAATAAAGAATGTGGAGTTGGTATACCTGGTAAAGTATCCGAAGGAGTAGTAATGTCATCTTCATCTTCCGTGAAATCAGGTATTTTTTCATGTTCGTCATCTTCCATTGCTCCAAGGTAGTTTATATGGATAGGTGGCTTCTTCGAATGGCAATTTACTACTAGATGTCCAGGTTGGTGGCATTTATAACATACTATAGGTTTGGCTGTGGAATAGGCTTGGGGTTTTGATTGGCATTGGATGGTAAAGTATGTGATTTTGCCTAAGATTTACGGAAAGATGATGAAGGAAAACGACCTTGATTAAATATTCTAAAATTCGAGTTGAATTGCTTAGATCTATAGTTACCATGGGCTTGGAATTGCTGTGGACGCTTGTCTCTTCCTCGCAGCTTATCTTCAGTGTTATGAGCTAATGAAATTGTGTCTTCAAGAGTTGCAGGCTTGAACATATTAACTTCAGCATAGCAATGCCCAAGTAGTCCAGACATATACTTGCGCTTGTGTGTCGCTTCAGGTACGTCTTTAAGCATGCATAACTGGAATAATGCATTCCAAAAGCATTCGGTGTAATGAGGAATAGGCTCACGATCTCATTGCTGAAGAAAGTCCCATTGCTTTATGGCTTTTTCATGAAATTATGAAGGAATGAAATTCTACATTAACTTCTTGAAATTCTCCTAGGTAGTGAGACAATCTATACTTTTACCAACCACGGTCCACCAAAGAGATACTCTATCCACTAAATGATTAGTGACACACTTAATTTTATCTTTTTCTACATATGTTTTCTCATGAAAGTAGTCATCAAACTGACTGATGAATGCAAGAACAGTTTTTCCCTCTCGAGTACCATTGAAAGTACGGAATTTAAAATTTCTTTTACTTATCTTTGCTTCCTTGCGGATGGATTGAGCTTTAAGAGTTGCATCGATGGTACGTCGAATAAGGTCTTCAGATTGAGGTTCCTTTTTGTCAATAGTCGATCTTTGTAAATTAACCAATTGAACTTGTAATGCTTGCCTAGCTCGTCGTTCTTCATTCAACTGCATCATAATTAAGTCCAACTTTGCTCCATCGTAGGTTCAGGTAGATCGCCTTCAGCCACTAAATCATCTATATGTGATTCCGTCATCCTACAAAACTCAAAAGACCTCACACTCTCAAAATCAAATTAGCGGGATGAGCGTAGCTCAAGATCGGGTGTACAAGGCTTATATATTTTTGTGTGTGGCTTTCACAATCTTCGTCTTTGACTATTGCGGATTTGTAATCTTTGAAAAATCTGTGTTTTAATCTTCTGCGTGTGCTGAAAATGGTTCAGTAAACCTACGTATGCGAACAATATCTTCCAACAAACAACTTTGCAGTTCAGAGTTTCTGCGCAGGAACAGCCCTTCTATGAGTTTTGAACAGAAGTCAGTTTTGACTTCAGGTGACTTTTCTGACTTTCAGAGTTGCAGACTTATGTGACTTGCAGAGTATCAAGACTTACAGAACTTAGTTGATTTATCTGACTTGTAGGATTTAGACTTGGAATACTTGCAGAACTTGCAGAGTTTAACAAACTTGTAAGACTTATATGATTAAGTTTCTTTTGAGCTTAATACACTTAAGCTTTAGAAGGCTTAAGTCTGCCAACGAATTCAAATCGATTTAGGAGAGGAGGGGTTGTTTTTCGCCGCCGACTCTGACCAGAAGATGCCACTGCCGTCGATTTCGAAATTCGTGATTTAAGATTTCTTATTAAGCTTAATAATAAGCTTTTTATCATTTGAATTAAAGCTCTTAAGCTTTTAAGCTATGGAGTCTTATCTATGTTTGAAGATGACTTGATGTAAGAGATATCCACGTGGTCCTCCGCCTCTGCAAGCCGGTCCTTCGCGATCTGATGATGGAAACAGAGATTCTTGATCGCCAGGAATCCACCCCTATTGGCCGTTCGCGACGAGATTGACCATAGAGCTCGATCATTCCAGGAGCTCTGCCTTTGCACAAGATGAGTAGCGATTGGAAGCTCTTGATCTCAACTTCGCTCTGATACCACTGGTGCGCAGATCGGATGCTATACGCTCGCGTAGTGAATGCCGGAAGGTCCCTAAAAACAAAAGAACTCTACTTTTTGCACAAAATTTAAGATAAAAAGCATGCACGACATAAACAAGAGACCAATTGGGTGCAATCTCTCCCATGCCTTGTGTGAGCGCTCCACAAAACATGTATTTTATGTATTAATCATCTTCAAGCTCAAATAATAGTCCAAATTACAAAATAGCAAGCTTTTAGCTTTTGAGTTGGCTTTAGCATAAAATAGGAATAAAGCTAACGGGCGATGCCCAAAGAGTCTGGCATACCCAATACAATGTCCAAGTACAAATAACATATGCGCATACAAAATAATAAATAAATATCCAACACCTCAATAAATAGGCGCGACAAAATATAGGCGCCATACCTAAGGTGTGCGCCCATCAAAATATAAATGATAAATCAAATACTCGCTATCCTCCAATGCTTTCCTCTGCCACTGCTACTATCTCTACACATCAATTGAAGCATTCACAATCGTTAGTAAAATAATACAATTAAACCGACAAAAGTGAATACCTAACAGTCTTCAGCTACATAAATAAATCAACTAGTTAGAAATCAATCCTAACCTTAATTTATTACGAGTGCGCACTCTAAACTCATAAACGTTTATTAATTTAATATGTATTTTACGAAATCACCCATGTACACACTAAATTAATAAAACGCTGAAAAAGGATAGGCGTCCCCATCAACTTCTCGCACAAAGAATCCACTTTGTATATGAGCCCCGGTCATCAAAGTTTACGGAATCCACAGTAAAACCTCACGAAATCCACCATGACACGGAATCCACCGTGAAATATGCCTCCTGACATCACTAGCCTACCACTACTCCTAGCTTCATGAGCCCCACGTGTAATAGATTCCAAAGAAGGAGTCTTATCCTTCTTATGGAAGCCTTAGGCAAGTCCATAAGATGAGGCATCATTAATATGGGAGAAGGAGTTAGTATTGTGAACCAAGAAGTACTTAGGGCCTTGGGGAAACCCTCCTATTGAACGAGTTCACTTTAATCTAACTATTGCCGATGGATCTTGAATCCACCCACTAGAAGTACGTAAAGATTGGCATATTATGATTGTGAATATTTGTCAACTTTGTCACTATACAAGGAGTTGACTAAGATCTATTACTCGGATATTCCTCGATACAAAATACAAGACTTATTGAGGATTTAGCCAATGGTCTAGTCTTCTTAGACAACAAGAAGGACATAGTAATAATCACAATGGAAAGCTAGAAAACCACTCCGATGGATTTAGATGCCATTTTCAGTATGTTACATAGAGATACAAGGTATCCTCTTGTACAAAAACTGTTGAATTGATATATACTTCTTGAGGATGACCAAGATTGGATACACATTCTTGCCATGTTGAAATTTCTATTCATGGAGAAAAGAGAATATCAAGAGGCCTATGGTGCATGAGTTGGAAAGGAATATAGGAACCCAAATTTGCATAAATGCACGAATCCACATATGAACAATTTGAGTGCTAGTGCTAAGGAAAAACCCTAACTCAATGACAACAACTTATATTAGCAGCTATTATGCTCCCCCAAATAGACTCGAGCTTTGAAAAATACACATTCAATTATATCCTTGAATTAGGGGCAAGCTCGAGGCTAATGTGACTATCTTTGAGGAGTTGTTTACCACCTCCAATTGGCAATTGACTGAAATCCATCAAGACTTATTCAAGTACAACAATGACCCCATTGTATTCCTAATGTGAGCTAAACATATAAACAATGAAGAGGAAAGTGATGTAGAAGATATGCTAACAAAAGATGAGAGTGACAATGACTTAGAAGATGAGTCCACTAACTATAAGACTAATGGCAAAAAGATAGAGAAATTTTGTGTTGATCCTAAGTCCTTGTAGGCACGAAGCTTGCTCATAGACACAAGTTTAGTTAGTGTAAAATCGAAACTAGAATGATTGAAACACTTAAAGGTCTTTGATTAGGAACAAGTAAGATACTAGTCCATAAACCTGGCCCCCAATCTTGAAGTACTTATGACTGAATAGAGATAAGATATAGCCTTTGATGCCCCACCAATGTCAGAAGGATCAAGTTTAAAGTCTAAAGGCATCATAAACACTGACCTTGAGGTTCCACAACTGATGAAACCTCAAAAGGTGATGGAAAATCTTACTATGTATTTATCAAGAAGACAACTCAAGAATGCTCAAGAGGACCTAGACACTAAAACCAAATGTCAATAAAACCCACAAGATCTTCCTTGACACTTCACAAAGTTTAAGAAAGAAGACCAAGTCATAGTAATGATTGGCACAAAGAGATATACCTTGCAAACAAGATTGAAGCCCCTCTTGTTATGCGTCTCTAGGAGATCTAGAGGATTGACCCATGTATCCTAAAGGCTGCCTATGTGCCTCTCACCCTTGGGGTTGGACAAAAGAAGAGGGGTATAAAGGATGTGACAAAATAGCCCTCAAAATCCCATGGGAGGCCCACCACGACCACGTCCAAGTCTCCCAAAGGGCTCTAGGTGCGTCGCGGTCCATTGTGACGTCATCTGCACAAGGCAGTGGAGAGCTCACAAGAGAATGCTTAGAAGGCAAAGAATGTAGAGAAGGCACAAGAGTTTGCAAGATGGCCCATCTTGAGGGCAATAGCTCATATTCATAGAAAGAGACTTTGTAGTACAAGACAAGCCACAGACCAAGCGAGGGACTATGTCATGAGTGAGGGTGGTAGTATCAACACGTGATGCACTCGACTCAACACTGTGGTATCAAGGAGAGATGGTTTCCACCCTCATACACACACGCCTCCCCTTGAAAAACTCAATGCCCTCGTCAAGTTGGGAAGCGTACTCACCGCTGTGACAAAAAGTGGCGTTGTACTGAGACACATACTTAGATTCAGGGGTCTTAGCACGCCTCACTATCAAGATAGCCAATGTTTACCCACGAGGTGCCATGCCCACTAACTCTATACAACTGTGGAACATGGGCTTTTCATGACTATAATTAGGTTCCACCCACGAACTCGGTATACAACTGTGGAGTGGATCGCAACACAACAAACTTGAAAGGAACATGACTTTATTCTACCCACTTTGGCGATATCTGTCACACCAATTCTGATGAGGAAGAGAGCATGCAGCCACTGCGCGAGAGCCTAGAGGTGTGTTTTGCCTTGGACATAGCTTTTGAAAAGAGCGGAGCGGGGCCTTGGTAGCTCGGATTTTCCTTACAGCACCTGTGGTAGAAGTCATCTTGACGAGTTTGACGTGATGGCTTCGTGTAAACGCCGCGTGTCATTTGGCGCGGAAGGCGTAGTCCCAACAAGTGGAGGCACTTACAGTGGCGTGATTTGTCCTTGAGCCTTGAGGCTTTCTTCCGTGTGGCCTTGGAGGCACCATCTGACTCGAGGTTCTAACCACATGACCTGTTGAGGTGCAGCCCTTTTGGCAAGGTCCGTCTCCCTCACGTCGTGAATCCTCCCCCGCTTGGCAACGCTGAGTTTTGAGGCATGTTCCAGAGGGCGGGTCACCCCTGGTGGGTTCGTCACAAAGGACCTTGCCTAGGGCAAAAGTGATGCCACAAACTTGAGCCTCACAAATAGTGTGTAGATTGGGAAAAGAATTCCAAATTGGGCCTTCTGAAAGTAATATATCCTCAATAGTGAATGAAGCTGACCCTGGGAGAGCATGAACCAAGTTGCCCTCGTGCCCAACCAAACATTATAGGATTCAATCTCTTTCTGGCTTTAAGCCCATCAATGCTTGGTAGAATCTTTTTCCAGTAAATGTATGGTAAACAAGACTATAGTGTGCTTAGCAAGTATTCCATCAACCACCTGTAAAACTCTTCATCACTCCGGATGCCCCCATGAAATACAAGTATAAGCTCATTGAGGCAAAGTTATAAGGCCTTTTACAAAAGGCATCCTTAGGCAACTCCATTTCAACCTTGTGAATCTTCTTTGCTGGGGTAGGTAGTTATTGTTTCTTATCATCGTTGATTTTTAACATTTTAGGTATGAAAGCTTGAGCTATGGCTTGCAGGTCATGCATTTTGGCCTTTACTTGCCCTTCATAAGAGTCGACATCCATTTCAACATTGCCTCTTGCCTTCAACAATTGGGAAGGATCCTTGCCATCATCACCAAGGGTCCTCTTGGTATACATACAAGAACAAGGAGTACCACATGTTCATCCTACTTACTTTGCTAAAAAACAAGACATAGAGATTTCCCACCTTCATGCAACATGTGCGCTATCCTTAGAGAGTATTAATAGTCGGCTTGTTGGATGCCCTTACATACATGTTTGAGAGTTGAAAAATTGACCCTATAGTTTGGTATAATTAATTCATTGTCTTTCATAGCTTAGTATAGTTCTTGTATGCTAATATTGCCCGACACAAGATTCTTCCTCAGATGATATTTCTTGCTTATTGAAATAAGTTACATGAAATATAGCAAATCCTTACACGTGCTTGCTATTTGTGTTGATTGCCTCATGGATGCCTATGCTTCATGGGAATATACATTATTCTTGAAATTTAAAACTATGCCAATAAGAACAAGAATAGAGTTTTGATCATATTTCATGAAATCCTTACTTTCACGTTTACTAATTGAGTTTTGTTCCACTACTATTATTCATAATCTCTTACTTTGTTTACTAATTGATGATCATTTACAATATCCCATATGTTGGCTAAAGTAAGCAATTCTATAGTGAGATAATAACTAATGAGCCAGACTAGTATATAGTAGGCATAAGATCTTTACTAGTTTATACACAATTAATGAGGGAAGACGAAAGATAGAAGCAAGCCACATGTGGGAGACCAACGCAGCTTCATAAATATTGTAAAGGTGTGGCACATGTGTAGATCCCATTATAAAGGACCTTATATTATTCTCACAATTTCCTAAGTTCACTTGCCCTACGAAGTATCATTGTTGGTGTCACACTTTGGGAAACTTTTTTGATCTATTCAATGTAGCTTTCAAAGGTGATTTTGTTATTGATTTTGTTATTTGGTTCCAAAGAAACACCATGGATTTGGTGAGGAATAGTAAAGAATGCTATACTATCTAGAGCTAGTGTAGCAATGCACAATCACTAATAAATATGGCACCAAACTAATCCTACAAATCTAAGAGGGATTGAGTTGAGGAGATGTTGAAAGGATATCTATCTTTTTCTAGCAATGGTTTTTGTTTTTATAGGAAGGTGGTACCCACTCGTTTAAATAGCATTACCTAAGACATTATTGAAGTATAGTGATAGAATGTTAAACCTAGAGAACTAGAAACTCAAGTAGATCATATTATGGATCATGAGAACTAGTTGGATAGTATAGGACACCCACACACTCCAAGACTTACAACTTGATGTGGTTGAGCATGGAATTAAAGAACTCTAGGATGATGCCTTTTTTCATGTCCAACTAATCACTCCAAGACTTGCAACTTGATGTGGTTGAGTGTGGAGTTAAAGAACTCTAGTATGATGCCTTTTGTCACTTCCATTCAATCAACATGTATGTATCCCCATTCCTATTAAGTGTAAGAGAGGCCTGAGAGGAGAGAGAAAATAGAAAGAAATGAGTGTAGAAGAGAGAAGACTTCAAAGAGAAGGGAGAAAGAAAGAGGTGTGAGAGAGAAAAGATAGCCAAAATAGAAAGAAATGAGTGTAGAAGAGAGAAGACTTCAAAGAGAAGGGCGAAAGAAAGAGGTGTGAGAGAGAAAAGATAGCCATGTAAGCTATCTTATGGGTAGTATTGTTTCACCCTTAATTCTCATTTTCTCCTTATTTATTAAACTTCCCTTATTTCCTCTCCACTATAACAAATAAAAATATCTCTATGGCTTTTCCAAATGCTTATGTTAAAAGATGTTTCTTTTTTTCAACATTAGTTCTTAGAAGGGATACACATTGAGCCAAATTGCATCATGCGTCATTGTTTGAAGCATAGTAAAGGATCTCATATAAAACCAACAAACCAACAGGACTAGAACATTTAGGTTAAGTGTATTATGGATCATGAGGCTAAGAACTAGTTAAGTGGTATGGGATGCTTACCTAGTTAAGTGGTATGGAATGCTTACCCGCACCATGCTCCACTACATGATTAAGAGTGTCGGGTAGCATGCGATACCTATAGTGTCAGAGAACATTAAAGTAGGTCTCTCTTTTTCCTTTTGAATGCTTGGCTGTAGTGAAGGTTCAACATATTTATAGCTATTCTGATGTGCAATGAAGCCCAATTCAAATATTGTGATTCCTCATTGTATTAGAAGATCGAAAATTTCTTCAAAGGCCTCATGTGAAGACTCTATCTTAGTGGCGAATACATCCTTTGTATACATTGTGATCCTCATTGCATTTTGAAGGTCAAAATTCTCTCTCGAGGCCTCGTGTGAAGACTCAAGCTCCGCAGAGAACACATATTTTGTATACATTGTGATCCTCATTGTATTTGAAGGTATAAGTTTACTCTCAAGGCCTCATACAAAGACTGCAGCTTGGTGGAGAACACATCTTTTGTATAAATATTCATCCTTCTAACAGCATTGCTAATTTAATTCTCCGAGTAATGAGCTGCTTACATATATTTGTGCCAGTAGAGAAGCACAGCCCAAGGTTTGAACTCAGACCCATGATACTCAACCCACACCCAAGCCAACCACGCTGGGACCACATTGACTTACCCTCCAGGTTATTTACCTAGGGTAGTTATTTGATGATTTAGCTACTAATGTGAAGGCCCAAAATGCACTTTCTAGGAGGATAGCTATGGAGTCTTAAATCGTGTCTAAGTTCCCAAAATGTCTAAACGTGTATGATATGAAAGATTCACTTTGGCCAAACCCAGTAAAATCTTGCGAACCTTAGTTTTCAACACATCAATTGCACATCATCATTATACATTCACCTGTCAAGTAACTATTTCCCCTCTCTTGAATCTGAGTAGTGTTTATCCTTGGCTCAATTTCAGAGTGAGTTTGCTCATTGCTGCTGGAGTGTTCTTTCATCATGATTAGCCATCAGAGACCTACCAGACATCCACTGCATTTATCCACCAAGGTCATGGTTCTCAAGCTCTTTCCACTAAATGATAATAACATTAACAAGAAGATTACCGATTCTTAATAGGTCATAGAGCATCCCTTCATACTGTACAACTGTATAAGACTCTTCTGATTTGAGTATCATCATAATAAATCCTGAACAACGAAATCACAGACTAACACACACCAACTAACCAATCCTTGGCTCATCTTGCTGATTCAAATGCTTTCAGTTGGACTATCTTGACACTCGTATATTGCACACCATTCCAGCTCAACCTCTTTTTCATGGAAAGAATTTCCCTTTTAAATACATGGCTGAGCATCATCCAAACCCACTTTTAGTGGACAGCTATACAGTACCACCCAGTCTTAATTTATTAGTACCCTAGATTATCAAAGCTTCCACTACCTAACAACTCAGGAGCCCCTTAGTAGTCAACATGATGCCTAAGAGTTAAAACAAATTTCTAGGTTTACAAGCCAGTTTGAATCAGAGCTACTTTCATTTCTATCCCACGGATCTCTTACTTTGCCTCTCAGCCTATGCAAACAATAAAATAGCTTCACATAGTTTCATTTGACAACTAATGACAACTTGACACAAATTTAGGAATAGCAGCACATGCATCAACATTACCATTGTATGACAGAGTCTAAGGTCTAACTTCTCTCTCCCAGATTATCAGAATTAAGTAGCTTCATTTGACCATTCACGATGATCCTAAACAGATTAAGGAATAGCAAGCAGATGCATCAGCATTACACAGACTGCAATCAAAGAATTACCTCAAATCACTGTTATTTACAACACCACTAGGACATAGGACTGATCCTTGTAAAAATTCTGGATTTATCTGATATATAGAACACAACTATGCAGAGAAATAGCTTGACAAGTTTAATATCTATAAGAACGACTGTTTCCTCTTATTATTATAAGAGTAAAGAAAAGAGGGAAAGGATAATTACCCATGACGATGGTTCAAATGACATATAGTAATCAACACAATACTTTCTGAGGGTCATATTACAAGGTCGCATGTGAAGCTAGAATTTAAGTTTTAGTGGCAAATGAGACTAATCAGTGGTATAAGCATGGTCAAAGAAACCAAATTTTGTTCAGAGTGCTGAGGACAATGGGTTGGTGTGCTTGGCCTGGCGGTTCTTCCTAAGGCGATCAGCAATAATGAAGGCAAGCTCCAAAGACTGAGAAGCATTAAGTCGGGGGTCACAGTGTGTGTGGTAGCGTGATGCCAGATCGTCAACCGTCACAGTCCTTGACCCTCCAATGCACTCAGTCACATTCCTTCCTGTCATCTCCAAGTGAACTCCTCCAGGGTAGCTCCCTTCCTCATCATGCACATCAAAAAATGCCTTCACTTCAGCCTGCACCACAGAGACAAAATTTAGTCACAAGTTGCATTCAATCAATCCAACTCGGCCAGGAGCACTCTCCCGCTTCCACACAATAGCACACAACGCCCCTACCACATCCCCCTTTGGACAGAAAAGCAAAATAAAACAAGAAAGGACCCCTGCACTAGACTGGAAAACCTGACCATTATACTCTGTCCACATGGACAGATGCAATCATCTCACAAATAGACTCCACCGAAACTAAAAAAATTCAGGCACAAGAACTTGCTCCTCCATGACCATAAACCATTCAATTATACTTATGAGAGAAAACAAATTGTGAAGACTTTCTTCCTAGAACAGATAATACTTGACTTGCACACTATTGTTGAATTCCTACAATCTACGCATATGTTCATGCATATAAAGAAAGCGCACTTCAAACAGGAAGCCCTTCCTACTTGGGTATAAACAAGTCAAGCCAACGTTAACACAGCAACACCTGAGAAACACAGAGTGCAGAATAAATTTCAGCAACTCCAAGAAATCAAGCTGATTAACATTCAGAGCCTCAACAACTCACCAGAATAGCATCAAAAGGTCTTGTTTTATATCCTGATGAGACCTTGATAGTGTTGCCATGCATAGGGTCACTAACCCATGTAACAATTAAGCCTGCTCGCCGCACTGCTCTGATAAGATGCGGGAGCTTCAACCTAAGCTTCTCAGCTCCCATTCGAACAATGATTGTGAGCCTGCCAGGTTTGTTCTGCGGATTCAGTATCTCACAAACTTGCACCAATTCTGCAGGATCCATCTTGTCACTAACCTGCATAATAACCAACATGCATCAAAATAAAAGCTGTTACTATCAAGACCCTTAATTCAGCTCAACATAGTGAGCCGAGGTGTATAAGACTAATATGTTGTTCCCACTGCCAGATGAACCATAAAACATGAGCAGATTGAATAAGTGAAAGCTAATGTGCAGAAATGCAATATCTAGCCTGGACAAAATCCAATCAAAATCCACAACCTATTTGACAGGCAGCAGAGACATGATAACAGTAACACTAGAATGATGAAGCACTGCAAATGCCCTGCCAAGCAGGCAGTCACATACCGACAGCACCCCTATACATGAACACTTCCTGGCACTAGAACTGTGCATACACAACTGGCACAAGAGTTTAATACTGCACCTTCACACCAAGTGGGTTTGCAACTCCTCTCAAGAACTCAATGTGTGCACCATCTAGTTGTCTTGTCCTTTCGCCTACCCACAGCATGTGAGCAGAACAATCGTACCAAAGGCCTGATGTTGAATCAAGTCGAGTTAGGGCTTGCTCATAAGGGAGAAGCAGACACTCGTGTGAAGTCCAGAACTCTGTTGTGGTCATAATTGGATGATCAATGGTGAGCCCACACGCTGACATGAAGCCCAATGCTTCATCAACACGATGGGCCAGCTCCAAGTATCTGGTCAATACAACATTCAGTCATAACTACATAGCACCAGTATGATGGGTAGCATTGAGCACATTTAAGCCTCAATAAAAATGGCCACAACAAAATATCCAGCAAGGTACACAAGGAGCATGCATGCTTACAGCTATCATGTCCATTGAATACAGTCAACTGGCTGTGTGCTCATCAAGAATTTCTTCATCACTTTGCAAAATACAAAAACATTCAGAAGACGAAGAATGATATAATTAATACCTGCTTCCCTGCTCACTGCCACTTGTGAAATCCAGGTTCCATTGTGTAACCCTTTGCATGGCTGCATAACCTCCTGTTGCAAATGCCCTAAGTAGATTGAGAGTGGCCGCAGCTTGGCTATATGCTCTCACCATTCTGTCAGGGTCAGGCACTCTGGCAGTATCTGTGAAAGCATCTCCATTCACATTATCTCCTCTGTAGCTGGGTAAAGAGACCCCATTTTTCACCTCCATGTTATCAGATCTAGGCTTGGCAAATTGCCCAGCCATGCGTCCAACCTGAGGAGATAATTAGAATAGCTACTGTGAGCAACATACGTGAGGAGCTTACAAAAAGTGACCGGGGAAAAGAACTGATGCAGATGAGAACAACCTCATTTCTAATGGGATGTCATCCTGAGTTTTAGAAACGGAAAGTTAAAAGCCCCACCGCCATCGTGGAAGCATTGCACGTACACCAAATTGTGCTGCCATAATCAAACGCATACTGCATTTTATACAGAATTAGAAGAGAGCATATCACCTTAACAACCGGCATTTGCCCACCAAACATGAGGACGGCACCCATCTGAAGAAGCACTCGGAATGTATCCCTGATGTTGTTGGCATTGAACTCCTTGAAGCTTTCAGCACAATCTCCTCCCTGCAGCAGAAATGCACGTCCAAGTGCGGCCTCCCCGAGGCGCTCTTCAAGAGAGCGCGCCTCTCCTGCAAAGACAAGTGGAGGGAATGCCTCCAAAGTGCTCACCACACGTTCAAGGGCATCGGCGTCAGGGTACTCTGGGAGCTGGACAGCTTTCTTGGTCTTCCAGCTTGTCAAAGACCAGTCGTTGGGAGGAGCCGCGGAGGGTGACTCAGCGAGCTTGGAAGGAGGCTCCACGGCTTGAATGGCACGGGCATGGAGGGCCACGTAGGTTCGGCGGAACGTGTTTTTTTGAGAGGCTTGGGACCAGGCGAGGTGGAGCTTGGGGTCGCAGGGCCCTTGCAGGAATTCCGATTTGGAAGAAGGGTGGAGGGAAAGGGAGGGACCGGAGGCAGACGAGAGGGCCATCGGACGTGGTATGGTGGGCGATAGGCAGGGGAAGGGATTGGAATGTGAGCGAGGCAGGGGGAGGGCAGGAGGGGCAAAATGGAGAGGTGGGCGAGACAGGGGAGGAAGTGGGTGGTGTGAGCGAGGGAGGAAATTGGAATGTGGGCCGGACAGAGAAGGGCAGGAGGAGTTAAATCGAGAGGTAGGCGAAACAGGGGAGGAATTGGGTGTGGTGGAGGGGGGGCAGTTGGAGATGTGGGCGGGGCAGGGGAGGGTATGGGTTGGACAGATGGAGAAGTAGGTAAGACGGGAGGATATGCAGGCGAGACAGGGCAGAATGTTGGTGGCGAAGGAGAAGACGTATTTAGATGTGGGCGACAGAAAAAGAGAGAGAGGGGGACACCGGCTGAGATAAACCCGCCACGCAGTAATCACAACTCGAGCAGGGAAGCCTTCGTGAGCTAATGAGAATCAGGCTCCGAAACACCCCACAGCGAGCGTCTGCGTTCTTCGGCGGGGGAGAGAATTGAGAGAGAGAGGTTAAAGAATCAAAAGCCCAGTAGGTGGAAATATACTTTTCTCGCACCAGCCAGCCCGTCGACCGGTCGCCCCGCCTCTGACCATGACCACCCCTAGCCGGTTTCCCAGTCGCCACCCACCACTTCGACCGGTCCACTCTCCACACATTCTTCACGCTTAGATCCTTAGGTGAGGACGCACCCACAAATAGGCAAGAAAGAAGACAAGTCTCGTATGGGAGGTGACTCATGCTCCTTGCACCTCGCCTGACATTCCTTCCTCATGCATGCTCATTGGAACTGGAGAGTCGAGACTCGTCTTCAAAGTTGAAGGTGTAGCACCCTGTTATGTGATTCGTTTTAAGACACGTGCTCTTTTAACATTACGTGATGCTTCTTAAAATCACGGTATTGCTTTTTGTGGTAGGTTGCCTTCTTTCACCTCCCACCAAAAATTGTGTCCTACCATAGAGTGTGAATTATACTATCAGACTCATCAAATTAGATTGTATCATTCCAAACACATAAACCTAGCTCTTCCAAGATATTATGAGCAAATAAGCTAGCATTTTTTAGCATCTTGA
Organism: Lygodium microphyllum; assembly: GCF_053477565.2. NCBI lineage: Eukaryota > Viridiplantae > Streptophyta > Polypodiopsida > Schizaeales > Lygodiaceae > Lygodium > Lygodium microphyllum. The sequence goes on along the minus strand of NC_141155.1, from coordinate 106,123,209 downwards.
CCATGGCTTTTCATATTTGCAACCTAATGGCATGCCTCAGCAAAAAAAGGTCTTCATGAATGCCATTTGCTATCCAAATCGAATGTTCGCAAGGCTATGCTCTAATTGTATACAAAGAGCTTAGAAGCACTTGATTTTCACCAAGGGCTTGCATGACTCGCACTAGTGCCCCATTATTTGTGACTTCTTTGGTAGAGCAAGTGAAAGTATCTGTCTACATACATTGCAAGCTTGTATCAGTCTCTTGTTTGAAAGCTTTGGGTTCTTGAGACATCTTAAGTAGACAGGATAATAGAACAATCGAGCATAAAATTGACCTTACACTTCATGTTAACTTGTTTGAGCATTTTGAATTAGCTAGCTAAACAACTTGCCTCAACCCATAAAAAATGCACCCCATATAGGACTCAATTGAGCACCAAAGCAATAAGAAACCATTGAGATGATTTGCAAGAAAACCTATCCCCAAAGCCCCACTTAGAAAGAAGAGTTTTGGCCAATGCTAATTGTAAGTGCATTGTATGTAAGTGTTTGAGGTTGGCAAAAGGATCAAATTTCCAAACAAAATGGATTTTGTATCCTACCATTTTGGGGATCTTCTCAAATCATGCTCATCATTAGCATCATCCTTGCGCAAATCTTTAGTAGCCAAGTCTCTCAAAGCTTGCTTTTTGCTTAGAAATTGTTACTAGTCAAGTCTCTCAATGGTTGCTTTTTGCTCTTGCTTTCTACATTGTTGTTTGGTAAAAAATAAAGGTTGTAACCTTCCTAGCTCACTTAATAAAATCCCTCACTCCATTAATTAATACCTCTGTATCCCAAAATGTGATGCATGATTATGGCATGCATGTGCCTATTAGAACTAGTATTGTCCTCAACAATCCAACCTCAATTTTCTTTGTTGATTAGAGTAATCTCTTTAAACACTCAGATTTTGGGAGACAAGACATCTCATACTAACACATGGAACTCTACCATAATTTATTTTTCCTTGTTGAGATAGTGCTTACATAAGGCAATTGTCATGTTTGAATGATCAAACTATGTATACCTATCATTATGAAGGATACAAAGAAAGTGTTGCAACATAGAACACCTTCAATTTGACCTTGGCACGATCAAGCCATGCTACCTTGGACAAGTCCAAAATAAGATAATGACCATCCCACTCACGTCTTAGTTTCACCAAGCAAGCCTTATTGCTTGTATTCAACACATAACATCTAATTGAACTTTCAACTTACTTTAAGGCTTAGATCAAATAAGATTTGGTAAGATGTACAAATCAATGCTCACACAATGCAAGACTTAAGCACTTAAGAGTACATGTCCTCCATGGCTTAACTTTGATCATAATAATGTACTAGCTTAAAGCAAGGCATAAACATGTTATATATCTCTCAAAACCACAACAATATAATTTGATTTGATTAGTACACGATGGTAATATATTAAGACTTACTTGAAAATAATGTGCATTAGCCTTGGAAAAATCTAAATAAAGGCCATTGATTCATGCTTATACTCAATTTGTATATTTAAACAATTATATTGGCTAACTAAAGCTTAAAGCACCACCTTAACTCCTTGCTTCTTCCTTAAGGGAGGAAGAAAATGAATAACTCAAATATAGACACATTCAAATTTTAGGAACTTATAATAGAAAACCCTAATTAATTTGGATGCACATTAAAAATAGGGTATGTCATAAACCAACCATTAAAAAGGTAAGAAGGGTTCACTTTTTGGTAGCACTCTCATATGTAAAGTGGAGACACTACTTTGTCCTACTCAACAGATTTGATGATGATGTATTCTACAAGCATGCATAGCACTTCTAGTTCCATTCATGACAACAATCACACGTGAAGTCATATGGTGCTAGATTATGCATAGCACATTGATTGTGTTAACGCACCCAACTATTGGCATCTTAAAACTATTAACAATGAAATAGAAACTATAGACATGTAGACTTTTAAATAGCTTGAAACCTTCATGTCTCATTCAATAGTTTGGTGACAAGTACTCACAAAATTAGGTCCCAAGTAAGGACCAATCAATATTTGATAGTTGTCCACTCTTCATCATAGAGTTATTGCTAGATAGGTACATATTTAAATAGAGAAAGCTTCAACTATGATCAAGAAATTTATGAGAAATAATCATGAAATCAACTTCAAAGTGAGTATCAATCAAGGTAGTTTATTATCATCCACTTATTGTTTTTTAAGTTAGACCTTTGATATATTGATCTTAAGTAAATATTCACAACTTTATAGAAAGATGTCAAACTCTTATAAAGCTTCTAAGCTTGATCATAATGATCTTACAACCTAAGTCATTTGACTCAACTTTGAAGAGACCTAGCACTTCAAAACAAAGCCTCCAAAACTATTTGAAGGATCAAACATCAGCTATGTCTTCCCATTATAGAGTAGTCACTTTCTACCATCTCAAATTATATTGAGAACCAAAGCTCTAGTAATATGCCAAATCTCAAACGTGATGGGAAAACATCCTTTCCTTCTTCTTTGAAAGAGCAACTTTCCAAGCACTATGGTTGTGCATTTGAGTCTGATTGAACCAATTTGCAACTTCATTCACATATGCCTCACAAGGGGGTAGACCCAAAAGAGATTAAACACATTTTCATCGAATTAATGTTTTTACTTGTTTCCACTTGCTTAACACTGGGGAACTAAGCCATTTCAATCATTTATAGGAACAAGTTTTGTCAAAAAAAATAGCATGGATTTCCAAGTAGATAAGATTAAGCTTCTCAATTTCTTTACTAATAGAATTCAGTAGAATTTTGATGAAAAAGAATTTCCTTTGATCACCCAATCTTATTATGGTATATTTGGAAATTTTTCTCAATTTAGAAACCTAGATTTCATATATGGTAAATTGATTCCAACTAAACCTTGATGTGAAATGAGGAGAAGAAAGCCATTCATCCTTTATATTAAAGAATAGCTTAATCAACCAATCTAATTCTTTAACTAATATGGAAAATTTGAGAGAAAATCAATGGTGGGAAGCATGTTATCAAATTTACAAGAATAATTACAAGAAAATAAAATGATCATTTGATTTATTTTTTGTGGATTTTCAATATTTTTTAATTATCACATGATTGTAGCTTGGTGTATGTAGGCCCAAGTGTGACATTGGTTGCTTATGCTTGGTAGTTAAATGGCAAGGACTAATGTGATTTATGCTTGGTGCAAGAGACTATCAAGTAAAATATTTTTTTTGAAGAGCACTTATGGTGTACAAGTGATATTTATTTATTAGGTGCTCGAGTAGCACAAAATTATTTGATTAAGGATGCACACTCATTAGCATGGTGGTTGTATGTGCACAAGTGCTAGTGATTATTTGAGGGCTAATTTATAAAAACTTAAAGGTATTATTTTATTGATGCATATTTTAATTAGCTTAGGATATAATATTTTAGGTCTTATTTTTTGGAAAGATAGTCCACTTTGGAGAAAAGAATTAGGAAAGATGAGCCCTCCCAGGAAGAGAAATATGCATCTTCAAGAAACAATAAGCTTGTTGGAGGTATGAATAAATTTGCAAATAAATGTGGCTTGTGAACAAGCATCGAGAGCAATGAGAATCTTTGAAATATCATTTGAATAAATTATTGCAAAGGAATAAGAGCTTGCTAACAATTTGCTTATAAGGTTCTTAACAACGAACTCTTTGTGGATAAACCCTAGTGGAGGCAAAAAATGATACACATGAACAACCTTTAAAATAGCATGTAGACATAAATTCACAACATGTGAACAAAGTCATGTGTGTTAAGGGGAGGGGAGCACGTTGCGTCGCGTCATGTCATGGGGCGAGAGGAGAGGGAGGGGGGGGGGTCGAGACATGGTGTGGTGTGTGTTGGGGGGGGGGGGGGGGGGGGGGGGGGGGGGGCGTCATGGTGGGTGGATGTGTGTGTTAAGGGGAGAGGGGCACGTCGCGTCGTGTCATGTCATGGGGGGGCGGGGAGGGGTTGCAAAATAATGTCTACACTATCTGGCCTAGAAATAAAAGCTCTAGAATATCATTTTTTAATGTCAATAAATAAATACCAAAGTTTCCCATGCATGAACGAGGCCTATGAGTATCAATATGATATTGAAGGGATGGTTTAGTGGGAAATGGGGTTTTAAAAATGACTCTCTCTCTCTTCCTCCCCATCCCCTCTCCGTTTACACAAAATAGGCACTTTAGTCTCACCAATTTATTTAGCATTTTATAAGCTTATTAATTAATAGTAAGCTTTGTAAAATCAAAATTTACTGGAGCTACCCACTTGTCAAATGATCCCGCATTGCTAACGTTAGCATAATGGTTGCCTGATCTAGAGTAATTAGGAGTGTGCAAAGTGGTTTTGGCAAATTCAAGGCATCAATAGCAAGGCTCTGTTTTCAGTTATACCTCTCTCCCTTCCTTATATAAAATCACCTTTGTGTAGAGAAACCATTGTAGGTGGTATTAAAGAGCAACATGTCAGAGAGAAGAAAAGCTTGAGAAATAGACCTTTGAAAAGAGGTCTATAATATATATCACCTTGGAAAAGGTGAAATTGACATTCCCCATGCCCAAAGTAATAAACCATTGTGGAAGCTTTATCTCACAAATGCTTTAGTGATGCCTTGATTGATGGTGAAGACAAAGGAGCTTTTAATGATAGATGGATGCCCTAACCTTGATGGTGACCTTGAAAGTGACTCAAATGGTAGAGCCTTCTTACATGGAAGAAATGAATGTTGAGTCTCCTCTTTCGGAAGATTACTCTTTAGTAACAAATTGATCTCATGCATCACAATTTGGCCAATGTTACTTGTGTCATTCAAGAGAGCACAACAAAGCATGTCTACCCAAGATGAACATGATTGCATTGTGTGCATTCTTCATGGTGTCTTTCATGTGCAACAAACCTAGAAGGAGAAACTCATGAGCCGTAAGTCTTTCTCGTTTATAAAATTTGATGGTAAGAAAGACGGCAAGGTTGTTTTATCACGGTTAGCAAGTTTAATGATTATTTTGATCAAGAATCTTTTCTCGAGAAGGATAAGCTCAGGTGTGCTACAAATTATATATTTGACAAGGTGTCCTTATGGTGAAATATACTCCGCCAAACCAACAACCATCCTATTACATGGGATGCATTTCAATAGTATTTCAAAGATTCTTTCTTACCTCCTCAATTTCAACTCTTGAAGAAACTAGGCAAAATTTTCATGGCATAAAGAAGGCAATTGTGTAATTACTTAGACTAAACAGTTTTGGCAATGACTATTATTGTTGTGTATGCTAGAGGAAGTTCTAGAAGACAAACTCCAACAAAAATATGAAGACAAAACTCCAACCAAGTCTCCAAGCTAAGCTTCATTATCTTAAGTCTTCCTCGTTATAATTTGCCATATCCCATGCATGTGATGCTAAAAAAGAATTCGAGCTCAAAATCATTTTCATAATAACAACCGTAACCGAAGAAAGTCTTTCATTCCTTTCCATTCATTCCATCTTCTCATTTGCCCAATTCCACACCTAGAGGCACTACAAACCAACAAATTGGAGTACTCAATGTAAATTTTCAAAATATAAATCTCAATGTTCAACATAAGATGTTTAAATCAACATGTTATCATTATGTCGATTGGGCAATCTATGAGTAAATTGTTGAGTTAAATTGCCAAACAACAACAACAACAATAGAACAACCACCAACAACATCATTGCTCAATTATACAATAAAAGAAGTGCCGCAGACTATGCTCCAGATTGGACCACTGACTCTCTACAACAAGAAGCAGCAAACTGAAGGTAAGTAAGGTACACACATCTTTCTTCATGCTTTATGAAAGATGCAAGACATTATTCAAGATTTAGATGCAGTTATTTTACATGATGATGGTAGCTCACATGATTTCATTTTTTAGAAATTGATTAGAAGATTGCACATGGAAACGACTCCGACATTGTATAAGGTAAAATATGCTTTCCAAAAAATAAGATATAATGGAACCCATGAACTTAAAGATCTAGAAATCACTTTGGGTTTTTATAAAGAAAAACATAAGTTTCTTGTGGTTCATTTACAATTTTCTAATATTATAATAGATATGCATTTTCATCACTAGTACAACCTTGTCATTTCCTATTGCATTCATTCGATGTCTTTTTATTTTCAAGGAGAGCACGTTACCTTGCATTGCAATGTAAACTTAGAGTTATTCTTCTTGATTTCACATACCCAAGTCCATTACAAGAGCATTTTCTGGCTACCTAAAATTTTTTTTTAATCGATGACTATCCACCTCAATTGCCATCATCTAGAGGAGGGTTAGACCATAAGATCGAACTATCTCATGGAGTTTCTTCTTCGCATAAGGTACCTTATGGAAGTGGGCATAGCCCACTTCATCAAAAGGAAATTCAATGGCAAGTCACCGAACTTCTAGATAAAGGCCTCATTTGTCCTAGTACCTTTTAGATCACATGTATTTCTTATAAAAAAGAAAAGCAAAACATATTATATGTACATCGATTATAGGGCACTCAACAAAGTCACTCTAAAAAATCGGTATCTTATACCCCATATTGATGATTTACTAGATAAATTAAAGGGAGCTTCAAATTTTAGTAGAATTAATTTAAAGTCAAGATACCATCAAATAAGATTGGAGACATTTGATATTGTTAAAATTGCTTTTCACACAAAATTTTCTCACTATGAATTTGTTGTTATGCCTTTCAATTTAACAAATTTTCTCACTATGAATTTGTTATGCCTTTCAATTTAACAAATGTACTTGCCACTTTTGTTAGGCTTATGTGATAAAAAATTTATTGATTATAAGCACTTCATCATTATGTTTTTTTATGATATTTTGATTTTTGATCAATCAAAAAGTAAACATAAAAAATATTTAAAAATAGTTTTTGATTTGCTAAAGGATAATCACTTGTATGCTAACCTTGCTAAAAGTGTATTATTTCAAGATCAAATTGAATATCTAGGTCATATTGTTTGCATCTAAGATATCAGTGTTGATCCAATGAAAGTGCATGCTATTATGAATGGAGTGTCCCTAGAAATGTGCATGACTTTAGTTCTATTCTTGGATTAGTTGGCTTTTACATGAAGTTTGTGCATAAATTTTCTTTGATCGTTTTGCTTCTAACACTCTTAATATATACAAATGTTGGTTTCAATTGGGGTAGCTAGTCAACAAAAGTCTTTTGATTCTTTAAAATATTTCTTCACGCATGCTCTTGTCTTGCAATTATTTAACTTTAACCAACCTTTCTTTTTTGTTGTCATTGATGCTGTTGGATAAGGAATTAGTGTTGTACTCATGTTGAATGACCACCCCATTGCCTATGAGAGCCACAAACTAAAACCTTCCAAGCAAAATTATAGCATCTATGATAAATAATTATTAGCCTTTGTCCATGCTTTAGATATCTAGAAACATTACCTTATGGGTTTAGAAGTTTCAATAAAAACCAATCAGTAAGTCATAAAGCATCTTTTATCTTAATCATTAATTTTTTATAGACATATTAAATGGGAATTCTTTATTCAGAACTTCCATCCTGTGATTCAATATCAACCAGGACTTGCTAACATTGTGTTGATGCCCCTGTGATCATGTTTCTACTCACCATATTCTTGGATTTAACAAGATAGAAATGGTTTATTTAAATCATGTTTCTTTAATAGCAATTCAATCTTTTGATTCTATGATTTTTACTTATCCTTCTAATCTTGATTTTTGTGATGTATGGCATCATATGCATGATTCTAACATTATCATACTTTTGTTAATGGACTTTTATATTTTCTAAAGAAAAAATGTATATCTATACCATTAAGAGTCATGGCTATGAAGAAAATGCATGCACCACCCGTTATGGACCATAGAGGTATTCAATCTATTTTAGCTACTTGCAAAGAATTTTTGTGTCTAAATGTCTTATATGTTAGAGGGTTAAATGACATTATGATTAAACATTTGGTTTACTCAAACCTTTATCCATCCCTATCAATCCATGGGAATAGATTTCCATGGATTTCAACATTGGTTTACCCTCTACTTTAGCCCATAATGATATAATTTGGACAATCTTTGATAGGTTCAACAAACAAACCTATTTTATTCCATGCAAAAAGACTTTAACTACTCCTCAAGCCACCAAGCTTTTCATCAACACTATTTTTTAATAACTATTCAAGATTGTATATTGTAAGAAATTGCCCATTCCCATGATCACCAGAGCTTCTAACATTTCTATTGTTGATGCTTTAGCACCTTATCATGATAAAATTTTCAAGGATGTCACTGGACATATTAAACAATATCATCTGTGCTACACCATTCAAGCTTATAAGAAACCTAGAGTCATTAAATTTAATGAAAATGATTTGGTGTCATTGCAGATAGAAAAGGATTGATTAAAGTCTATTGACATATCCAAAGATCAATTGGCTCCTTGCTATTATGATCCATTTCATGTTGTACATAAGATTAATGATAATATTTTTTGATTGAGTATACCTCCACACTAATAAATGTATAACTCTTTTCACATCAGTTTATTGAAGCCCTTTACAAGTACACCTCCTACTACTCTTGTAGTTGAGAATCCACCTTTATTAGATGAGGATACTAAGATTTTAGTTGCTAAAAAGATAATAGGTCATGATTTGACTGAGACACAAATTGGTAACCAATATCATTGATATTTAGTCAAATATAAAAACCATTCTTTTTAGGAATCCTAGTGGATTTAAAAACCATATTTATCTCCCCTTATGATTCCATTTCACAATCACATTAAAAATCCAAAGGCCACAGATTCAATGCATTGAGACAGTGACTAAAAACCCATAACTATCTAATCTTCTTTTGGGGATATGTACAAATTCATCGCATTGAGATAATACGTAAATATTTTTGTTACCTTTGATAATTTAGTGTAGATTCACTACATTGAGATAACACTACCATGTGGTTGGCCATCCTTGTTTTTACTTGTGGATTATTTTATTCAACCAAGGACAATCACTTCTTAAACCTGTGGCATGTTATCAAAATTACAAGAACAATTACATGAAAATAAAATGATAATTTAGTTTATTTTTTTGATGGGTGTTAAAAAATATTTTAATTGCCACATAATTTTAGCTTGTTTTGTGTAGGCCTATGCATGACACTAGTTGCTTATGCTTGGTAGTTAAATGGTAGGGAATAATGTGATTTGTGCTTGGTGCATCAAACTATTAAGTGAAGATATTATTTTTTGAAGAGCGCTTATGGTGTGCAAGGGATGTTTATTTATTCGATGCTTGAGTAGCATGAACTTATTTTATTTTGGATGCATGCTCCTTAACGTCATATCTAAGGAAGATATTTTTCTTGACGTAGGAGTTGTCCTGCCTATTTATCCTCTAAAACATGAGGTTGCTTATTCACCCATGGCACTTCCACCTCAATCATAGCTTGTTATCCAAGCCATGCATCTTGTGGAATAGGTTGTGTATACTACTCATGTGCTAGCTATCCATCCTCCTAGAACACTACCCTATGGATCTCAACTATTTACGGTGTACTTATACATCTTATCCCCATTAAAAATGACATCATGGCTGCATAGTACCTTCTTAGACTCATGATCCCATACTGATAGCCATTTTTCCTAATTTCCTATATCTAAGGAAGATACATTTCTTCGACTTAGGATCAAGCTTACTCTACTTCTCCATAAGTACATGCTTAAATATCTCATAGTCAGAGACAAGTAAGTGATCATAACTAGGTCTCTTTGTAGACTATTTATCCATCCTCTTAGAACACTACCCTATGGATCTCAACTATTTTACGACCTACTTATGCATCTTATCCCCATTAAAAATGACATCATGTGGTAGCATATTGCCTTCTTAGACTCACGATCCCATAAATGATAGCCATTTTTCCTAACTTTGTATATCCAAGGAAGATACATTTCTTGGACTTAGGATCGAGCTTACTCTACTTTTCCATAAGTACATGCTTGAATACCTCATAGTCAAAGACATGTAAGTGATCATAACTAGGTCTCTTCATAGACCATAACTCCTCTAGAAATATGCCATCCAATGACTTGTTAGGAGACTTATTGATCAAATGAAATTGTTATTTTTATAGCTTTAGCCAAAAATCCATTAGTGAGACCATCATTAGAGAAGTTCATCTTCTCATCCACAGCATTCTCAATAAATTCTCTAGTGTTGTCAACTCTCTCTTTATACTATAGCTATCACAAATATTCTTGAACACATGAGTGGTGTATTCACAACCATTATTAGTCCTCAAACACTTAATCTATCTACCTCACTAATTCTTGACATATACTAATAGCTTTTGAAAAACATCAAGTATATCAATCTTCTTACAAAAAGGATAGGCCCAAACTTTCCTAGTGGCATCATAAATATATGTAACAAATTATGGTGCTTCATCAATACAAGCATTAGGCATAGACCTACATAAATCAGTGTGCAAGTGGTTCTAACTTTTTGGTACCAACTCTCTTATGAGATAACTTAGTTTGTTTGCCAAAACTATAATGCTCACAAAAACCAAGATTAGAGAAGTTAAAACATGGAAGATAATTCAAATGGCACAAAGCTATCCTTCTAGTAATTGACACGTGCCCCAAACAATGATGTCATAAAGAAAATGATGGTTGTTTAGTGATGATGATGACAACTACAACATGTTATTTAATTCTAGAAACGTGCAAAGGATACAAAGGGCCAGATTTAGACCCTTTGGCAACAACAAGAGACCCTTTGTAAAATTTTCATACATGATCTCCAAAGATAAATTTGTAACCATAGTCATCAAGTTGTCCCCTATACTAATAAGACTCTTAGTCAAGTTTGGAACATGTCATACATTCCACAAGGCAAAGTAAAATACATTAGATAATGACATATATACATATACCCAATACCAATAATGTTGCATGCATAATTATTAACAGGAAAAATCTTTGTTTTCCAACATCACAAGTATTGAACCACTCTTTATACTACAGAGTGACATCAAATTATGCTCCAAAATCCAAAAGCCAATTCCATGACATGCCATTATCCATGACAACCAAGAATGCATCACTAAAAGAGAATGTGTACAAAACATCTCCATGATCACTGTTATATGCATCTCCTTTGCCTTTGCCTTTGCCTTGTCATTCTCTTCATTTTGGTTATCATCTTCATTTTTCATTTTTCCCTTTTCCTTGTTCTTCCACTTGTAGTAATCCTTCTTTATATTTTATTTTTTATTACAAAAGAAGTTTCCACATCCTTCTTGCTGTGAGACTTACTCCTTGACTTGCCTCTCTCACAAGAGTTTCCACTGGCATTCTACATGTCTCTCACAATGAGTACATTCGATCTCTTTGACCCTACATTGTTCTTTTTGTTCATTTCCTTATTGAGTAAACTACTCTCAACATTAGCACTTGTAAGACCACTTGTCAGTGCAAAGTTACAAATGGCTATCTTGAAAGTATACCAACTCTTAGGCAAGGTGACCAACATGAACATAGTCTTAAGCAAATCATGAAAGGTGATCTTTTGAGATGTGAACTAGTTGAAAATAGTATTGAATTCATTGATATTGTTAGACATAAAAGCCCAATTCTTCATGCGGAGATCAATGTTTCTTTCATCCAATCAACTTGCGAACTTGCACTTTCTTTCTCATACAGGTCATTGTGCCTTTTTTTATATACCAAATGCACCATCTTTTATGTCTTTTTACATTAAAATACATAGACTTTGAGAATGTCAGCATGATAGTGGAACATGCCAACCTCCACGTTTTTCATGCTTTAGTATCCATGCACTTAGCCTTAAACATTCTTGCATTTGGTTCACTTAGTAGAGATAATAAATAGTACCTCTATGAATATGTAGACATCAAGCACAAAGGTCATAGAAGAAGCTCGAATACTCAATATTTGTGATGAAAATTTACTCGTGCTTCTTACTCTAAGTATGAGCACCCACAAATGCTACTTTGATACCATGTGAGAGGGAAGCAATGGTGGGATGCAAAGTAGAAGCTATGCAGTGCAAGAGAGTTGAGAAACCAAAGCACACAAGAGAGCTTTGTGTACAATGAATGGAAACTTATTCTTCATTACCTTCACTTATATAGAACTATATATTATGTACTTATCCAAGGGGTGCCTACCGAACCATTGGTAATTGGCCTTTACCCCAACAAATATGGCTTGAATTATTCCATTAACTAGTCATCCCATTGTCACTCCACTTCATAACTCCTTTGTATAAAAGATTGAATGCTTTTTTAGGAATGTGCCGAAAGAAAGGGTCCTCCATTAGATGTGACTACCTAAATTAGAGTGAGAGGTCTAAAGAGACATCCATCCTCTCTGGGAGATTCCAAGAAACCTAAGATAGAAACTAGTATCAAGCATTATTGATGAGTTGTGCCACCTCAGAGTCTTTTACCTTTAATTTATCATTCACAAACAATAACATATAGAACCATTCTAGGTGCACCCATGTCTCCTTCTTGATCATGCCTTTAGAATCCAATTCTGGAGCAAAGATAACCCAAGTTGATCAGAAAAGGGTAGTTAACCATTTCAAACTAAATTTGGCTACCAAAGCGGGAAATTGACTCCCATGCTTCCTAAGCACCTATTAGATTGCACTTGAGTCCATAATAAAAATTTCCATGAATATTGCACATCATTCTACTACAAAAACACTCGAAAATGCTTCTCCAACTAATCCCATATTGATTCAATGAAGGAAAGAATCATAGAGACAAACATTGAATATGATTGTGATACATGATTGAAGACTACACTTTTACCTACAAAAGTTAATGGAAGTTTAGCCCAATACTCCAGCTTTGAGACTATCTTTTGCTCTAACCATGAAAATCTATCTCTCATGATAATATCAAGAGTGATAGGACAACCTAAGTAGCGTGTACGTTTCCTCAAGACAATATCCTTCAAGCCAACACTTTAGAAAATTATAAGGTCAACAAAATTTGAAAGCTTGAGGACTTCCAATTTTCTCCTTGTTGACTTTAGAGACCAACAATTTTGCAAATTGCTTGTAGATAGTGAGCAAGGTTTGCAAGCTTTTATTGTCTTTTGTAATTATGTTTGCATCATCATTTGCAAACATTTGGCCAGTAAAATAGGATCCAATAGGCTAGCCACCTATAGATCAAGATTCCTAAAACATGGATCCAAAATGACAACAAATAGAAGAGGTGCCAATGGACAACCCTGTCAAGACCATATTATAGAAAGCCTCCCCAATCCCATTTTCAAAGAGGACACTAACTATATTATAGAAAACCTTCCTAAAACCCATTTTCCTGAGAGTTAGCAAAATAAAGTCCCATCTAACTTGTCATATGCCTTGTCAAGACCAAGATTGATCATGTCAAAGTCTTGATTCAAAACAAGAGCAAATTCCAAGCAAAACATTATATTTAAGATCGCTTCATGAATGTTTCTTCTATAAACAGAGCCCAGGTACATCTTATGCATCCCTTCCACTAGTGATACTCGAGTCTAAGGGATTAATTTGAAGATCCCTCTATTCATATCTTTTGAGAGATTTCCTCTATCTCTTATCCAACTCAAAAGAGCACATAAATATCATTTGTTAGCAATCCTAAAACGATTAAAAGAACTCAATAGGGAGTCCATCAGCACAAGTGACTTGTCTTTTTTCATTTGAAATACTATTTCATGTTTCATCAACACTAAAAGGCCAATCAAGGGTTTCTCCATAGAAACACGTCACATCATATGTGCAAGAAAGATGAGGACCTTTGGACATACCCATAATCAACTTTGGTCCATCCCCAATTGTATTTGAAAGGAAACTAGAGAACACCTTGGCTATACTACGATCATTGGTGTGTTTGATGCCATTTTGGCCAATGATCTCAACAATCAAATCTTGGACTCATTTCTAGTTTATTGACATGAAGAAGTAAGGAGACATGCAATACCTGACCTTGAGCTATACTATGATCATTAGTGTGTTGAATGCCATTTTGTTCAATGACCTCAACGATCAAAGCTTGGACTCATTTCTATTCTACAAACGTGAAGAAGTAAGGAGACATGTAGCCCTTGAGCTTGAGCCACTGATTTCTAGCTTGAATGAGAAGGCCGTTGATTTGTCTTCTTCATGAACTTGTAGGAACACCTTAGTGATAATCAAAATAGACCTAAGAATTTGATCATTAGGGAACTCCCACATAACGCCAAAAAGAGCATTCCTAGCAGTTACGGCGAGGGTATTTGTAGACCTATGAAATTCATCATCCTTTTTTCGAAACACTTTTGCTATAGAGATTATTCTCTAAAATTTTCTATCCCACAATATTCTAGGATCAATAGCCTCTAAGTTTTCGCATCACACCTCCACCTCCTTTATAAACTTTGGGTTTTTGAGGAAGGACATGTTGAACTTGAATTGGGGGGGGGGGGGGGACTTGCTCTTTGACCTAAATCCTACAAAAAACTTAAAGAGGTCCAAATAGGAAAATGGCTAGAGAGATTCATTGAATTGCACATACTAAACTTAGATGCAGGGTGGATCCACTAGGATCCACTCGAGAAATACAATTTATCAAGTCATGCCACCCTTTAGGAAGCATTTAGGTGTTAATTCCTCCAATAGAAACTTCTTAACTCACTCTCTTTTGTCAAGCTCCACTACATCCACCAAATCATGGATTAAACATAAATTATCCTAAGCAACAATCTCTTCAAATCCTTTTGTTTTAAATCGATGGGAATGCTTATCAAGAGATAAGACCATAATTTATTCCTCCATAAATATCATTGATAGACCTAAGTCCAGATGAGCTAACTTCTCCCACAATTGAGCCCTTAAAAAAGATTGATTAGGAGCATAAAGTGATGTCATTAGTACCTCCATGACTAAGCTTGATTGCCAAAAATTCACAAAGCCACAACTTGCAATGATATAGGGCTTTAAAGTGTGTTCATAGAGTAGGATAATACGTCTAGACCTTGCATTTACAAAACTCTAAAAATCTCCTAAGATAATTGGAGAGTTTGGGCCACATTTAACCTTCTGCTATGTAAGGACACCAACCTTCATTCTTTTGATTAGATCCATTATCTTACATCTTTTGGGATTCCCCCTAACCCTTGTACATTCCAATATAAAATATTGAGCATTTTCATGTGAAAACTAAATGGAGCATACAAATTGACAAAGCCTTGTTTATGCCTTGCCAATTTTTAAAGCAAGGAAGACTCTCAAAGTTAGGCTAATTTTTTTGCATTCTTTCACTTTTCCCTTTGTTTGTGAAGTTAGGCTGATTTTGTTGCATTCGTTTACTTTTCCCTTTATTTGTGAAGTTTCCCTAGCATTCTTGTTTGACTTCTCTACATTACATGAAGGAGTTGTTTCTTTTGTTGTTTGAGTTAGATCATGCTTCTCCACATTATCCACCATCTTTTCTTCTTAGGAGCATCCTTCTTGTCCTCACTATCATGTTGCTTGCCTACCCTCTTTTTGGGCATTTTCTATCAAAATTGCCATTCCCCTAGCACAAGTATTAGGAATGAGAAAATGGAGAGAATTTAAATGCACATGCTATTACAATGCCTATAGCATTCACTAAGTCCAAAACTATGCAAAAAAGAAGTTGCAGAAAAGATGAATAACAATATAAGGAAGGAAAGTTGTTAAAAGTATCAACTACAAAACCTAGCAATTGGAATGTCAAGTGGAGCCGAAAAAAAATCCTGGTAACTATTTGAATGCACTTTAGGCTTTGGGTGCTACAAAGGCCTAGGAGCACTATAAATGGTCAATGAGTTGCTTGGAAGGGGGGAAGCCCCAAAAATCAAACCCTATAGAGCTCAAATGGAATAGAAGAAATTCATACTATTCATCCAATCACTTTAGATAGATAATGGGTGCCTTAGACCACTGTAGAAGCTAAAACATAAATGATAACAACATCACCTTAGAAATTTTATAATTAGTTAGGATACCTATAGATTATCAACATACTTTTTAATTGTCCCATGCTTGAAATCTACCATTTGAATTTGAGCAATTGTGGACATGTAAAAATGGCCATTGGAGCATAAAGGATGGCATTCTATTACCTTGAGTGCATTTTTCTACACATATTGATTTTGACTTGAGAGAAATAATTTTAAGATGGATATTGTCATAAATGTAGATTTAAGTTTTTAATGTTTGACTCCATGAGAGGCTACTCAATTTGGTGGGGCACTTGTGTATGTTGTGTGAGCTCTAAGGATCGAGGCCTACTTCAGTAGAGCTACAAGGGTGCATATTGCAAATGGGAGACTAACCTAGTTGGGTGAATAATGGTGGTGAAAAATCCACCAATCTAATATAATGTCATGATTTGAAAAAGTTTACTATTATTGCTAGAGAGAATGTTCAGAATGGAAAACTAAAGCTCAAAAAATTTACAAATTTTCTTTCATGGTTTATCCATTTGATTTTAGTACATTTAGAGAAACTTGTTTAATGTTTTGGGGGTAGTGCCCTTAATCATTCAACAAGATCCCCACTAACAAAGGAATGTGGGACCCCTTGATCAACCACCCTTTTTACCTAATCAATGCATCATTATGTCATACACTTGTGAGTAGAACTAGTATTCTTGCCCACCCTCTATTGACATGAAGGTAGTACACCTTAGTTGTCTTTGTTGGATTGAGCAATCTTTTCAAACACTCAAAATTTAGAATATGATACATTTCCTATTAGCACGTGTAACCTCTCCCATGAATTACTTTATCTTAAGTTGGTGCTTATGCAGAGTAAATGTCATGCTTGAGCCTTCAAACTATGGTATATATTCTGATACCATTATCCATGTGATTTTAAAAGAATGTGTCACTACTCACAACATTGACTTATTGCTTGTTTCACATGTAATGTTTTATTCAACTTTCAATCTTGACTTGCTTAAGGCTAAAATTTGGCACAATGCATGAATCAATGTTAACATGATGTGGGGATTTATGCACTTAGTAAGAGTACATGATCTTCATGGCTTAACTTGGGTTATTGCCTCATGTTCACTTGGGTTATTGCCTCATGATCTTCATGGCTTAACTTGGGTTATTTCCTCATGTTCACTTGGAACTTGAGGAATAAAAGTTGTTTTGAGGGGCTATCCAAAACTATGGCTAAGGCCACTGATAATTTTGCCTCTTTCTTTGATCGTCTTCCTAAGCTTTTAGAGTAACTTAAAAAGGGATGAAATGGTTACTATTGTTTTGTTTGAGTTCAAAAGCTCTATAAAAGTTTGACATTTCTTTGCATGTAAATATATATTTTAAATATTCTCAAATACACATTACAAAAAACTAACATACTAGACTTGAAGCAAGATGCTACCAATGTTCCTACAACTCTAAATGCAAGCCATTGTAATGCAATCCAATTTGATTAGTAAACCTTATTAATAATGACATTGTGTGGCAAGAAACGTACATTAGCCTTGGAAAAGTTTAAATAAAGGCTACTAGTTCATTCTTATACTCAATTTTGTATTAAAATGGTTTTATGAAGTAAGATGGCCTTCCCTCCTTGAAAGTCACACACAAGTCAAAAAAACACAAACATGTGTATATATTAAAGCTTTACACACTTGAAGCTAAATTTTCTATTTTGAGTGGGAGACTAAAATGAAAAATAGAATGAGGAGAGCTTACTTTTTGTGGCACGTGTCCTTTACAAACTTGAAACAAAATCTTTTATTTGGATGTGAAAAATAGAATATGCCATGGATCAACCAAGAAAAGGCAATAAGGATTTACATGTTTCCATACGTGTGAGGTGGGGACACTACTTTGTCGTACTCAAATGATTTGATGAAGATGCATTGAATAAGTATGCATAGCACTTGTATGTTGTAGTAGTTCCATCCATTATGGCAATTACATGTGGAGTTATGTGATGTCATATTTTGCATAACACATTAAATGGATAAACCCAACCACATATTAACATCTTAAATCACCCTATCAATCCTATATCAATTTGTTAAGTATGCCTTTAAATTCCATATATATGACTAGTGTTCCGTGCGCGCTTCATGCGCACAGAACGCTAGGCCGCTTCATGGCAGCGAAGCTACCTCGAAGCGGCAAGCGAATGCATGGTAACTTCACTCAACAATCCATTTCTCATCTTTCTCTCTCCTCTTTTTCCTCTCTCTCTCTCTCCCCCAAATTCCCTGTCTATTTCTCTCTCTCTCTCTCTCTCTCTCTCTCTCTCTCTCTCTCTTTCTTTGCCTTCTATTTTAGTTTATTTTTTCGTTTCTCCTAGTTCTCTCTCTCTCTCTCTCTCTCTCTCTCTCTCTCCCTCCTCTTCCCGCTTTACTTCTCTCTCTCCTTTTATTCTCCCCCCTCTCCTTTCTTTTCCTTCTCTCTCCCTCTCCTCTTTTTTCCTTTTTTTTCTTCTTCTCTCTCTCTCTCTTCATTCTCTTTTTAAATTTTTTCTTTTCTCTCTCTCTCTCTCTCTCCTTTTCTTCTCTTTGTGCTTTTCTTCTCTCTCTCTCTCTCTCCTCTCTTTCCTTCTCTCTTTCTCCTCTATTTTTTATTCTCTCTCTTTTAAAAATCTATATTTTCTCTCTCTATAACTCTCTCTACATGTTCTCTCTCTCTTCTTCTTCTTCTTTCACTTTCTTCCCCCCTCCCCCCCCTCAGTCTCTCTTTAAGTATGTAAATTTTATCTTTTCCCTATATATAATTCTTTCTTTATGTTTATATTCTCTCTCTTCTTCTCCTCTCTCTCTCTGCCCCCTTTTCTTCTTCTCCCATTTCTCCTAATTTTTCTTTTTTTCTTCTCTCCCTCTCCCTTTTAAATTTTATCTTTTTCTTCTCTCCTTCTCCCTCTTTTAAATTTTATATTCTCTCTCTCTCTCTTCCCCCTCTTTCCTTCTCTCTCCCTTCCTCTCTCGAAAAAAAAATTTTAAATTTTAAAAAGAATTTTCTTTTTTCTCTTTTCTCTTTTTTCCCATCTCTCTTCCTCTTTTTCTCTTTCTTCTTCTTATTCTTATTCTCTCTCTCTCTCTTTCTCTCCTCTCCTTTCCTTCTCTCTCCTCTTTTTTCCTTTTTTTCTTCTCTTTAAATTTTTTCTTTTCTCTTTCTTTTAACTTTTATCTTTCCTCTCTCTATAATTCTCTCAGTGTTCAAATTCTCTATCTTCTTCTTCTTATTTTCTTCTCTCTGTTTTTGTCCCCCTCCTCTCTTTTCCGTTTTTCTTTTTCTCTCTCTCGGTTCCCCCCTCTCTCTCTCCCTCTCCTCTTCTTTTTTTTTTGCTCTTTGTATATTTCTCTCTCTCTCTTTCCTTATTTTAATTAAAAAGAAAGTTTCTCTTTTTTTCTTTTATTTTTCTTTTCTCTTTCTTTTAAATTTTATATTTTCTTTCTCTATAATTCTCTCTTTATGTTCAAATTCTTTCTCTATAATTCTTCTTCTTATTTTCTCTCTCTCATTTTCTTCTCTCTGTCTCTCTCCCCCCTCTCTCCTCTCTTCTCCTTTTTTATTTTCTTCTCTCTCTCTCTCTCTCTCTTAAATTTTATATTTTCTCTCTCTATAATTCTCTTTCTTTCTTTTAAATTTTATCTTTCCTCTCTCTATAATTCTCTCATTGTGTTCAAATTCTTTCTCTTTTTCTTATTTTCTCTCTCTGTCTCTCTCCCCCTCTCTCCTCTCTTTTCCTTTCTCTCTCTATATTTCCTCTCTCTATAATTCTCTTTCTCTCTGTTCCCCCTCTCTTCCTCCCTCCCTCCCCTCTTCTTTTTTTAAAACTCTTTCTCTCTCTCTCTCTTTCTCTCTCTCCTTATTTTAATTAAACAAAATGTTTATATTAAAAAATTTAATCTAACACACACAGGGGAAGGGGGGAAGAATTTAATTAAAAAGGGGATGGGGAAAAGAAAGAGAGAGATTATAAGTGAGAGAGAGGGGAAGGGGTTTTAATGTAAAAAAGGGAGGTGGGGGCGGCCGGGGGGGGGGGGGGGGGGGGGGGGCGGGGGGAGGGGGGGGGGGGGGGGGGGGGGGGGGGGGAAGGGGGAAGGGGAGGCTTTAATGAAAAAAGGGAAGGGGAAGAGAAAATGAGATATTGCAAGTGAGAAAGAGAGGAGGGGTGGGGGTTTTGATTGAAAAAGGGAGGTTTGGAAAAAGGGGTAGGTTTGGGAAGCCCTCTAGAGGTTCGGGGCTTTTCGAACCTATAGCTAAAATAATATAGTAGTAAGATAAAACTAGCATTTGAGAATCATGTGACGACAATTTTGTAGATACGAATGTCTTTTATGATGACTAAACTCTATTTCTTCTTGTTAGAAATCAATAGTAATAAAAAGAGCAATTCAAGCATGTACACTTTTTGAAACACACAATAGTCTCCATGTATTGTCTAATAATTTGTTGAGAAACAATCATCATAAAACCAACTCTAAGTGAGAATCAATCAAGCTTTGTTCACTATTGTGCAATTATTGTTCTAGAATATTTACAAATAATCATGCTTTTCAAACCCATTAAAACCTTCAATTACCATCCATTGGCTAGTAGTAAAATCATAAAATCAAATTGCAAATGAGCATAAATCAATATTGTTTACTATTTTCCACTTAGTGTCATTAGCTTTAAAATGGGCGTTAAATATTGCCACTTATCATGTTGATTCTATGGCAAGACATTGATTCATTACCTTAGGCCTAGTTTGATGCATGACTACAACATGATCACATACATAGAACTATTTCACATTCCAATTAATGATATTAGCAAATCATAAGCTAACTATGTGGGATAGAAACTCACTACTACCATAATTATAATCTTGGAGTAGTTTAATCATTAATTAAATTGTAAATTTCTCTCTCCATAGTTGATGGTTTGGATTAAAACTTGGCTTATAATTAAGTTGTGGGCTCAAGTCATGCTAGCTACATCACTTGGTTAGGCATTATGTAGACATTGTATTCCATATAAGTTTGGTTTGCTTAGCATACTACAAATGAGGGTGCTATTGCATTTACACTTATGTATTCGACTTTGCAAGCTATCCTATCTATACATAGGAAAAGTGCTTGCATGGCTCTAGCCAACTCTCTCAACTAATCCTAGATGCACCTTCCTTGTAGGCTCTCAAGTGTGTATCTTTGGTAGCTAGATGTAGTTTTGTAATGTATTTGCATAAAATCAAGGAGAAAGTGAAAGATACATTGCATTGAAGATGTGGAGATTGTGTTTATTGGGCAATATGTCTAAGGAGCATCAATTGAGGCTGCATCTCAATACTAGAATAATTAATTGTATTTATCATGGTAAGATCCAACCAAACACATTGGAGCTAAAGGGAAGTTGCTCATGATAGGTAAGACATGTGGCTTTTTCTACACATGTTCACCTTGTGGTTGCCAATGTTAAAAAATGGTGTAACCTATTTGCACAAGGTGTGAAGTTTTCTAGGGATGAGACTTCCACTTGAAATGACTCTATTGATCACATCATAAAGAATCATAAAAAACTTCAAGAATGATTATAGCCTTGTTTTAAGGCTCACATTATGGAAAATAGAACTTTATTACGCATTGCATGTAGACAATCAATACATTCCATCCTCTCTCCATTCATACATCACTAGTGTAGCTAAGAGGACAACAAATGAATTTATATGCAAAAAGCCAAACCAACCAAGTAAAGAACACAAGAAGTAGTGTACAAAACTAATGCAATAAGGTGAGAAAATCAAGGTAGAGAAGTTGTTTGGAGTGGTACTTTGTAGTCTATAATTAAATTATTATGCACAATACTTGGGATATTTGGACTTCATCAAGCACCCAACTAAGTAAAACTAGTAATTTGGAGAGTAAATAATGCTACTTAGCTAAACATCCCTTTATTACAATGGTAAAACACATTTACTTGGAATGTGCTTATTTCCACTTTACTTATCACATGAATTAGATGTTTGTTTGTAGTGTTATTGTTGATAAACATCATCATGGAGAGAAATACTCTTGCACTAGCAAGATCCCATGCCGAGGAAGCCTGACTAGCTAGTTCAAATGGGCACACTTTTCTAAGAGGGGAGCGCTTTGTCTCATAGTTCTTCATTAATGAGACAACCCCAACTTGGTGGATATATAGAAAGAGTAGGTTGATAAATTATTGGAGACCTTTCAACTTTTTTTTGAGGTCTCCAGTTATGTGATAAGACTGAACAAAACTGAATACCTTGGTTTGTATGATGCCCTTGATCGGTTCTTTGACTATGGTTTTAAGATAGTGAATAAAAAAGATATATTTCACTATTTAGGCTACTCGCATGGAATAGTGATCGATACCGAAAGTGCTTCTTTCAATGGTAGGTTGGTTGGTAATCCTTCATTCAGTGCTAGTATTAGATGTTGTCTTTGTTGTGGTTGTTTTTAGTTTTAATGTAGCATGTAGGAATGAGCTAAAGAAATGCTTCATGACATTTTTATGGTCCTTTGGTTGGTCATAGCAATGGCACACTATAGCTTGGAATTGATTATTGTAGAGAAGGTCGAAAGTGGTCTAGATGTAGAATTGCTATGTGATAAGGCAAGGCGAGTTCTCTTCAAATTTCTAAAGAATTGGATAGCCCTTAGATGAGCCTTAGACATGGGTAGTCATTCCTCAATCTTGGATTTTTACTTGCAAGCTCCTTGGGAGTACTTGCTTGAGTTGGGGTGACATATTGTTTTGAAGGGATGTCAAGCTAAAGTTCTTAGGCTCGAATTTTCTTAAGCAATGGTTGTGGAATGAAAAGCCCTATTGAATTGGCAAGGCGATTCAAGTTTGTCAAGGATAATATGGTTTTCTTCGAATGCTTTCTTTGATGGACACTCTCCCCTACTAAATAGTCTTGCTATGGCTAAGATGCTTTACATTAAAGGAGTGCAAAGACGGTTAGATTTATGGGATGAAATTTTACTCTGTTGTTGCAATGTGATGAGGTTACTCATAAAAAAGGGCTGAATGAGCAAGAGAGCATGTGGTTGCTAGGTGTCGAGAGGTAGTTAGAATCTTAGTTTACTCAATTATTTTAAAACTAAGGTTGGAAAGATCCTAATTGATATAGGAAAACATTCAAACTTTATGATAAGGGATGAAAGGCATATCTTTAGGACCTATGAATGCTGGAAGAAAAGATTCCCAAGAACTAAGCTACAGAAGGATCATAAGGATTTTCACATGTACTCCATCAAAGAAGTTGAATTTAGTACTATGCAAGACCATCATGAATAAATGGCCAACAAGAGAGAGCCTTGGTAAGTTGGTTAGAACTTCCCCTCTATGTGTGTTATACAAGAGCCATTGGAGTCTTTATTGCATCTCTTTTAGGAATGCTAGATAGTTAAAGACATTTGGTCCATGTTAACAACAAATATGGAAGGCAAAGTTAAAGATAATAAAAGCACTAGTATTGGTATTATTTTTGAAGGGATATTATTTTTTAGAGATTTATTGTATTATTTTTGGAAACTTGTATTATTTTTGTACTTTATGGAGATCACATTATTATGTTTGCATTATTTTGTGAGAGTTAGAGGCTCACACCTATGTACATCATATATATCATGCGTAGTTATATTTATTGCATGCACAACTCATGTGAGATGCAGATTTAAAGGCACACTTTATGGGAATTTACATCTTTTTAGGTAGATCTACATGGTATTTTTGGTGTCAAATGAAGACTTTAAGCCTAAAAGTGATTTGTGGTGTGGAACATTTAAGATGTAAAATGCAAGGCATTTTAAAGTTAAAGGTAGAGCAGAGTGCAAAATCAAGTCTACATGTAGTGGTTGGAGAAGTCTCCAGCCATGTTATTTGTACAAAATCCTCATGCTTGGATAAGAAATGCTTGTAAAATTACCTTAGTTTGAGGAGAAAAGGTTGGGGAACCAATGTATGGTCAAGTACCCAATTTTGAAGGGTTACATATCCAAATATCAAAAGACAAGTCTTTAAGCAAACAAAGAGAAAAAAATGTACAAGAGAATTTACAAAGAGCCAATGTTGGGCCCATTTTAGATCACAACATAGTATATGGGTTGCACACATGGAGATGTAATCACAATAGCATAGGTGAAGTCTAATTAGATCAAGATTGAAGCATGCTTCAAGGATTGACCAGCCTAGGGGCTACAAAGTGGGTAGGATGCCCAAAAGAGGGTGGGTGTAAACCTTAATTCAGAATTGTGAAAATCCATAAAAGTGGAGGAGGATGCTAACCCTAAAAGCAATTGTGAAAATCCTTAAAAGCAAAGGAAGGTGCTAACCCTAAAATGCAAATGAGGCACCATCCTAAAGGAATGACCTAACCCTAACCCTAATTTTGATCTATATAAAAGTGGCGTCTCAGTTATATCTACCATTTTGTTGCATCCATGTTGTGAAAGCTGTATTAGTGCAAATATTGAAGCTTTTTAGTCACTTCTTCTATTCCATTGCCTTGCTTCCATTATTGAGAGAGAGAGAGAGAGAGAGAGAGAGAGAGAGAGAGAGAGCTCTATGTCATCTTCTCGCTTTTCTACCTTCGAGCCTTCAAGCTTTCGAACTACCATGTGGAAGGGTAAGATAGTTCTCTGGCAACTGCGATCGATCTCCGAGTTGGAAGTTGGAAGAAGGCAGGACCCGTCCAGCTCGCGGTCGAAACTCAGAAGGCTGCTAGAAAGTACAATCGCCGCGACAGCCACCTCCCTCATTCAATTCCTAGCTCCCATGGAATGAATGGGTAGGCAGCACCGCATAGCCAACGGATTCCTCTAATCGCCTATCCCTCTCAGCACGCTCGCGATGCTCTTCCGGTCCTTTCCCAGTTCCCTCCAACACTAGAACTTTGATACTAGCCTATTATACTCATCACGTGATGCTCCCTCCACCATCCAAATGTCTAGGATCGTGCTACATGCACGACTACTTCCTTTACCATCCAAATGTTTGAATTGCACGACTACTATTCTGACTCGGAGCGGATTCAATCTATATGAGGACATGCACACAAATCATGTTTATGCCAAGTTCATTTGGTCGTTTAAAATTAAAGGTACATATATGAAAGCATTAGATTATAGAAAATCATATTAAAGATAAGCATGTTAAAGTTTCCTTCAAAGCCATTAGATGAGAAGCTTTGACTAATAATATGATATCCTTTCCATTATGCAGGTTAAAAAATATGGCTAATAAAGTGATGGTGCATTGCTCATTAAGTACTAAGTCTTCCATATTTACTAACTCATTATCCCTTTAAAATGCAATGACATACCACCCTTTAATCTCTTGTTGTTTGCATTATTTTTAATTATTTTCTAAACAAAACATATGTGTAGGTACACTATAAGGATCCACATATGGGAGATCCAGGTTATATTTGCAAGTTTTTAAAATATCTAATTATAACACCCACTATCAAAGAGCCTCTCCTAAGATCCTTGCAGTATTTTCTCTTCAGTTACAATTTTTCATATTGTAGCAGATATAAATACCATTAAAATATGAATATGAATCATGGAACTATTTGTGCATGCCTAAATATATGTGCATACCTTTGTGTAGTATTTTCTCATCAATTATAAGTTTTCATCGATATAAATACAATTAAAATGTGAATATGAATCAAGTTAATTCAGCGAGTTGTTTATGCACGCTTGAATGTATGTGCATATCTTCCATACTTGTATGTGTACTATCAACATATATAAGGTGCATACTTGTGTGTACACTATCAACATATTTAAAGGTCAACAAAAGCATAACATGGCCTGTAAGGCCAAGGCCCATGAGGGCTTGTGAGCTCATAAAGCCACCACCTCCCTAGTGTTTGATCATGTGCATCATCACTACACAACTCTCATGGCTATCAACATGTACTTATGCTTAATAGGGAGGCCGCCTATCTTGAGGAAGACTTCTCCAACTAGTTCAATGGCACATATCAAGGTAAAGCTTCTTTAGTTTAGTTCAAGTTTGTTGGAAAAGACTTTTATCTTGCTCTTCTTGGCTCAAGGCCAAACAAGAGACTGGTATTGGCATTTGCAATGGGTTTTAGGCAATTTGGTATACACCCTACCCTGGTCATCTTCATTTTCCCCAGATGGTGTTCTCTCCCACAAGTACTTCGTATGGATTGAGCTCACTGATCTACCTCCTTGGTTGGTTTAGGAGTCCCCTACCATTGTTGCAACAATGGTTAAAGCTATCTACTCCCCATTGCTCGTCACATCATGGGGATTGCTTAAGCCTTCATGTCATGTATGCATTATGTGGGAGAGATAGAATGAGCCTCTAGAATTCTTGCATCTCAAGGACTTGATGGCTTGGAGATCATCCTCAGTGTTAAGATCTTCACCTTTCCTAATGCATGTTACCATTGTAAAGACAATGGACACTTTGCTCACAACTGCCCATCAAAAGCCACTATGGCCGATGCAACTTGGTTTGACACCAATGCTCAAAGCCTTGTAGGAGTTCATGAGTCTTCTCAGAAGGGTGACAAGCAAGCTAATGGGGATCATGCAAAAAATGAAGCCCAGGACTGAGCCGTCATTCTCTTGGTTGGTAACAACAATGGCATGCTCCCATTTCTAGATGATAAAAGATTTGTTATGAAAATAACAAAAGGCTTTCGAAGTCATTCTCATGGGTGGTTGGTAACAACAATGGCCCATCTCCTTCCTAGATGACAAAAGATTTGTTACAAAGATAACAAATGCATGGGAGAAGCAAGGGTCTCCAATATAACCCCCGAATATAGATGGCTAACGTGTCAAGAGGTTGCCATTGATGTTGCTAAAAACCATGGGAGAAGACAAGCACACGTCAGAAGATAATCTCAAGAGCTTGCCTCAAGAGTTAGGGTTCAATACTGGAAGCACTAAAGGAACACGTTTAGGATGGGATTCTTCACTGTTGCCTTCAAGAACTAGAGACATTCATGAAAGACTAAGAAGCCTATGTGGCCAGTGTAGCGAAGGTGCAATTGAAAGGTCAGTGGGAGCTAATGGGCAACAATGGGCCAAATGAGTTTTACTTCTCTAGTCTATGTGCTAAGAAGAAGAAGGATCCCATTATTTGTGTTTAAAACAAGGATGGGGCTATGGTCCATGATGAAAGCACTATAACCCACACCTTCAAGGAGCATCTTGCCATAGTGGGCACATAATAGCCAAGACTGCCATCCTACAAACAAAGGCTCCATGATTTTCTTATTGATTTGATTGTTATGGTTGATATTAATCAAGATTTATTACTTGACATGCCTTTCATTGTGCAGGAGATCATCGGTAGCTTCAAGTCGAGGAAATTCCTTGGCTTGGATGGACTCCTAGCAGAATTCTACAAAAAATTGTGGCCTATCTACGATGGTGGTGATCTAATGCCCTCCTTTATGAACCAGATAGTTAGGCATGATGCCCTCCTTTATGAATACAAGTTCTCATAAAGTTGGTACCTATGTCACATGAGAGAACCAAGGTCTCCAATTGGCAACCCTTTACTACGTTGAATTTCACTTATAAGGTGCTTGCTAAGGCATTGGCTTGCAAACTCAAGTTACTTTGTGTAGAGCCGATTCACAGGAAGCAATATGGATTTGTCCATGAAAGGTGGATTCAAGATGTTGTCCTCAACTTAATTTACTTGATGGATTACACTATGAGCTTGCAAATAGGATATCTCCTCATTGATATGGATTAGGACAAGGCCTACAACAGGGTGAGCTAGACATTTATCCTAAGTGTCCTAAAAGCCATGAAATTTGGCAACATGTTCACTAACATGGTTGCATCTCTATTTCATGAAGCATTTACCTTTGTCAATATTAATGGAGTGGTCTCCATTTGACTTGTGTGGTCTACTAGGCAAGGATGCCCTTGACACCCTTGCTTTTTGCCCTCATTATTGATCCCCTTCTTGAGAAGATTAATAAGCACATACAAACTGGATCAATCATAGGCCTCTTGCTCCCTGATCGTTCCTTGAATGTAGTTCAATTCTTTGCAGATGATAATGCCTCCTTTATTAAGGCAAATAAAGACTTAGTGGCTAACTTGATGGAGGTCTACTCAAAATTTTCAATGCTCTCTACATCTAAGATAAATCAAACCAAGGCAGAGTTGTTCTTCCTAATGTGGAATGAACCTAGCTAGTGGATCTTGGAATTAGGGTTCAAGGTTGTCAAGCCCGATGAATTGGCCAAATACCTAGGAGTCCCTATTGGGATATGAGTCTTTATGTCATAAAGATTTAATTGGTTCTATGTCAAATTTCAAGTAAAGCTAAAAGGTTTGGCCAGAGCACCCTTCTCCTTTGTTGGCAAATTAACTATCATAAAGGGTATGATCACCTCCAATGTTGTCTAACTGGCCTCGACCTTAGCATTCAATTAGGCTACTTGGACCAAAGCTGAAAAACTAGTTTGGGAGTTTCTATGGACTTATTGAGTTAAGAAGTCCTCCCCACAAGTTGATTGGGAGATTTTCACTACTGAAAGCAGCATGAGAGGAACTAGTTTAGAAAGCCTAGCTAGTAAGGCTTGGGGTCTAGCTTTGTCACTTCTTAAGAGAATGGATTGTAGCCAACCATGGATGTGCATTTTGAAGGATTGGATTGCAGTGACCAAAATTAAGGGGAGCTCTCAAATTAATGCCAATTGGTAGAACAATCTCACATATCCATATCTACAGGTCAAGATCTTGCAATCGAGTGATGCTCAAGCTCCAGTCTTCAGCTGTGGCAAAAATCCCTTGGTTAGTGTTCCTAGTCTTCTAGGGGAAGAAGATCTAGTGACTCTTCATTAAACCATAATATTTGGCTCTCTCCCTTTCCCTATGAGTTGGAGATGGCTCATGTTCATCAAAATCCTAGGATATTGAAAGCTTTGTGTGCTAAAGGTGTGACTATTTGGGAGGACCTTTGGGACTTTCATTGTTCTCAAGCTATGTTCTTGGTTCAAATCATTGAGTAATTTGGGCTCAATGAAAGTGAGGCCCACTGCATGAATGCGATACTACATCAAGTAAAATAAGACTAGCCCTTGTCCTCAATGAACTCACAAGAATCCATTCTTAAGGATCTGATCAGCCTTGCGAGCAAGCAAATATGGCACTATAGGTCACCTTGTGATATCAAAGCTTCTTCCCTTGCAATTTTGATGGGACTGCAAGCCAAGAAGTTGCCACTAAGATCAAGGTTGTCCAAAGAACTTGTGTCTCTTCTCTATGCTCTTCTGTGGGGTGGGTAGAGGAGATAGAAAATCATATTATTTGGGAGTGTCTACATGTGATCGTAGTGTGGAAGGCAGTCAGGAGATGGCTTAAGCCTTCCAATATTAATGAAGACTTTGGGATGACAATGGCCTTCTTCACCAACCATGCGAGGTTGGAAAGATAGCACATGGCAGCTGGTAGTTCTTCTTTATCGCATGGCTCTTAAGTTTATTTGGTCTAAAAGAAACAACTTGCTGATCACTAGGTCTGAGAATGGCAAACCTGATAGTTACAAAGCTCAGCTACATCAATATGTATTAGCTATAATAGGTGTCATGATGAAGATTGCTGATCACTAGATCTTTAAACTTTTTTTCAAGAAATTGAGTCATAAGCCAAGGCATGAGTGTTGCTACATCTCTTAGATGCTATACTTTTTTTACTCTCACTGACTGATAATAAAATACTGCATTGCAAAAAAAAACATATTTAAAGGTGTTAGAAAGTTGTTTGCATCTCTTGGACCATCAAAGCTCACTCTCACCACTTGCACTTAGAGCAACTACATTATTTGTTGATGTGGTTGCAATTGGATGGTTCTTTGATACTAATCAATGTCATGTAATTTCTCAATAGCCACATCAAAATCTACCAAGTCTCTCTTAAGATCATTGTAATATTTTCTATTCAATTATAATTTTTCATATTGTAGTAGATACAAATATCATAATAATGTAAATGTGAATCAATTTAATTCATGGAAATATTTGTGCATGTGTAAATGCATGTGCATACCTTTCATACTTGCATGTACAATATCAACACATTTAAAGGTGTTAGAAAAATATTTGCATCTCTTATACCACTAAAGCTCACTGTCACCACTTGCAATTAGTTGCAACCGCATTATTCATTAATACTGATCAATATCATGTGAGTTTTTTCAACATGTACATCAAAATGGACCAAGATAGGTGCCCATTAAATGTTCTATGCCCATAGCCCTTGGTCCTTTTGATGCATCATCCTTAGCATGGATGATCAAGCCCAATCCCTCTTCACAATTTACTATTCAAACTACTGCCTTCATTCCTTGGGGTCAGGTTCGAGATTTTGTTTTGTGGTGGTGAGGAAAGCTTGAACAAGACTACTCCAACAAACTTTAGGACAAACTCTAGTTGCATGAATCCTAAAGAGAAGTTGATTGTCTTGACAGAGAGCACTTAGTTGGAGCAAATATCGTATTGATTATTCCTCATCTTAGAACTTTGGTATTTCAATGTATGTCTTCATGCTATTTTCTAATCAATTGATTTTTAAAACCTTGTACCTTAGCTATTGGTGTGCATATTGGCCACATGATAATCAAAATGCCATACAACAAAGGCATCCAAAATGTCCTAATGTCAAAGGCAAGTGACAACATGTGGGTTGTATATGTCATTTTACGTGTATAGATTATTTCTTTGCCCCATGTTGGTTGGATAAACAATGTAGAGCAATGTCATGTAGATATAAATGGAGAGATATGTCATGGATTTGACTATGGTGGTTCCCACATGAAGCTATGTGCAGCTCCATTGTTATAAAAAAATATGTGATATTGAATTGATCAACTACTCCATAATGGTTTCACACCATAGCAAGCGTTTCAATGACACATTGTCATGGTAGAAAGAAGTGACCTACAAAATCTTGACAAGCCTATTTGGAGAGATGCATTTCTGATGATGAGAAACATCTTAAACATTGCATCCAAATTAAAAAGATATCAATTTTTAGACAAGTCAAAGTGATGCTACCAGTGTGCACAATTGGATCTTGGAGAATAAAGCTAGCACATTTTTCTACCAACCAATGGATGATACATGCAATCAACCATTTATATTGGGCCTTCAAATAGAATGGCCATTGCAAATGGTCCAAAAATATGTAAACGATGGTTTATTGGCCACGGATGATACTTTTGGTACTAATAAATATAAGGCATGTATATTGAGTTTATTTTGCATATGTATACTTTAGATACACTAGCTTAACCAACTTTTTTGGGTTTAATCTATACTCCATACTTGCTTTTGATACACGCCATAATGGTGTTCTTGTGGCATGGATTATGACTTCTTCAATGGATTCCTCATGTGCCGTAGCATGGTTTACTACTTTTCATGATCGTGTCCTTGACTTCAATGCATCATGGGAAGCAAATGTTTGGATAGTGGATGATGTTCAAGTAGAAATCAATGCACTCCAATAAGATATAGAGATTATGATTTCAATACTTGATTTTTTGAGTATTTCTATCATGGGTTTTATAATCACATTATTGCGTATGTAGAGAAGTATGTGGCTTGTTGATATACTTATGCGTATGGCATGTGAGGAGAGTATGTCTAAAACATTTAGTAATCTTCAAATTTGTGTTGATATGTTTTGAGATTTGGGGAGCATTATGAACATGAGACGTAGAGGGCTCTTAGGTGAGGTAAAAAGGGTAGACACTTTAGCATTGGTTTGATAAGTTTGTGGAGAAGGATAATTCTCAAGCTAGTTTTGTTTCTTATTTTAAGGAATATTGGGTTCCTAAAATTGGTAAGATTTTATAGCTCCTAGCATTTGGTAGCTATTGAGAATTCTAATTTTATCAATGATCATACATGATTTATAATATTACAAGCACGTGGGTTCATGTTACATGTACAATGCATTTGGCCAGCCAAGATACAAATGGGCCCATTGAGTCCTATCATGGAACATTGAAGAGTAAGTTCTTGACTAGTCCACATCGAACAATCCATTTGGTTGGTCCACAAATTAATATCGTTATTCATCCTTACTTTTGGTACACAAATACTTGGAGGACATTGATTTTAAGCAAAACTTTGCAATTCAAAAGATTGTGCATTCCTCTCTTACACATGCTAAAAAGATACTTGATCATGCTGTGATATTTGTGGGGGGAAGATATTGGTTTTTGTGAGCATTGTCTTTTTGGTAAACAAGCAAAATTGTCACATGAGAGTAGGTAATGGCACTAGAAGATTAGAGTGTTTGGGTTTGGTTCATAGTGATTTATGTGGGCCTATGGCCATGGTCTCGTTGGCTTCATAGTTTATCACTTTTAAAGATGATGCCACTAGGAAGGCTTGGGTTTATTCTCTTCATAATAAGAGTAATTTGCTAGATACATTTCAAAAGTTTTAGGCATTTGCATAGAAACAATCAAGCAAAAGCTTAAGTGCTTAAGAACTTACAATGATGGTGAATACACTTCTCATGCATGTACGAACTTTTGTGCTAGCTATGGTATTAGAAGAGAGCTGACAACTCCTCAAATTCCCCTCAAAATGGTGTGGTTGAGAAGATTAATAGGATGATTCAATAAAGAGTCCATATCATGCTCTCTAACATTGGTCTCATTAAGTTGTGAAGGTAGTGCATTTGATCACACACACACACACACACACACACACACACACACTCTCTCTCTCTCTCTCTCTCTCTCTCTCTATATATATATATATATATATATATATATATATATATATATATATATATATATATATATATATATATATATATATATATATATGAATGTATGTATGTCTCACAATAACACTTGGGAGAAAATAGAAAAAGAGAAGCATGTATGAAAATGGAAAAAGATGAGAGTTTTTACCTTGTTCCCAAGCCTTTTGGAATGGAAATTGCCTTTAAAATGAGTAGAGAAAGGAAGAATTTCACTTGTAGATTTTTTTACAATGTCAAAATATGAGTTAGAATACGCATTAATATATTTTATGATCAAAATAAGCATCAAAATGACCATTAGTATATCTAAATAATCATTCAAATTACAGTCGGTATATAGCAATGGTCATTTTGACATATATTGGTGGACATACCAATGCATATTTTGATAACTATTAAACATCTATTCCAAAGCTAATACAAGCATTTTTTTCAACAAAGAAATTGGAACTTAACATTGAAATGTGCTTCATTTGTTGCAATCTCTCTCTCTCTCTCTCTCTCTCTCTCTCTCTCTCTCTCTCTTTATGTTGATCAATGATGCCTACTTTCTTGCATCTAGCATTTCACCCATTGTGAGAGTTGGTGTTTTGATTGTCATTTGCATGATCTTATATCTCACCCATTTTGAAATGTTAGATGTTAATGCTATTTTATAGTAAGTTCTTCAATGAGATGGAATATTCATTAAGTTTTGCAAGGTTTTGAGAGACTCTAACATTGATTATACAAATGAAAAATAAATATTACATGACAAGATAAGATTTCATGAAGAGTATGGATCGCATTCATGGGGAATCACTCTTCCTACACTCAAAGATGACCAAGTCACAAAATGTCAATACCACTCAAGGGAGCTATAGGAATCACAAATCATAAGAACTAAAAGAGCAATATAGATGTACGTTAAATTTTGAGTAGTTATTAAAATAAAATAGATATAGTTATACTTTGAGAATGTAAGTAGATCCAAATTTTCTTGTTGAAAAGTACAATAGGGGTAAGAAAATAAATTTGGTCTTGTTGAAAAGAAGTCAATGGTGTAGTCTTTCTAGGTACGAGTGGGTGAAGGGTCCAATTGTTACCTACATCCATACAAAAAGATGAAGGTCGGAACCTTACCACCTAATGCGTATTGCAAGTGTTGTCATGGGACTCAGTTGTCATCCTCGTTGCACCTCCAAAAATGCTAGGAAAAACTAAAGCCTAAGGACATAAGCCTCATAAAATAATATTCTATAGTCAAGAAAAGTCTCATCCAACTTCAAACCATAATGAAATAAGTTACCATCATGCAATTACCAACTAAAGCTACCTCCATATCGATAATGAATGATCCATTACATGCTAATTTAAGCATATATTACTTTAGATAAGCCGTCATCATTTAATAATAAAATATATTAGCACATTGGTGATAATATAATTGTACTATTATGTTGAAAGTTAAAAGAAGAAAGGTATGCCATGTAATAAAGACTCCTATTATATTGTTGAACCTATCTAGAACAAACATAGAAGTCCCAGTATTGTACCCTTGGAAACCTATAGTGTAAGGGTAGTGCCTTACAATTGAAGTCTCATTTTTTGTTAATTTTTCTAATACAATAGAGGAATATGCAAATTATAGCAACACATTACATTATGAATTAGCTATTAAAGGATGCATCATCCACCATAGATAAACCATCATTAATTAAAATAATTCTTTAGGTTGTAATATCCTATATGTGTTGTAATTAATGATGCAATCAAAAAATGTGTTTGTGTTATCTAAACTCTATGTTCAATTTCCATCTAGAAAACCCATGAGCTTAGGCTGAAGTTGAAGGCTACAACTTGTAGACAAATACTAAGTAATTTCTTGTCTCACTGCCTTGTGCTTATATCAAACATGTGATAAGGTAGTCTAAAGAGGATAAACAAAACCATCCACCATACTACTTTCATCCATACCTTTTAGATCAACAATTCATTGTATTGTCTAATAACAACATACAAAGAAGTGCAACATCTATTAGTTATGAGACTAGTGTACCATATGAGAGAGAGACAGAGAGAGAGAGAGAGAGAGAGAGAGAGAGAGAGAGAGAGAGAGAGAGAGAGAGAGAGAGAGAGAGAGAGAGAGAGAGAGAGAGAGAGAGAGAGAATGTGTGTGTGTGTGAAGTGAGAGTGCACGCACATGTGTGTATATTGCCATCAAAGAGCTAGCTAGAGATCCAAAATCTAAACAAGCATTAATGATAAGCTAAGTAAGTACAAGCTATGACATCTTTTGTAAACTCTTAGAGTGTTGGGGTAAAGGCGCCTTCGTCGTGCCGCCCCGTGTATTACTACACTGACAGTACCTGCTACTGCACACTGCAGGTGGCGGGCGCCCGTCACGTCACTTTATTCTTTACATTCATTTTAGTGACTAGTAAATAAAGGAAGGCCCGGTCACACATTGTGACTGTTGGAGTTCCCATTTCTTGTCTCTCTCTTTCTTGCTCTTGCTCTCCCGCCATAGCTCGCATGCAAGCTTCGATCCTTCTCACCTTTCAACTGGTATCAGAGCTTGGCTTCCTCTTGCTTGAGCTCGACTCGGTGCTTCTCTACTTTCGCATCGACTCCCTTCACGCATTGGGTCTCCATCCCGGTAGCCATAGCCGATCTCCCGAGCTTCCGACACTCCCTGGCTTCCCGAGCTCCCTCCCGGCATTGTTGGGCTTCTTTAGGGCCTTGCCCTTGAGGTATTGCATCAGAGTTTCAAAGGTTTTACTTCAGTTCTCAGTTTTAAACAGGTGGAAGAAGAGGGGTAGCCATCATTTGAAGCTTCAAAGCTCCATATCTCCCTTGCCCTTTGCTTTGGGCATTCATGGCTTTGTTGTATGCCCTCTTTGGGGCCTCTTTGAGCCTCCCATCCACACCAACATTGCCAGATGGAGTAGCCAATTCCCCAGGACAGCCTGCGCTAAATTTGCACTAGATTTCTGCGTGCCTACTCATCAAGTTTTCAGCCTATATGCCTTGGCTCCTAAATGAGCACTTAAACAATGGTTTCTAGAAGGCATTTGAGCTACTTTGAAAGCCTCTTTAGGCCTTGTGCTTGGCATTGAAGCTTTGGGGTTGACATTCTTTGATTTGGGACTATCATTACTATTATACAGTGCTGGAAACAGGGTAGCCACACTTGGCATTGGCATTTGATGCTTATACTCTACTCCGGTTACCTTGTTTGATGCTCATATGCAGCCTACATGATGCCTAGTGCCTTGGGAATGTATGCATATGATTATGCCATGATTTTGGCTTGAAATATTCGCTGATTTGGGACTGTCATTTACTATTATACAGTGCTGGAAATAGGGCAGCCACACTTGGCATTGGCATTTGATGCTTATACTCTACTCCAGTTACCTTATTTGATGCCCGTATGCGGCCTACATGATGCCTAGTGCCTTGGGAATGTATGCACATGATTATGCCATGATTTTGGCCTGAAATATTGGCTGAAATTTCTCAATTTTGATAGTCAAACTTGGCTGTAATAACAGTGGGCTGAAGGTATTTTGGATGCTTTGTCACTTACCTATTGGTACCGGATGTATGCTTTGGGATTTGCCATCATGTATCTGACATTTGGGGACGACTTTGAGCTCATGTTTGAATCTATGGAATGTATTTGAGCTATGCATAAGCTCCGTCTTGGTTGGTATTCACTGGCATTTGGACCGACTTGGCATGCTCTTGGACCGCTTATGCCTCATGTCTATGCTTGACAGTTAGGCCTCATACATTACATGCTTTGGTTCGTGATATATGCCACTTGGTTCGTCTATGCTTTACCGACATTGGGAGCTTTGCCTTGGATGTATTTGAGCATTTTCGACTCAGTTTGATCATTTACTTGGTTGCTATCGGATGTCATTGAGTTGACAGAGATTTTATTTTGGGATTATGTATTGCTCGTTGGTTGCTTCCATCATTTGCTTCATGTATGTCATGCTCTTGGGATTCGTATGACGCATTGACTTGGTCACTTGTCACTGGTACTTTGTCTTGGGTTGCTTGAGCCCTTGAGCTCGTTTGTACGCCTTTTGTGCCAGTGGGAGCATCTTGCATGCTTACTTGACCTTGAGCATGGATTACATGCTATTGGAGCAGTTACATGTATTAGAGCAGTCTATGTCATTGAGCAGTTACAGATGTATTGAGACTTTGGGATTATACTCCGACAATTGGATGTTGCATTGAGTATATGTCTTGGTTCACAGGATGCTTATGAGCTGAGTCTCAGTTTTGGATCCACTTTCTTTTGAGCAGACACCTATTTATGTCAGGTTTTGGCAGTCGCAGGTACATTTTGCCTAGATTGTCTAGGGGTGTGCCTCTTACTGACAGATGCTATTTGACATCTCTCGGTGTTATGCTCATGTATTTTCACTGTCATTTGGCTTTGCTTTGTCCTCTTTATGCCGGCTTTGGACCTAGCATTGTCTAGTTGACATTAGATCCAGTTTTGGGACAGTTTGCTCTCATTATTGCAATTCTAAACTTTATTACAGCAAGCATTTATTGGTGGACTGAGCAGTATTTTTTATGCTGAAATATCCTGATTTGGTGTATTGCACCTAGTACTAAGTGGGCAGCATCTTTTGGCACACTTTTCTCGCCATTTGGAGCTCATTTCAGTCGATTTTGGGCATTTTCTGCAATAAAATAGCAAGTAGTTTTAGACTGTCTGTGCATTTCCAGCCTGCATTATGGCATCCTCTTCGACTGATAATGCCATATTTAACATCACAAAGTTGGATGGTACCAACTACTCTTATTGGAATAGTCAAATTTGGCAGGTCTTGGTGCAGAAATATCAGATTAAGCCACTTCGGTTGAGTGGGGAGCAGCCTGAAACTATGGACAATGATGGTTGGCTTGAACTTGATGAGCTATGCAAGTCCACGATTGTATTGTCTCTCACTGAACAGGTACATTATAATGTATTTGAGGAAGCACAGAGTGCATGGGATCTATGGAATAAGATCAAGAATCTTTATGATAAGAAAAGTCCGGCGAGTCAGATGTACTTGTTGAAGCAACTTATGGATCTGCGCATGAAGGATAATGCGACTATGTCTGCTCACTTGAGCCAGTTCCATGCTATACTGAAGAACCTGACTTCGCAGGATATCACCTTTGGAGAGGAAGTAACTCCTCTTTTCTTGCTTGGGACTTTGAATGAGTCATGGGATTTATTTCGCATTGCCCTATGTGCCTCTAGTGCTACTTTGAAACTAAATGATGTTGAGAGTGCTCTTCTGCAAGAAGAGGTTAATCGCAAAAACTTGGATGCCTCTCGTGTTTCACATGCTTTGATAGTTAGAGGTAGGAATGACAGGAACGATCGTGGTCATGGCCGTGGCCGTGACTCGCAGAAGGGTCAGTCTAAATCTCGTGGAAAGTCATGTAGTAAGTCGCGTGGGCGCAACGCTAATGTCACTTGTCATCATTGTGGGAAAAAGGGCCATATTAGACCACAGTGTCATGAGTTCCGCAATGAGAAGCGCAAGGATAAGGGGAAAGAGAAAGTGCAGGAGAAGTCCTCTAATTGCAGCGTAGTACCTGCGAAGTCCAGCGTCAAGATTGAGGAAATTAATGTCATGCAGACCGAGGATTCCGATGGTGGTGATGAGTTCATACTTGCAGCTAGTTCTTTTGATGCCTCACACTTGACTGAGACACCTAGTATGTATGCACAGTGCTGGTTATTGGATTCAAGTGCGTCCTTCCATGTGACGCCTTACCGTGAGTGGTTTCACTCTTACCGTACTGTATCTGGATCAGTCAGACTTGGAGATGACAGGTCTCTTGATATTGTGGGCTGTGGAGATATTCAGTTGCAGTTTTTCACTGGCAGTTCCTTTTTGCTCAGGGATGTACGTCATGTACCTGCACTTACGCGCAGTCTTATGTCTGCAGGATAGTTGGATGATGCAGGGTTTCATGTCTATTTTGGGGATTCTACCTGGAAGATTACCAGAGGCAGACTTGTGCTTGCTAGAGGCTCCAAGGTTGGCAACCTCTATCCTCTTATTGTATCCGGGTCTTCTATAGACCATGTTTTGGCAGTGGGCTCTATCCCACATATATCACTTTGGCATGCCCGTTTGGGGGGAATGCCTTTGAAGGGAATGAAAATGTTATCTAGTTTGCAGTATCTTCCGCCTTTGGACTATGCACGTTTTGACTCGTGTGATCATTGTCTTTATGGTAAGCAGAATAGGTCTACGCATAAGAAATCGGGTAGGCCATGCATGAGTGAACCCTTGGCTTTGGTGCATTCAGATGTTTGTGGGCCCATGCCGTGTATCTCTATGGGTGGCGCGAAGTACTTTGTTACCTTCATTGATGATTTTTCTAGGAAAGTGTGGGCTTATCCCATAAAGAAAAAGTCCGATGTCTTGGCAGTCTTTCAGCATTGGCTTGCTCTTGTTGAGAACCAGATTGGGTATAGGCTGAAATGCCTTAGGACTGACAATGGGGGAGAATATGTCTCATGTGTTTTTGAGCAGTTTTGTGATGATAGGGGTATTAAGCGTCAGTTGACCGTCCCTTACACCCCACCCCAGAATGGTTTGGCTGAGCGCATGAACAGGAGT
Source organism: Lygodium microphyllum (assembly GCF_053477565.2). Classification (NCBI taxonomy): domain Eukaryota; kingdom Viridiplantae; phylum Streptophyta; class Polypodiopsida; order Schizaeales; family Lygodiaceae; genus Lygodium; species Lygodium microphyllum. The sequence goes on along the minus strand of NC_141155.1, from coordinate 106,083,680 downwards.
ATTCTGGAGCATGTCCGCTCTATGCTTAGCCATGCAGGTCTACCACAGAGCTTTTGGGCTGAGGCAGTTAGTACGGCAGTGCATGTCATAAACCGATCGCCTTCAAGTGGATTAAATTTCCAGGTTGCAGAGGAAGTTTGGGCTGGTAAGCCACCCTCTTATGCGCATCTCCGTGTCTTTGGATGTGAGGCATTCTGCCATGTGCCCAAGGACAAGAGGAGTAAGTTGGATCCAAAGAGCATTAAATGCATCTTTCTTGGTTATGGTGATTCAGGAGAGATGGGCTATCGCCTATGGGATCCGCAGGCGCGGAAAATAGTACGCAGCCATGATGTAGTCTTCCATGAAGACAAGATGCATAGGCAACCTGAGAAGGTGGTTGAGATCCACAAAGTGATCTTTCAGGAGGAGCCTAGAGCTCCTGCATAGCCAGTTGGACAGCTTATAGCTGCAGTAGATACTCATGGTCAGGGTGTTGGCTAGGCAATTGGGCAGGCAGCAGAGCCTGCAGTGAGACGATCTGCTAGAGACAGACGTCCACCTGATAGATTTCAGCCCTCTATGCATTATGTTTTGGTTACAGATGTAGGAGAGCCTTTCACTTATGATGAGGCTATGCGTAGGGGTGACAATCACTCCTGGGAGAGGGCTATGTAGTTTGAGATCGACTCCTTGCATAAGAATGAGACTTGGGATTTGGTTTCCTTGCCTAAGGGCAAGAAGGCTTTGCCATGCAAGTGGGTGTACAAGCTGAAAAGTACCCCTGGACACCCCAAGCTGGCATGCAAGGCTAGACTGGTAGCAAAGGGTTTTAAGCAGGAGCATGGTGTAGACTTTGATGAAGTCTTTTCTCCTGTGGTTAAGATGACCACCTTGCACTTGGTCTTGGCTTTGGTTGCTCAGCTTGACTTAGATCTATATCAGATGGATGTCAAGACGGCTTTCTTACATGGGGACTTGCATGATGAGATCTATATGGAGCAGCCTAAGGGCTTTGCAGAATCTAGCAGGGAGCACCTAGTGTGCAAGTTGAAGAAAAGTCTTTATGGCTTGAAGCAGGCACCTAGGGAATGGTATCATAAGTTTGATGCCTTTATGCAGTCACAGGGCTACAGCAGGAGTGCTATGGATTCGTGTCTTTACACGAAGAAAGCCCGTGATGGTTCATTGCTTATTTTGGTACTCTATGTGGATGATATGCTAATAGCAGGGAAAGCTCATGATGAGCTAGATGCTCTTAAATCTCAGCTGAAGAAGAGCTTTGAGATGAAGGATTTGGGACAGGCCTCTCAAATACTTGGTATGCGCATTAGACGCGACAGGTATCAGGGACTCCTCTACTTGTCACAGAGGGAGTATATTCATAAAGTCCTTGAGTGCTTCCGCATGCAGGACGTAAAGCCTATTGGCTGTCTATTGCCTTCTTATGTGAAGGTATCACAGGCCGATTGTCCGCAGAAAGATGAGCAGAGGGCCGAGATGGCCCAGATCCCTTATGCTTCAGCTGTGGGCAGTTTGATGTTTGCCATGATAGCCAGTCGTCCAGATATTGCCTTTGCAGTTGGTGTTGTGGCACGCTATATGGCTACACCTGGGAGGAAACATTGGGATGCCGTGAAGGGTATCATGAGGTACCTGAAGGGCACACCAGATATGTGTATTTGCTATGGCAGCCAAGATACAGGGGTCATGGGGTACACTGACTCCGATTATGCAGGACATGCAGATAGTAGGAAGTCCACTTCTGGCTATGTATTCACCTATGCTGGAGGTGCTGTCTCTTGGATGTCCAGGGTTCAGAAGTGTACGGCTTTGTCTACCACTGAGGCCGAGTATGTTGCAGCCACTGAGGCTTGCAAGGAGGCCATATGGCTAGGCCGTCTAGTTGCTGACCTTGGGATTGATGCTATACCTACACTACATTCGGATTCTATGAGTGCCATTCAGTTGGCTAAGAATCCGGTCTTCCATGCGAAGACGAAACACATTGAGGTGAGGTATCACTTCATATGTGGTATCGTGGAGGACAAGTCTGTTGACCTTGTCAAGATCTCCACTGATGAGAATCTTGCAGATCTGCTCACGAAAAGCCTCTCTACTGAGCGCTTTGCCTTCCTCAGGAGATTGATGGGCGTTGGATGAGATGTTGCCTTTCCTCATCCCTTGTACCTATGTACAGTTGTATTGTCTTTTTCTTTTCTTTTCTCTCTCACTGGGGCAGATTCGCCTTTAAGTGGGAGGTTGTTGGGGTAAAGGCACCTTCGCCATGCCGCCCCGTGTATTACTACACTGACAGTACCCGCCACTGCACACTGCAGGTGGCGGGCGCCCGTCACGTCACTTTATTCTTTACATTCATTTTAGTGACTAGTAAATAAAGGAAGGCCCAGTCACACATTGTGACTGTTGGAGTTCCCATTTCTTGTCTCTCTCTTTCTTGCTCTTGCTCTCCCGCCATAGCTCGCGTGCAAGCTTCGATCCTTCTCACAAAGCAAAAGACAAACACCAAGAAATGCTGATCAACATTTGCAATAATCATTATATTAAAGAAAATATTATAAAAGTAGTTAGTGTTAAGAAATCCAAGGCTAGAAATAACTAAGCATTTATTATACTATATCACTTCATTTGCCACTCAAATTATGTTTTGAGATCTTAACATGTAGTGTTTATTTTGTTCTTGAAAGCCATAGTTATACTAATTATCTTCATGCTAGATTTTAAAGATGGAGCAAAGTTTGTTACACAATTATATTTATCAGGGTATTTTATAAAAATTACGAAAATAAGTTAATTTGATTTTTATTTATTTACTACATGATCTATGGCTTATCACATGAGACACATGTGTGATATTGGTCACATTATGCATGGCAGATAAATGGAAGGATATTAATGTGTTTTGTGTTGTACTGAGCAAATGATTAAACATAGTTATATAGATTTAGTATTTTGGAATGCGCATTTTAATGTATGAAAATTATACTCTTCATAGCGTAAAAATATTACTGAAACTATTATGTTGCATACCATGGGGATATTATATTTTTATAGGTGCTCATAAATGCAAGGACTCTACATGTACATATGTGTAATGAATTTATTTTGGATGTATTGATTAGAAGGGTTAAATTATTATTATTAGATATAAACCTATTTAAAATATGACGTGTTAGATTTATTTGTCCAAAAGGAAGTTGTGAAAGAAAAGGAAAAGTAAGAACACAACAAGATACCTTTAATGTATTTTGAGCACAAAAGCTTAATTCGACTTTATAAATGCATACATGGGGGAGGTGTTCACCCATGCATGGGGGGAGATTATACCCAATCTTGTGTCTTGTAAGTTTTGTGAATTTTCTCTTCTCTGTTGTAATTTATTCTTTATATATATATTGGACAATTGTGGATAGATTCATTACCTATTTTATTCCTTGCAGAAGATCTTGTTTGCCCTGCAAGCTACTAAACTTTTCATTAATACCATATTTTCTCATCTCATGAGTTTTCTAAGGTTATGCTTTTTGATCATGACGACAGATTTTGTAATCATTTTTGAGTAGCATTATTTAAAAATCTAGGTTTTAAGATGGAGTTCACCTCACATTTCTACATTGATAGTAATGGTTAGACTGAAATGACTAACAATACTATTCTTGACCTTCTTAAATTCTACACAATTGATCAATCAAATAATTGGGACCAAAACTTGCCTATTCTCCAGTTTCCCTACCATAATACTCTACATTTTGCTATTGATGGAGCATCTTTTGAAGTAGTTTATGGAAAGAAATTGCTTATCTATATGACCACCATTGTTGCTAATGGTCTAGCTGCTGCTGCTGATACTTTGACAATTGACCAAATAAATATTTTAGATGAAGTCATCAAAAAGATTAAACAATCTCAAATGAGGTATGCAACTCAAGCTAATAAGAAATGTAAAGATATTCAATTTCAAGAAAATTATTTAGTGTGATTGGAAAAGGAAAATAAGATGTTAAAATCCATTGAAAGGCATCCAAAAATCAAATCAACACTAAGGTATTATGGCCCATTCCATATTGTTCACAAGATTAATGAGAATGTATTTAGATCGAGGATTTCTCCTCATTGGCAAATTCATAATTATTTTCACACTAGTTTATTGAAACCATTTAAGGGAATGCCTCTAAGTACTCTTATTGTTGATGACTCTCCTTTGTTTGAGAAAGATACTGAAATTTTAGTTCCTCAAGTAATCCTTGACCATGACTAGACCACAACTAGAACATGAAATCAGTATCATAGGTATCTAGTCAAGTACAAAAATCATTCTATGGAAGAATCTCAATGGATTAAAAAATCAGTGCTACCTATGATCTATGGCAATCTAGTAAATGCCTACCACTCATAGTCACATTAAATATTCCATGGGCACAAATTTGTCGCATAAGGTAGTGTTTCATGTAAAATCCATGAAACCTTATTGCATAGGAAGGTATAGATTTGTCGCACGAGACAACACTAGTATGAGGTTAACTACCCTTGCATTTTTCTTTGTGTTATCAACTAGGGTTGGTTATTTTTTAAACCCTTAGAAAATGCTATGGAATTATATTTATCACAGTATTTTATTAGAACACTATGAAAATAAGTTGATTTGATTTTTATTTGTTGTAGATTTTACTTATTTATCACATGATATGCGACTTATCGAATGAGACATATGGGCCTTATCCATAACTTATTCCATGAGATGCACATGTGGTACTGGTCACATTATGCATGATAGATATGTGACTTATCGAATGAGACATATGGGCCTTATCCATAACTTATTCCATGAGATGCACATGTGGTAGTGGTCACATTATGCATGATAGATAGACGAAAGGATACTAATGTGTTTTGTGTTGTGGTGAGTGGATTATTAGACAGAGTTATGTGGAATTATTATTTTGGGATGTGCATTTTGATGCGTAGAAATTATACACTTCATAGAGTGAAAATATTGTATTCACATTGTGAAAATATTATATTTTTGTAGGCACTTATAAGCACAAGGACTTTCCATGCATACAAGCATAATAAATTTATTTTAGATATATTTACTAAAATAATTAAAATATTATTTTTAAATATAAAGATATTTAAAATACAACGTGTTAGATTTATTTGCCCAATAGCAAGTTGTGCAAGAAAAAAAAAGTAAGAACACAAAAAGATACCTTTAATATATTTTGAGCACAAAAGGTTAATTCAATTTTATAAATACATGCATGGGAAAGGTGCCTGCCCATGCATGGGGGGAGATTATACCCAATCTTGTGTTGAGTATGCTTTCTCAATTTCTCTTCTCTTTTATCTCTATTTTCTATGGTGAAGGGCCTCAATATTGTAGACATTGGATAATTATGCAACTTGTGAGACATCACAAAAGTAGCACTATAATTATCAAGTATAATATCTAACTTGCAAAACTTGACTATCAAATTGTCTGTGAACTTTTTTAAAAACTTGAAGTTATACTACCCATTTGTCAATCCATAAATTACTACATATATACTTGTGCTTGAAAAGCACTAATGTTTAAGAGTATGATTCAATGAAGGTAATATGGCAACCATTGACATAGATATAGAGCTTCTAAGCTTGACCAACTAGAGAACACAATGGCCCAACTCTAAAGCCTATGGTCTAAAGTATTTCATCATATATAGAGTATAATTATCAATGTGGTAGGTTGGCAACTTCTAATCTAGTACAATCACTTGATATTAGGTATCATATTTGTCACTAAATTGATTGCTTATTATGCATTCTCTATTTAGTAAATTTATGTCAATAAACTAATGACTCACTTTTCTTTAAGTGTTGATGATGAACTAGCATGGCCATGAGACCATTTAGAGACCAATATTCCTAGTGCATCACTTAATGGGGTGATCAGAGCACTGTGACGGGGATATCTGGTATAGGCAATACAAGTTATGAAGGGGGAAGGAAGTGTCTGCCAAGTATAAGAGTGTACAAAAGAACCAAGGAGTTACACATAAATGAAGATGAATTGAGTTCTAAGAAGAGGAAGTGCATTAGCATTGTGTATATGTATTTATGCGTGCATCTGGGGACACTTGGGAACATTTACTTGTGTGTAATGAGCATTGCATTCATTTGGGGTCATCCTCTTCCTTAGAAGTCAAGGTTTAAGGTCTTTTCTTTCATTAAGAAAGACAAGAGACGTAATTCTCTCACTAAGAAAGACAAGAGACGTGATCCTGTGGAAGTGAGGAGGGAAGTGATTTTCCCTTTCTAAGGTCTAAAATGACACAAGCTTTTGTGTGGAATTCAATCTTAAGGTTGAGGCCCAAGGAAATCTAATGATGAACTCTCCTTATCTATGGGTCAAGGTGGTTGCATGGACCATAAGTTAAGAGTACAATTTAAAAAGCTGTTTTTCTTAAAATAGGCATGGTGAATCCATTTTAAAAATATCTCATGATTGAAACACAATCTCTAAAAATGACCCACTAGGGTTATCAAAAACTGCGAGATCTACAACTTTTGTGTTGGACATTTTTCCATTTGAACAATGCATAGAGAGATATTCCAAAATTGGTGCTGTAGAGTAGGTCATGGAACAACCACGACTTGCATGAAGATCAACCTTCCCAATCTTGGCACTCAAATCTCTCTCCAAGAAGGGAAGCTCTTGGAGCCTTTAAAAGGGGAGGCTCTCCTTTGGTGTGGAAGAGGTGAAGGAAGCATCACTTTGCATGTATCCAAGAGGAGGAGAGAAGGTGCAAGTGATGCGGAAGCTGTGCTAAAATCAAGTTCCACGAGAAGGTGCAAGTGCTGCGGAAGCCCTACTAAAATCAAGTTCCAAGAGGAGGAGACAAGGTTCAAGTGCTGCGGAAGCTCTGCTGACATCAAGCTCCAAGAGAAGATCCCTACACATTTTGTGTAGGAGAGAAGGAAAGACTCAAGAAGGATCAAAAGGTGCCAACTTCCAAGTTGTGCAAGTGTTAGCTGGTTGTATACCGTGCAAGGGATCGTGATCTTGTTCCCAAGATCTATAAGTTAAGAACCGATTTATGTGTCAGGGAGGAGCTTGCTCCTTGTCAATAATATAATTCCACAAGGGGGGGGACTTGCCCATCTTCTAGTCCCTAGTGTGTTGTCAATCTCTCTATCCCTCTACATCTTTCTTTTCTCTCATCTGTTCTCTCTCTGTGCCAGCATACTATTCACCATATATCCTTTAAGTATATAACAGTGCCATTAGAGTAGGTTTCTTTGCTTTTCTCAAAGTAAAGGCAATCCTTGCAATTGATGAAGTGTCTGCAAGTGAGCAATTACATGCTCAATTGATAGAGTATCGTAGCTTGTTGGAAATTCTTGAAGTACGTCAATTGATTGATAGCTTAAGGGAAAGGGAAGAAGCTACTTATGAAGGATTGAATCCTTCGAAAGATGGTGATACCGGAGGAAACACCATTGCACCAATTGATGGTGAAAGGGCAAAGCATCCAATTGGTGAGAAGCTTCCTAGAAGGAAGAAGGACTCTCGGGTCAAGAAGAGTAAAAAGACCTTACCTTGAGTGAGGCGGATAGGGAGGAAGTCATCTCCCTCAGCAACCAACTACTCCCCTGATTACTCAAGTTCCTCCTCCTCCTCCTCCTCCTCCTCCTCCTCCTCCTCTTCTAGTTCCTACTCTCTTGGTTCTAAGTCTCGTGCAATTTGCAAACAGACAAAGAGGGACCATAAGAGGAGTAAGCTTAAGAAGACTAAGACTTTCAAGTTTGGGGATAAGGACATAAAGCTTGACTCTTACTTTGGTAAGAGAGATCCTATTAAGGTGTTAGCCTTTTTCATGCAATTTGAAGTTACTATTTTTGATGGTAATTTCTCAGAAAAGTCTAATTTAGGCATGTAGGCATGCACTTGAAAGACACTGCTAGCAACTGGTGGTTGACTCTCATTTTGGAGGGAAGGAAACCTATGACTTGGGAAAAGTTCAAGAAGAAGCTTGATGCTCAATTCTTGCCTCCTAATTTTGAGAATGATGTCAAGAAGGAGTGGGATTGGCTAGGCCAGAAAGAGCATGAGAAGGTCACTAGTTATGTGGATAAGTTTTGGTCTACTCTTCTCAAGGTTACTCCTTTCATGGAGATCAACAATGAAGAGAAGAAAATGAAGTTTGAAGCTGGCCTACTCCCTCATTTACATAGAACCATGAAGGTGTATCCACATGAAACCTTACCTCGCATGATGGAGTCTGCCATCATAGCTGAAAGTTTGCATACACCTTGTACATCTCGAAAGTTAGAGATGAGTTCTTATAGAGCTAGACAAGAGCAACTCTATGAACAACCTAGAGACAAGACTAATCAAAGAAGACCTACCTCTACCCTTGACCAATATTCAAAGCCAGAGGGTAACAAGAAGATGCGCAAGTTCCTGTGAGATACAAAAGTACAAAGAGGAAGGAAGGTGCTTTCTTTGTGGTGAGTTAGGGCATATGAAGCCTGATTGTCCTCACAAAAGGAAGGAAGCAAATGTGATTAAAGATCCTCCTCTGCCATCCTCAAATTCTATTTCGGATATGTAAGCTAGCACTCATTCAGATGAGAAGAAGAGACAACTCTCAAAGGTTGGGGGACACTCAACAATCAAGAGTTTTGATACTCTTTGATCCAGGGTCCACAGATAATTTTGTGTCAGCAAATACTGCTGAAAGGCTACAAATTCCATCGAGTCAATTGGGAACACCAATTGGATCAGGTTCGGCATTTGAAGGACTTACAACCAATTCTACTCCTATCCAGGGAAAGTTGAATCTTAGAATTGGGGATTACCATGACCAAGAATCTTTCTAACTTGCACCCATTGGTAACTGTGATGTTATCTTAGGTATGCCTTGCCATTACGAGATTAGACATCTTCCTGATTTTGTTAAGAAGACCCTTGCATTTCAATTCAAGGGTCGGAACATAGTATGCATTGCTAATGTTGGAGATTGGCTTGTGCCAATGGTTAGTCATGTTAGCATTTATAAAGAAACGAAGAAAGCTATTTCTGCGTACATGATTTTTGTGAGAGAGTCAAAAGAAGCTAATGACTCAAGGGCACTTGATGCCTCTAATGAACACACAATACCAACTAATGATTCTAAGTCTTTGACTTTAAAAGAACCCATCTCTTTAATTGATCAAGCCAGACATGATTTTGTTAAACAGTATGAAGATTATTTTAGTGATTCACTCCCAGGAGAGTTACCTCCTCAGCGCCCGGAAGATCGCACAATTGATCTTATCCCAACCAGTTCACCACCTAACCAATCGGCTTACCGAGTAAGTGCAAGTCAGCAAGAGGAGATCCTAAAACAAGTAAATGAAATGTTGGAAAAAGGGTTAGTTCAACCTAGCTCTTCTCCATACTACTCCTCAGTCTTACTTGTTCAAAAGAAAGATGGTTCTTTCCGTATGTGCATAGACTACAGATCTTTGAACAAGATCACAATCAATTATCATAACATCCCTCAAATCCTCACCTCTCATTTGATGAAAAGGAAAATCAATCATGCTCAGCCCCCCCTCGGTCTCATGCTCTGTTAATAATTATAGGAGGGCAACCCATTTCTCACACCCATCAAGGTAATCCTCACTGTCACTTGTGCAAAGGTTGTATGCCTTGTACGCAATTGATGGTGCAACAGTGCATCCACCCTCTGCTCTGTCCACATATGGTGTGAGAAGGAAGGGCAAGGAGCCTTATAGTGCCATATATAGGAACAAATTGTGATTTTTGTGCATTGAGAGGCCCATCCCGTCGTGCAATGCTCCATTCACACATCTCACCTCTCTGTTGGATTTAAAGGGTAAGGACTAGTCACTCACCTCACCCTTTGTCTCACGCTCATTTGATAAGTACAGAGGGAAATCTATACTTACATCCCCATCCAGATAGGATGAAACATCACATCACTCAAAGGATTGTTGATGAAGATTGACTTTGTCTAGAGCACACACCCAAGAGCTATGTGTTGGACTTGTGGTCACCAGGACACATTTCTTCACGCTGCCCTGAGAGGGAGCAAGCAAATAGAGATAAGACTGACTTGAGATGCATTGAGTGTGAAATCACTCACCTCTTTGTTGATTGCTCTAGGCAGAGACCATCCTCTAGTTTGAGAAATGAGCCATCGGTTCCATTAGGGTTGTTCGGTGTTGAGACACTCAATGGGGAGGCCATGCCTATCTCGTTGCATGTCATGACCCACACACAGATGAAGCCGCCCGGCATAGCATTGCTAGAGTTTAGAAACCTTGACGCAACCTCAATTGGAAAGAAGAGTTGAAGATGAAGGAAGAAAAGATCAGACGCCAAGGTCACCCTCAAAACCGAAAGTGCCAAAACATTGTCGGTTGGAAGGAAAGGCATTGACATAGAGGAAGAAACGTCAGCCCCATGGACGGCTGAAAAGGAAAGTGCTAAGGTTGGGGAGTACCCCAACCCAAAGTGCCAACTGGAAGCCATCAAGAAGGTATAAGAGTGGGTGAAGGAGGCCCAGAAGCACCTAGAGGACGCTGAGCCCATACTAGAAGATGAGATCGATGATCTCTCAATCATAAGCACACCAATCTCTCTCCCATGACCAAGATCGAGGAAGGTGATGACACCACAAGCTAGGCCACCTAGACAAAGTCTAAATGCTTCGAGCCAGCAAACTAGTCAAGGTCATTGGCCAAGAATTGTAGACTTAGGGGAAAGGCAAGTGACTAGCAACCTCCTCAATACACTGGTGACCACCTCTGTAACTCTAAGCTTAGGCGGCCTGCTTGCCATCCAACACTATGACTAGAGCTGAAACAGTGGGTTGAAGAACCAAATGAGCCAATTACCATATAGACTTGCGTGAGCACAATGTAGAAACTCAAGTACCGAGTCTGACGCTGCATTCCATACCTAGATCCTTGCATGTTAATGCCTTTTGGGAAGACACGAAAATGCATGCAATCCTGCCAGTCTTAGCACTGGGGGATGTCACCAGAAAGGGAATCGTGGACATGGGGCCATGAGTGAGTGTGCTAAGCCGTGCGGTACTCCAAACTTGGGGTAACCCACCGGTTGAGACTACTAGGTTCAATGTCACACTGGCTAACGGAATGAAGGTGAAACCATTCGGAGTGTTGAAATATTGGCCAATGAAGATCACGTGAATCCAATTCTATGTTGACTTCATAGTCATGAAGGGAGTGGATCACGACATCCTTTTAGGTCGTGACCTTGGATGCGCGGCATGAGAGTCGTAGAGGAATGGGGCAATGGCCTTATCCTCTTGGGCAATCGAATGGAAGCCGTAACAGTGGAGATGGACACATGGAAGACTACGCTTGTCAACTTGGATGCCATCTTCACCATGCTGAAGGGTGACGAACATACTAGGGGATCCTATGGGGCCCTTACCAAGTATATCCTGTGCCCTGAGGACGAGCGAGACTGGATACATGTTCTTGTACCATTGACCTACCATTCTCAGACACTAAGAAGTACAAACAAGTCATCAAGGCAACTGACAAATCCAAGGACACACCCTTAGTGCCAATCTGCATGATGATTGGAAGCCTACATGGAAGAACTAACCCTGTTGCATTCCAAGTCTTGAAGAATAGATGAGAGCTCTTGGAGGTGCTGGGGTACTTGACCGAAAAGTTGGCTTGCAATCCAGTAATGAATCTTAAGCCACTTCGAGATCTCTTAGACGAGCCTGAATGGTGATGGTCCAAAGTGTACGATTTAAAATTGAGATACAATTGGGCCTTAATCCTCAACCAACAATAAGAGATATGTCAGAACCTGGAGAATGATGAGCAACAGGACAAAGATAGCTCTTGATGACGAATATGAGGACTACTATTCCTTCAATGATGAGAGCAAAAGGAAAATCGATACCCTAGAATACGACATGGGGGACGTATGATTGAACATATACAAGTAGACCCCAGGCCATGCAAACAGAGTGCCCTTAGGGTAGCGAAGGGAGTCTCACACAAGGACTATGATTGAACTTGGTTGGAGCACACAAATGCAATCAACTACAAGCAAGCATGCCTAGCCTTGCCAAGTGATGCCCCACTATTGCGAACAGACTCACCTTCTGAGCTAAGACCACCAGGAGAGAGCCCCTCTTCTAGCAAAGATGGAGAGTTAGATTCTGAATTGGAAGTCAGCTCAGATAGTGATCCTGAAATACCTCAACCCCTTAAGACTAGACGCACCAAGGGGGGCCTACTCGTCCACCTAAAATGCCGACGGTTAAGGGAGGAACGACGGAAGCTACCTAAAGAAACTCAGACAAAAGAACAACGAAAACTGCAAGACTTGCCGAAACGATTCACAAAGTTTAAAAAGGGAGATAGGGTGGTGATCTTGCTGGGAGTCAAACGACGGGGGCAAGCAAGTGAACCAATCGAGGGACCCACCAACGTCAAGAAGGTCAATTCAGCCAAGGAAGGGGAGACCCCACGACCTATCTTTATAGCTAATGACTTGACCAAGAAAGAGGAAACAAGTCTCATTGCTCTCTTGCGGGAGTATATAGACGTCTTTGCTTGGTCCCTAGAAGAGCTCAAAGGGGTATAGACCTGAGTGTGGTAACTCACAATATACTCATGACACCTGACGTAGCACCAGTCAAGCAGCGACCATACCCCATGAATCCAAAGCACCCCTATGCCATCAAGGAAGAAATCGACAAGCTAATGAGAGTAGGATTCATCTATGAAATTGAACACACGGACTGGGTTTCCCCCATAGTCATCGTATTAAAAAAGAATGGAAAGATTAGAGTGTGTGTCAATTATAAGAAGGTAAACGCAGCTACAAAGAGAGATAACTGCCCCTACTATACACTGAGCACATGCTCGAGAGAGTGGCTGGCAAAGAGGCCTACAGTTTCCTGGACGTCTTCTCTGGATACAATCACATGCAAGTACATCCTAACGATAGGCATAAAACCACATTTGTCACAGAATGGGGCATTTTTGCCTACATAAGCCAGGAGAGAGAGGTGGATGTGAACTTTGGAATGGGATCACATGAGGAAGAGCTTGTCCCGCCACCTCCTTCCTCGCGGCCTGAAGAGTAGCAACATGCTGACACCTCCGCAAAAAGAAAGGCGGCATTGAGGAAAAGAAGGAAACAAATGGTGGATGACACAAGGTGAAAATTGAATGCCAAGGGAGTGAGGGTGCCCTAGGCACCTATCCCACCATGCAAGGATGATGCCCCAGTGAGCTTCCATGCCGACCTTGTAATTTGGGAGAAGCAAGAAACGTCCAGGAGCCCCTTCGACTTTAACTTCTAGTTCCCGACCAACTTGCGTAGGGTTTTTCCCATCAAGGTGGTGGAGGAAGAGATTAACATCGAAAGCAGGCTCGAATAGAAATGGCTAGAGGAGAAAGAATAGAATTCCACCTTATGGGCCATTGAAGATATTGAATTTTGGTAGAATAAGGTTTTTGAAGTGCCAAGGTCGGTGGGGCTGGCTATGAATGTCAACCTAAATGGAGAAGAAGGGTCTGCGACTCCAACCTCGACATTTGGATGACCTTTTGCAACACTCAACTCTTCGAGCGGAATGACCCAACCTTTATGCCTTACCCTCGAAGGGTGGGAGTGGACTTTGACTCTAGTGTCCACGGCCACTATGAATTCCCTATCATCTATAATCCTCATTGTACTACATATGAAGAGGCCCTCGTCTTCACATAAGAGAACTTGTATGAAACTCTAATCCAATTCACTAACAAATTCACTTCATGCCCTGACCCTGCCTTTATTACTACTTGTAATTACCTTAGATTGCTTAGGATACTCCTTAGGCAAGACCCCACCCCGCAGGAGCACGGCCTTCCAGTACTCCATTTTGATCCTAATACTATAGATAGTTGCACGATGGCTCGACTAATGATGCGAGCTACTCTATTACCTTCCTTTTGCTTAGTCCTTCTAGAGGACATGAATGATAGCTGCTTCACCCACTGTAATCATCCATTCTTCTCCACCACCACCCTTCAGATTCACCTAAACCTCAAGGGGTATCTCCAAAGTCACCAATTTCTTAACAAATCTGTTAAGCCCCCTTCTCCACCTCACTCCGATGAGGAAGATTAACTTTTGTCATGACTACGTAACTTTAAAAAAAAAGTATATCACAGTAGACATCGCAAGCTGCACATCGATCACAGTCACTACACCTAGGGGTCCTCAAGTTAGGTGCGTTCGACGGCCTCGGTCGGCTGGCTTTGTCCCTAACCCCCTAGCCTCATATTGATTCTCACTTCACGCTTAGGGCACATCAAGGGCAGGACACACCTAGGGAGGTAACACTCGTCCTAAGCCCCCTAAATCACACCTCCCTTATGCATAAATTGGGTTCTCAAGCATGGGACACCACCGCGGGCTTGCCCAAGGTTAGACCCATCTCCTAGCTCCACAAGCATAGCCACCACACACTCCATAGTAAGGCAGAAATGGCCCCCAGGTAGTATACCTCTTTTTTTCTTTCTAGGTACAAACAAATGCCTCGACCACTAGCTCCAGAGACCCCATCATCCATGCAATGCACTCCCCATCTTATGCAACGTGCCACCATTCAAGCACAACAAAGCAAGGGGCGGACGCAACAGCCCTAGTTAAAAAGTGAATGAAGAAATTCATTTGGAACAATGCAAGAGATGACAAGTGTGGAGGGCAAGTAGAGAGATCCTTCCAACACGATATTTGATTTTAGGTCCATAAATCCCTCCAACACTTGGAATCATTCCAAACTCAAGGACCTTTCAGTTCCATAAATCCCTCAAGCAGGTCCATAAATCCCTCCAACACTAGGGCTCATTCCAAACTCAAGGACCTATCAGTTTCATAAATCCCTCTAGCACCAAGGCTCATTCCCAACGCAAGGGCCTTTCAATTCCATAAATCCCTCCAACAAGTCCATAAATCCCTCCAGCACCAGGGCTCATTCCCAAGGTAAGGGCCTTTCAGTTCCATAAATCCCTCCAACACCAAGGCTCATTCCAAACGCAAGGGCCTTCCAATTCCATAAATCCCTCCAGCACACTTTCCAATAGGGCTCGTATACACACTAAAAAATCCACATGGCTACCCTAGCAACATTGTCCAACTCACCACCTAGCAGTGCCATGGGATTAGCACTCAACTAGGAGGGGGTAATGTTTATTGCAAAGCAAATAAAGTGGAAAGCGAGGTATCAAGAGGAAAAGTGCAAGGCAAAAAAAAAGGAAAAGGTGCCATACAAGAGAGTGGGCCCAGAAGAAATCTAAAAGCATGGAAATGACCACCAGGAGTACAAGATGCAACCATGGAAGTCGCAAGAAGCCAAAAGCAAGAAGGTGCACCTTTAAATATAAAGGCGCAGCTAGAACCTCTGTAAAAGAGCACCCGGCTCTCACCCATGCTCTCATCCACGCAAATTGTAAAGGTAGAAGGGCAATAGGAAGGAAGCTAGGAAGATAGGAGAACAATGGAAAAAAGGGCTAGGCCTAGCCATGTAAAAAGGGGATGATTGCCCAAGGGAAAGAGGGTTTTGTATATAAAGTTCAAAAAGTGAATGAGAGCTCATTCTTTGGTGTGTGGCAAAGTGGACTCTTCTTCTTCTCTTCTTCTCTTCTATTCTCTTGCTTGCTTGCTTATGAGTGCTTGAGGGAGGAAGTGAGAGTGAGTGAGGGAGAGTGTGTGTGAGGGTGAGAGATCTTGGAGGTGAAGCCATCTACCATCTCTTCTTCTTCTCTTCTTCTCTTCTCTTCTCTCATCTTGCACGTGGCTATGGAGGATGAAGCTTGAAGAAAGAGGCTTGAGGATGCTTGAGCATGCATCACGAATCGTGGAGCTATTGGAGTGCTTGAGAGAGGAAGCAACTCAATCGGGTACTAAGGTAAGCTCACTACACTCGTAGAGAGGGATAGTGCATCGGCTATGTGAGAGGTAGTTTGAAACGCTTGACCAATAAGCGATTCGTGGGTCTTGGCAGTTGCTTGCCTCTACAAGCTCACACACTTCACTCAAAACCTAAGTTTTCTCCTCGGTCCAACTTCAAAGGAATCCTTGGTAATCCTCATCACAAGCCCAACTCTCATCAGCCATTTCAATCCTTATCCATTTTTAGAAATCCTCACTACCATCTCATATGTAATGTTTGTAAAAGACAAGGTCATATAGAAAAGGATTGTTGGTAAAAAGATAGATTCAACAAATATCACTCAAGGGGGCAAGCTCACCTTTATGGCACAAAAGATCAATCAAACACCACCATCAGCTTAGCTACACAAGTGTCTAGGTACCTCATCAAGACTCCAAATAAGAATGTATATGGTTTCTAGACTTTGGAGCTACTCATCATATGACTTTTCAAATGGTTGGTCAATTTCAAAGAGATCTCTACTCCACTCAATGTGTAGGTATGGGGAACAACAACATCCAGCAACCTCAAGGCTATGGCACCATTCAAGTGGAGCTTCCATCTAAGCACATAATCAAGGAACACAAAGTCTACTATGTTCCAAATCTCAAGAAAAAAAAAAGCATAAGTGAGCTTACTTCTCAAGCTTCTCTCATTGCTCACTTCTTCAAGGGCCACTGTATCTTGCAGCTACTCTCACCTTCTCTCAAATTCACATGTCCAAAATTTTGCAAGATTACGCACTTGGCTATTCAAGTCTTAAATATCATGCCAATGACTATGCTAGTTCCACCTCACTCTCTAATTCACCACCACAAGACTCTCTTCTATGGCACTTTCGATTTGGTCATGCCTCTCAACATATTCTCCAACAACTTACTGACAAGAAACTTATCATGGGCATCCCACCTTCTTTGTCTCAACTTCCATTTTGTCAAGCTTGTGCTCTCAACAAAGCCACACATCTTTCCTAATCTAAATCTCATTCAATTACAAATCAACCCCTTCAATTAGTACATTCCAACATTTGTTGTTCCATCAATCCTGCCTCACTCATTGGAGCAAAATATTTCATGGTACTCATTGATGATTGCTCTAGATATATTGTTGTATATTTTCTCACAAGGAAGTCACAAGAATTTTCAAGAAGTAGTGGAGAATAAGTACAAGTTATGAATCAAGGCTCTCTAGACAGATAATGGAGGAGAGTACACATCCAATGAGTTCAAAGACTATTGCAAAGCCTTTGGGTTTCACTATGATTTTATCATACTATATATCATCCACAACAACATTGGGAAGAAGCAATTGCTACCGCAACTTACCTTCAAAAGAGGTTGCATTCTACCTCTCTTCACAATCACACTCCTCTTGGCTTATCACATCTGAAGATATTTGGATGCATTGCCTTTCTTGCCAACACGGACCACAAATAAAAATTCTCACACATGCCACACAACTTATCTTCACTAGATATGGTGAGCCTTATGGTCACAAAGCTTACAAATTTCATGACCCACAACACAAAGTTCTTATTTATGGTAGGAGTGCCATCTTTAATGAAATCCATATCTTTTTGGCCTTTTAAACCACCACAGACTCTCAATATCTTACTCTCTATCCAATTGCACCCTTTGCAACCACATCTTCGAATTCATCCCTTGCCACACACACCTCTAATGTCAGGTCCATAACTTCAAGTTCATCCCTTTCAACACACACATCTAGTTTTGACTCCACATCTTCAAGTTCCTCTCCTACCACTTACACCTCCAATGCTTAGGTCCTGCCTCTTCTCCACCCACTTGCCACTTCATACAACCTCCAATCCACTTGCCACATGGGACACCACTCTAAAACCCCAAGACTTTGAACGATTGGAACTATTACTCCATTCGAAGTGGACTGACTAACTGGAAGGGGAAAGTACTAGAACTTCCTCCTCCTAATGGACTATGCGTAAGATTAGGGTTACTAAACCTTGCTCTTGTAGGGATATTGGACCACTCCTTTATGGAGAATATCCTCTAAAGTTTGGCTTGATTGTCTTTTGAATGTATCTCACTGCCTTTTGACATACATTAACAAATTGGTCCCTATTGATTGAGATTCAAAAATGGCCACTTATTGGTGGCTCTTGGAAAAGGCACCACCTGTCAGGGCCTAAAACAAGCCCATCGACAATGGCTCCAAGGTGCTAACCAAGCCTCTACTACTCACCTAAAACTACCCCACACATCCTCGTGGGCCAGGAGCCTCTAAGAACTTTGTGTTTGCATGATTTTGTAGTCCAACAAATGATTCATTCTCCACTCCTCAGAGGGAGTCCTAAACATACTGGTGTTATACACCATGTAGGCACACACAAAGGGAGCACCCCTCGGTTGATCACCATGGCTCCACTATGGCTCTCCTACACCTTGGGGGTTGGAGCCCAAGATGTGCCGTGAATGTAGAACACATTCTAAACAAACTCCACTCTTTCAATTGAATGATCCAAGAGATAATAAATAAACCTCATTGAATAATCCCCAAGGACTCGAATATCTAACCCTATAGCTTAGGGTACCTTGCACTCTCAACATAGATCATCACTCATACAAAAAGGTGCTATGCATCCACGATATGATACCATATGGTGTGTCAATGCAAATGTGTATGACTACCGTGCTCAAACAAATTTATTAATTAGCAATCATCATCGTGAAAGTGCGAAGACTATTCCTTTCATGCTTTTTTTCTAGTACGATAATGCTTCATTGCTTAGGGCTAGTACCAAGTTTTTTCATGCTACTAGATTTTTTTAATTTTAGACAACAACAAACCCTATATGGTATGCATCTAAAACATCAAAATTTAGCATACTTTAGCCACTCAATAACCCTCCTCCCTACCGTTTAAAATTTTATATGCGTTGATAAGTTTAAGGCATGTTTTTCATGTATTTTTCTTTTTTAAAAGTGGTAAAAACTCACTTCAACAAAGAGATAGGGCTAAAATGAGGCTAAACCTCATGCTTCAGCTCTATCATACGTTCACAAACATAAATCTTATTTAAAAAAATTTTTAATGCAAAAATCTAAAATTTTCTATTTTTTTTATTTTTTTCTATTTAATTGTAGAAAATTACTAATAATGACTGATTTTCTAGTTTAGATTGATTGATCTTACTTTGAATGATTTTCTTAGCATGTTTCAATCTATAGGAACAACATATGTACACCAAAAACCACATAATTTCTCTTAAACCGCATAGTCTCGGGTTTTGCGTGTTTAGCATAAAATTACAATACAATTGATTTTTTTTGTGATTTCTTCAATATGACTTTCAAATTTGAACATTGGCAATCAAATACAAGCATTTCTAACCATTTCAAACTAAAATTGATCATAAAACGATAAAATCGATAACTTACTCATAAAATTGCTCATTATGATGTACGTTTTTCGACATTGGAGGCCCGTTGACACTCTTCCACAGCCGCCGCTGACGATCCATCCAACCTCGATCCACATCTCTTTTCACTCATGCATCAATGCATAATCAATAACGTCCATCTCAGTCCACCCCCTTGACTTTTACATTGATCCATGTGAACAAACCACAAGAGGAGAGAGGAGATTGAAAGACTAAAGTATGATATTTTTGCTTGATGCATCATTTTCTTTATTTTTGCGGTGATGGATAGCGAAGAGTTCAGAGATCTCATGCCCTTTTTGCCTCCTTTGATCAGCCACAGCCCGAAAATCATTAAAAAATGTCATTTTTTGGATGCCGAAAAACGCCTCCCCCCCCATCTTGCAAAATCGTAACTTTTGAAATCATAAGCTTAAGTTAAGCTTAAACTTTCAAACAAAAAAATTGGTTCAGCCTTTCTTGTTCACATTGCAAAGGAAGTGGTTTATTCGATTTTGGAGGGGCAAACGAGCTCGGATTTAAGATCCGTTTGGATGACTAGCTTCGTGATGTCAAAAATCGATAAATTTGGCCACTGTCATGTGCTTTTCGGCTCCTGGATCACATAGTTGCTTCATAATGTGAAAGCCTGTGGGGATTAAATGGAGGGTTAAATGAACTCGGATCAACGAATTGAGACTTGCATTGGCTTCTTAGCATTGAACTCCATCTAGGAAAACTCTAGCTCATCGATATGCAAAACCGTCTCATTTTGCATGAAAAATTGGTATTTGAAGGCCTCTCAAACTCTTTTCCACTTCAAAATGTGGCTCTAAAAATTTGCTCTCATTCATGTACTCCACCCATGCCTAAGCTCTTCCTTCCCAAAGTCATCATTGGAATCAATGTAAGGTGCACGAGGATATAGTATCCCTCCCTGTTCTAAGTGAAATATGGTTTGAAATAAGGTTCATCCTCCAATGCCTCTTTTACAAAGTGCATAGGTGCATCACTAAGTGGATTAGTGACAGTGGGTAAGGGCAGATTGGATATTCCTATTCAATTGGTATCTGCCTTAGATGCCATGGGTCTTTGCTTGTTAGATACTGGTAGTACCAATGGAGCCCCCTCCCATAGTTAAGTGATCTATACATTTGATAGAAGGATTATAGATAGTGCTCTAGATATGATAACCTTCTACGTAGTCGATAGTGCATGGTTTTATGTTTGTACCTTTAGTAATTTGTGCAAGTGTGTGGATAGGGATCTAGGTTTCTACCACAATGATGAATGCATTGTACACGTGGGGTCTTATGGTTCACTTCACCATATCTTGAAGTCTCGTAAGTTCGAATTTAAAACCAGCCATTTCGCGAGTGAGGTTCACACATTTATCTTTGTCTTGCATATTCAAGAGAGGCTACTATGGATGTGAACCTTTCACTATGTATACTAATGATGCCTAGTGTTGAATAGGTTTAGTGTTCCTTACAGGTCATCAACATGTATTGTTTCTTTGAACCCTTGGCCAATGTGTCTCTTTGCAAACTTGAACTATTGGCTAGTCTTTGTATGATTTCTCATTTTTAATCCCATTGATAAATATCGTGGAGACAGCCTTCTATGTGGATCATTCACCTATTGGGATCCTCTTGTAATAAAGACTTCGAATATGGGTGATATAACTATAAATTTCCTCATTGGATTTTTGGCTCACATTCTCATGAGCTTAACTACTAGGCTTTCTACATACCTAGATTCCAAGAATCTCTTGATAAAGAGGTCCTTGAGCACATCAAAATTGTTGCATTTAGGCTAGTAAACCAAGTTTTCCCATTCTCGTCTACTACTTGCTTGTCTGAGTCTTAAAGGTTATTACCTCAAAGACTTGTTCAAATTGCTCCATGAAGCTATAGGGATCATCCCTTTCTTTTGTCACACGAATCTCGCAATGGGGGGGAACTTATTCAAGCTGCTGCATCGAACACACACAATACACATAGGGAGAAGCTCACTCAATAACACACAAAGAGAGATGGAGACTAAAAATTTTCCTTGCTAGTTTTTTTTTTCCTTTTTTTACACACTTTTCAATATAATCAAAGGATAGATAAGATACAACATAAATGAAAGTGGCCTACTAAGTCAAACAATGTATAACAAACTATACTAATCAACTGGTGCTATAACTATGCTATAGTTGTAGATAGATGTAACAAACGAAATATAATAAGTGATAAGTTAATAGCCATGTAAGATTCATAATGACCACTAACATGCTAAGTGTAGACATGCGGATCCATCTAACCAAGCGGTCCATCATCAATGTTTGTACATGTTGATCTTGCCATCTCAACACTTTCCCTCAAGCTCAATTGCATCTCTGCAACTACAAGTTAGCTTCAAAAATTTCAAAGCTTCTCTCCACCCAATGCCTTTCTTAAAGATGTCAGCTATCTAATCTTGTGTGCTGACATATACCAAGTTGATCTCACTACAAGTACCTTCTCTCTCACAAAGTGGTAATGCACTTCAATGCATTTGTTCCTAGCATGAAGCACACTATTCCTAGCTAATTGTATGCTATTCTTGTTGTCACAATGAATAACAACTAGACTATCTACTTACATATCCAAATCACCCAATAATTTTTGCAACAATATCACCACACATGTTGCCATAGTAGCACCTCTGTACTCAACCTCTATACACGATAAAGGCAGTTGTAGGTTGCTTTTTGTTACTCCTCCTAATTGCTGCACTACCAAGGGGAAACATGAACTCATTGGTAGATCTTCTATCAAACATGCTACCATCTCAATCTACACATGTATTCGAACACATGTATATCCTTATCTGTCTCATAAAAAAGTCCATAATGCAAAATAGATGTCACATACCTCAATATATATCTAGCTGCATCCAAATGAGGTTTTTTAGATACTTGCATAAACTAATTAACAAGGTCAAAAACATAGCTCAAGTTTGTCGACCTTGTGATATCATATAAATCAAACTCCCTACTATCCTCTTGAGCATTGTAGGGTCTTTTATCTCATTCCCAACATCAGCACTCAACTTTACATTTTGCTCCAATGGCATTGAAAGAGATTTAATGTTGTCATACCATACTTGGACAACATATCCAAGCTATATTTCCTTTGGGATAGCCATATACCATCATTACATCTGATCACCTCCTTATCACCTCAATACCAAGAAAGTACCTCAACTCACCCAAATCCTTCATCTTGAACTTCTTCTAACTTTGGCAATTCCACTATCACTATCACCTGTAATAATCAAGTCATCCACATAGAAGACTATGATGATCAAATTTGCATCTCCTTTTCTCATATAGAGTGAGTGATTAGCATCAAAAGAAACATAAAAGTTAATGTTAACAAGATAGTCAGCAATCTTGTTAGACCATGCTCTAGGTGCTTGCTTTAGCACCATAGAGTGCCTTCTTTAATCTACACATATATGTGGGATGCTCTAAATTCTCATAACCTATTGGCTACTCTATATGCACTCATTCTTGCAATTCATCATGCAAAAAGATATTCTTTACATTCATTTTCTACGAACTTCAATCTTTGGATGGTGCCAAAGCAATCACACATCTAATAGTTGCTATCCTAGCAATTGGACTGAATATCTCTTCATAGTATATGCCATATATTTTAGCATAGCCTTTTGCAATGAGCTTATCCTTATATATGCTAACAAAACTATCAGCCAATAGCTTTCTTGCCCTTAGGCAATGGTATTAGATCCTAAGTCTTATTGGCCTCTAATACACCCATCTCCTCATTTGGTATTGCATCTTAATGATCATGACAAAAAATATCCTTTAAAAAAATGGGCTCAACATCCTCAGTCACCTTTACCATATAAGCATAATGGTGAGCTACATAACCTTCAAAACCAAATCTTATATGACCCTGCTAGACCTAGATACTATTGGATGCAGCAAGGAAACTATGCATCGCCTTAATGAGTGTCTATTTGTTATGAAAGATTTGATGAATGCTATTACGAGAAAAGAGACACATGATGATGTATGGTATATTGATTTATGTGCATCTAATCATATGACTAGTCATACTTAATGGTTGGAGAGAAAAAGGCTTAAAATTGTATTTGGTTTGAGAGTATCTAATCATATATTCAAGTATTTGGTTGGAGAGTATTCAAAGGATTAAAACTGTATTTTTATTGGATACTCTTTAGAGAAAAAGGAGTATTGTTGTTATAATCCTATCATAGGTGAGTTTAGAGTGAGCAGGGATGTTACTTTTTATGGGATGAGTAGATGGTATGCATCTAGTGGTGATGCATTGGATTATGATGATCATGGTCATGATAGTCATATGTAGAAAGAAAGCAAGAATCACAAAGCCTTAGTGAACTAGAAATATCATATGGTACTAGATTAGCCCTTGGTCAAAGAGACTAAGGAGTAGTCCCACATCTTTAGGTACATCCACTAGTATTTTAGGTAAAGACAAAGGGAAAAAGACCGTGTTAGATGGTAATGATACATGTGCTGGTCATTTGGGGTTTGATGGAGATTCTAATGGTTCAAAGAGTTTGGATAATGAGCCTGGTATTCCTTTAGTTAGGACACCATTGTGTACAAAGAGCACACTCTCTCTACGAGTGTAGTGAGCTTATCTCCATGCACGATGAGTTAACTCCTCTCCCAAGCACTCTGTTAGCTCCATGATCTAAGTGTAAGCTTCAAGCAAGCTCGATCCTCAAGCTCAACGCTCCAAGCTCCATTGCTGCAAGTAAGAGAAGAGAAGAGAAGAGAAGAGAAGAGAAGAGAAGAGAAGAGAAGAGAAGATGGAGAGCTTCTCTACCATGGTCCCTCGTCCTCACACATTCACTCCCTCACACTCTCACACTCCCTCTCTTAAGCACAAGCTCAAGCAAGAAAGAAGAAGAAGAAGAAGAAGAAGAGAGCTACTTTTGGCCACACATAAGAATGAGCATCTTCATTCACTTTTTTCCTTTTATATAAAACCCTAACCCTAATTCCTTTGGGTGGTCATCCCCTTTTGGTCCGGGCTTGGCCCATTCCTCCAACTCTTCTTCTCCTCTTTTCCTATTGGCATGACCTCAACCCATGCCTTTAACCATTTACAATTTGCATTGCTTGACGTTCTTTTACAAAATAAATCATGGTGTGCCTCACACTCTTTTACAAAAGTATTGACTTGCACTTTTTCTTGTGCGCCTCTCTCCTTGATTTAGGAATTTTTTACACTTCTAGTATTTCCAAATTTTTCTTGGCGTGTCTTCATCTTTGTATAGGTGACCGCCAATACCCACGGACTGCTTATTGCTTCAAGAATTCCAAGCCAAGCACTAATGGCTACCTCTCACATAACCGATGCGCTATCTCTCTCTACGAGTGTAGTGAGCTTACCTCCATGCCCAATCGAGTTTCCTCCTCTCCCGAGCACTCCGGTAGCTCCACGATCCAAGTGTAAGCTTCAAGCAAGCTCGATCCTCAAGCTCCATGCTCCAAGCTCCATTGCCACAAGCAAGAGAAGAGAAGAGAAGAGAAGAAGAGAGGAGAAGATGGAGAGCTTTTCCATCACGGTCCCTCACCCTCACACACTCACATCCTCACACTCTCACACTCCCTCTCTCAAGCACAAGCTCAAGCAACCAAGAAGAAGAAGAAGAAGAAGAGAGCTACTTTTGGTTACACACAAGGATGAGCTTCTCATTCACTTTTCAACTGTATATACAAAATCCTAAATCCTTTTTGGGCGGTCATCCCCTTATCCCCTTTTTTACATGGCCGTGGCCTAGGCCCTTTTTCCCATTGTCCTCCTATCTTCTTAGCTTCCTTCCTACTGCCCATCTACCTTTACAAATTGCACAGGTGAGAGCCTGCCACTCTTAAAATAAATCATGGTGCATCTTGCGCTCTTTTACAAAAGTATTGACTTGTGCTTTTTCTTATGCACCTTTCTCCTTGATTTAGGACTATTCTGCACTTCTTGTGTTTCCATATTTTTATTGGTGTGCCTTCGTCTTCTGTTTCACTTTTGCTTGGCCTTGTCTTCTACTTTAGATTTTTTAGATTTTTCACCTTGTTCGTTTGAGGGTTAATATTACCCCCCTCCTAGACAAGTGCTAGTCCCATGGCCCTCACCTTCGTTAGGTAGCAAGCTTTGGCATGCACCGAAGAGTGGGTGAAAGGGATTGCTGTGGTTTGCCTTGGAGGAGTTTTGGTGGTGGTGCAGATGAAGGTGGTTGGTGGCACTTTGTTGGTCTGATTGGTTGGTGAGAGGGTTGTTGAAGGTGGTGATAGGACTAGTTTTTGTTGGGAGTTGCACTCATGGGTTATGCACAAGACATAGTTTGATTAGTTTCAGAGACAAGTCGACGAACTCTAGGCGGAGCTGAGAGTAATGTTATGCACTTGAGGACCCAAACCGTGTATAGATTGTGGTGTAGATATTATATAAGTGCATGTGCATACTTAGATATTACATAGTTAGAAGACTGTTGGTCTAGTTCCTTTTTCAACATAATCAACTCTTGTTTGGGTGATCTGGATCGTTTGTGCTTTTGTATTCATGAAAAATATATTTTCAAACATGGTCCATGTTGCATATGAATTTTTTACAATTTTTATATACCGTAACATAGTGTTATTAATGACTACACATAGCCAACACATCACATTTTTGTCTTTTGCATTCAATTATTTCCATGCCTTTAATTCATCTATAGTCATAGGATCACTTAGCTTTGGCTATTTTCTTCACCTAATACAAACTCGAAGAGGCATTTTCCAATAATGAAGTTTATCACATGGAACTTTCATGAACTGTATTGGTTCTTGTCTAGCTTCTCGATGGGGTTTTCCTTGATCTCTACCATTATCATAAAATTAATAAAAAAACAAGTAAGTCTTCTACAACCTTTCACAACAAGTGCATAGCAACATAGCAAGAAACATTTTTTTACTAATAACTTAATTGTACATGTAATCTACAACCTATTTGTAGTTGTGTTTCTTCTTAAAAATTACCGAAGAACTAATAGATTCAAAATCTATAATTTGTGGACCTACTTTCGATCGACACAACCAAAATTGTGATATACCCTGAAACTGCTATCCACAACCTTACTGGTCTAAAAGGGGCCCAAAACAGCCTCAAATGGCCAAAAAAGCAACGAAAAAACTCTAAAGGGCTTATCTATAGAATATGTAGCTATGTGCTCACACACCAAATCTCACAATAATCTGAGATTTTTGCTCTGCCCTGCTTCCAAAGTCTCCATAGGCACTATCCAAGAGAAAGAGTGGGAGAATAGGAGAGCTTCTTACCCATTTCTTGCTTCCTTGAATTTTTACTTTTTCTCCACTTTAACCTCCAAAACTAGCCTCTATCAATGATGCAACTTTGATACCATGATATGAATCACATGTGGTGGGGAGACTTACTCAAGTTGTTGCATCATCAAACACACACAATACACACATGAAGCTCACTTAATAACACACAAAGAGAAATGGATCCAAAAAAAATTTAGTTTCTTCTTCTTTCACATACTTTTTAATGTATACAAAGTATAAATAAGATACAACATAAACGAAAGTGGTCTACTAAGTCAAACAATGCATAATGGACTATACTAGTTGATTGGTGCTATTAGTATGCCAGCTTTATAGATAAGTGTAACAAACCAAATATAATAAGTGATAAGTCAATGGCCATGTAAGAGTCATAATGACCACTGATATGCTAAATATAGATGTACAAACCCATCTAACCAGGTGGTCCATCATCGACATTCGCAGGTGTTGAGCTTGTCGTCTCAACAGCTTTGTGCTTCTCAATCCTTTTTGTGTGATTATAGGGATTTTGGCTTTGTTCCTAGTATTAAGTGATATTCCTAACTTGGCTAGGATAGAGGCTACCAATGCCACACTACTTCACTATGGTTGAATTATCTAGCCACAACCACTTGGTGGCCAAGTGTTGGGGTAGTGTAAGATCCACTTCAAGGGATCTTCCCCTATCAAAATTTGCTCTTAGTCTAGTTCTTCCTATGAATGCTAAGATGTGTTGAACCTGGTTTAGTTCATCCTCTCTCCTTTGCTCATCCAATTCTTTGTGCCTTCATGAATGTAGCAAGTTGTTGTAACAAATCTTTTCCTAGTCTCCTTTCCTCTTCCAAATTTATTATTGTCTCATGTGTTGATCTCCCCATGTGCACTCTTCTCATCTTCTAATCATATCGCATTAATAGGCTAGGGTCAAACCCTATGTTATCTATGTTTGTGGTTGAAGTAAACATGGTCTCTGACTCTTCTTATTTGATTAGAGTCTCTACTACTAATGAGACTTATCAATTCAGATAGGGAGATGGTGGCTTTTGAGAAAGACACTTCTCACTCTAGAGGTTTGCCAAGTGGTCATTGCGTTGCACACTCGATGCTCAAATAGTGATTGCCTAATTCTCCCTCATTGGCTAGTAAAGCTCATTAAGCACTGGGATCCTTCAATGATGTTATTCTTGAAGAGCTACTATCTTCGGGTCAACTAATGGTTGATTCTTAGCTATCATGTCACTCAAGTTCGTGGTCTCTTCTTCTTTGCTTGTTCTCATGCTCTCTTGGGGCTTAATTGTTTCCATTGGTTCATTTCTCAAATTTATCCACTTATATGGTTCATGTTCCTTTTAGAAACAACCAATCCTTTTGCCACAATGCAAATGTGTGCAATTGAACCTTGTGTAATTACACTTTCACTTTTTCACAAGCAATGTGATCTGGTGTAATGCAAGTACTACTATGGGTGTGTCACTCAAGTAGGCCTTTTTGCTTTCAATTCAAGCACGATGTGCATAGATAAGCATTAAACCTCAATTAATACAACAAATCTCACAATCAATTGAATTTCTTATTAATGATTCAAGCACTTGCAGCCACTTTGGTTGGTGAAGTTTTGATTCTATTGGGTTTATATGGCTAGGTGTGCAAGTAGGATGATCACTTTTTATCCAATCACTATCAATGTGATCTAACTTTGGTGTGCTTTCAATGTAAACAATAAGGATTTTAATCCCCTTAGGAAAGGCCTTGACCTAGATGGGCCAAGTCACTGTTTGGAGGGCTTTTGGTGTTTGGCTAAGGCCTATGGGCCAATGTCTTAGGGAGTTCATTCCTTGTAAAGGCAACATGTCACTTGCAAGTGAAAATCTTGGAAAACCCCCTATCTACGAGTTATGCAAGAGTTATATGACACAACCCCCCCTCCCCCCCCCGCCCCGCTTTTACACTTATACAATGTGCCAAAAATATTTATTGTGTACCCCCTTTTTTAGATATAAAATTTTATATTTTGATTACTTTTGCATATTGACTAAGATTAAAAAACTAGAACATTTCTAGCACCAAAATTATGGGTGCATTATCTTAAACACCAAAATATGCTATTCTAAACATGTATTAAGTAAATTATCTTGAATTTTAAAAATTTCACTTAGAGTCGATATTAAGCCTTCTCTAAGACAAAGAATGTGCGTGCATGCATGTGCGTGCGTGCGTACGTGCATGCACGTGCACATGTGTGTGTGCGTGTGCGTGCGTGCATGTTTCTATATTGTCATAAGCAAAACATACAAATGTGTCAAAGTCATAAAGTATTGCAACAAGATATAGACAATGCTCTCCTTTGCATTGTTTCAAAACATTAATCCCATAGCAATGTCCAAATTGAATTTTTTCTTTATAGCAATCTTTGTGTGCATGGTAAATCTGATTCAATATGGGGAAGTCTAATCATGAAATCTTTATAATAACCATGTAGGTGGTATGTATTCTAAAAGATACGGTTTCTTTAATTAGAATCTCATGTCTTTTACGCTAGTGCCACAATCAAATTAGACATAACAATGTTAATGAGACATGAGCTTGGGCCTTCTTTGGCATGAATCATTGAGGCTAATGGTAGGTTGATGGTGATAGTGTATGCCAAATGATGATACCTAAGAATTTGTCAATATATGAGCTCCTAGATATTGAAAGAAATGACTATATTAAATATGGAAATCTTTATGAAATCATTGAGGCTAATGGTAGGTTGATGGTGATAGTGTATGCCAAATGATGATACCTAAGAATTTGTCAATATATGAGCTCCTAGATATTGAAAGAAATGACTATATTAAATATGGAAATCTTTATGAAATTGTCCTGCACCCCTCCCCCCTTTCCCCTTTCTTATTTGCCAAACCCCCCTCCCTTGCACGTATGTGATTTCGTAAGTTACCCCCTGTGAACTCCCTAGAGTTAATGTTTCTTATGAAGGCCTTAGGCCTTAGGATTTTTAAGCCTTGGACAACCAATTGTGGTCAATGAATGCCTTTGGGCCATTTTGATTTGAGGCCCTTGGGATCCTTTGCATTTTGCCTTTAGTCACAACATGATGAATGTTCAATTTAAGGACCTTTGGACCTTAGGCTTTAAGCCCTTGGATAGGCTGAATGATTTGAGTAAAGACCCTTTACCCTTAGACTATGGGTCTAGTTGTTCTAATTAAATCAAGGCCTTATGGCCTTGGCCCTCTTAGCCAGACAATTTGATGATTCTTTTATTTTTTTAAAAGCCATTTTGGGTTTAAGTCATAAATGGTGGAGTGACTTGATTTAGAAGGCATATGGCCTTTTGGCTAAACAGTGAGTAATAAGGCCTTTAGCCTTGGCCTAATGATCATTCAACTTTAATCAAAGCTCTTATGGACTTGGCTTAAGCTTTGATTAATCAACAATAACCCTAGGTGGTGGAGAGTAACATCAAACCTTCATGTTGATGTGAACTCTTGGGGAAGATCAACTTGTTATCACTAGAATAAATTTTATGTGTTGAGTGATGGCCCTTCCACTTGGTAGTCCTCTTGCCAAAATTAATCAAGGCCTTATTAGTTGTTTGAATTTACAAAGGCCTTATGGACTTATGGGCCTTAGGCCATCTGAATTGGATAAAGACCATTTGGCCTAATGGGCTTTAGGCTATCAGAATTGGACAAAGTCTTATTGCCTTAGGAAAAATCATTCGGCCTTTAAAATTACACAAAGACTTATGGACTTAGGCAAAAGTCTTTGGCCATCTGCATTAACAAAGGCCTTTTGGCCAAGTGTTTTAACTATAGGGGCTTTATGCCTAATACTTTTTAGCCTTGATGGGCTCATTAGACGTAGACATAGAGATGAGCACTCTTCAAGGTTTGATTGGTGAGGGCAAAGACCTCCCATAAGGTGAGATCAAAGAAAGAGGAGGAGATAAAGCATCCAAGAGTCCAACCAATAATAGTGGACAAATGAAGAGAAGGTGCAAAAAAAAAAAAGTCCATTCATTGCAAAAGGAGCAAAGAATTTCCTTGTCCCAAAATCCCCTTCCCTCTCCCCCTTACACTGCTTCTCCACTCTTTCTCATCCTGTGTGAATGGCAAACCTTTACTTCTTCTCCCTCTTATGTCCTATTCCTCTAACTCAAAGAAATCCAAATACCCTTTTTTGAAAGCATGAAAGAAAAAATTAAGAACTCCAAAGACATGAGAAGCTACATACTACTATAAACCCCTTGCTTTCTCAATACCCTTTCTTATCAAGTGGATGCATAGTTGGTAGTCTTTGGACTATTCTTTTTGAGTTAGTTTGGGCTTAGTCTCTTGAGGCACTAGTAATTTGGCTTTGTGGATGTGTTTGGAATTCTGTAAGAGATGATTACCTTCATAGAGTCCCTATGCTTTGAGTAGGGCTTTGGGCATTGACCACAGTGAGGTATGCTACCACTTGTTGTTCCTTTTTTGCATGATGTGCTTTCTACACTTAGGTTTAACAATCTTGGAAGAATGTGTGTTGGTAATTAAAGAAAGAAGTTAGAATAATTTATGAAAAATGTTTAAAAAAGGGATCAAGATAATTGAATGCCCATCAAGTTGTCCAATAGAACTAGAATGTCAGACCTAGCTTGCATTTATTGCTCATCTTATATTGATTATCATAATGACATAGTGCACATATTAGAAAATTACATTTTCTTTTGTGTGTTTCCATGCATGTATGTTTTGCTTATGGTTTGTGCATGTGCATGAACTTGCATTTATATGCATGTATATGTGCATGCATGCATATGTGTGCATGTGTGTGGATGTGTGGTGCATGCATGTGTACTATAATACAATTCTTTCATATGAACATGTTGGCTTGCTACCCTTTTTGAATGAAATCTCCTTAAATAGTATTAAAGTTCCTTAGTTACTTACATAATTCATAATCCTTCTCTTTCTATGGGTGTTTAATTCATTTTGGCAATATTCAATTGTTCCCTATTAAAGTTCATTAGAAAGTCATTATGCTTAGCCATGTTGGCATAATGCCACTTTGATTACCCTTTTAGATGCATCAATATCCACATGAAACATGGTTGGCCAATCTAGGGCCCATAAGATAGGTGCTAATGTAAGAGCCTGTTTTAAAGCTTCATATATAGCCTTGCAATCTTCAAACTAGTCTCAAATAATCAAGAGCATTTTTAAAGCCTCGTATTAGCCTTGCATACTTCAAACTAGTCTCAAATAATCAAGAACTTGTACAAAGGTATTATTGTAGAAAGATAGTTCAAAAGTGAAGTGCCTATAGTAACCAGTATGGCCTAGGGAGCAAAAAATCTCCTTCGGATTAGTCATAAATGCATGATTACTTGACTTTTGGTTGTATATATTACAATGTTATTCTTGCATACCACATGTCCAAAAATGAGTCCATGCTTCACTTAAAATTGTCATTTCAAGGGATTTAGATTGAGTTGTTATTATCATGACAACATTCAAAGACTAAATACCCCAACAACATTAAAAGGCTAACCTAATTTTCTCTAAATTTTCTTCCTAGGTCACATTCACATAGAGGTCATCCACAAGCATACTTAAATTGCTTCCTTCACAAGTGGATATGTAAATCTTTTATAGTTCTTCTTATTTTGGAAGGTTGAGGAATCTGAGGATCACTGCCAATATTTAATTCATATTCCAAGCTTAATTTGTTTTACTTCCTTAGGGATTCACAATCTAAATTTTCTCAATTGTTAGTTGCAAGGACCTTGAAGATTGTGTTTTGTGGGCTTATACCTTGTCAATTTATGACCTAATAGCTCTATGTGTTCTGACCACATGAGTTTGGATTTGGTTCTAATTATACCATCATCAATCAATAGTCCTTCAAATTTTATCGATCTAGGATCCACAAAGATATGTTCTATTGGATGTCTATTTGTGTCATAGTCATTAAACCATAGGTCGAAGTCCTTCATACTTTTCATACCATGATCCTTCCTCATCTGATTTTTTGTTGCATTCATCAACAAAATCCTCTTTTTTCATTCGGGTTTTTGCTAGCCTATTGTGGTAATTCAATGGCATTTGGTGTAGCTTAGTCCATTTCTAGCTAAGGTTCTCAAACAACTTCTCAAATATCAATAGGTTTGCTTTAGTATCGTCTTTTAGGTACCATCTCCATTGTCCAAGTATATTTTTAAGCTCAAGCTTGTTAGAGGGGTTTTGGAATCCTCTTAGCCTCAATTTTATTAATGGTTCAACGTTCATCATGAGCATTAGTACAAAAATTGATTCTAGATAAGGTTCAAGCATGTGCATTACAAGCTTTTTTTATCCTTTTTGGCTCATTCTCTCATAGTTCTCACAATACTCTCCCTCTTCCATGGATGGTATGTCTAGGGTTGCAAATATGCAAGTATGAGAATTATATTCATCTTCTAGGCAAGGAATTTACTTATTTAGTAGCTTAAATGTAAGTGGATAGTTTCTATCTCCTCGCGACATGCTAGAGATGAAATCTAGGTTCACTAGAGTTATTTTTGCTCTTTCCATCTTAAATCTTACATGCATCTTTACTATTTCTTGGGAAGACTAGTCCATTGCCCCTATCCTCTATTAATCTTGCATTGTGTATCTAAGGATGATTGAGTAGTAGATTGTAGCCCATTCCTTTCATCACCTCAAAATGTGAACCTACAATCTTGATGAGCCAATCTTTTAATATTCTTAGTGGGTGGATCTTGAAACCATTAGAGCTGAAATATACACTCTCAATTGATGGATTTTCCCATGCTTGTGTGATGACTTGATTAACTATACTAAGTTGAGCTCAATATCAATTATTCCTCTTTATACCTAGTCACATAGGATTTCTACTACAAGGACAACATGACACTAACCTCCCTCCTAGAAGGCATTTATTCCCAAGGTTCCCAATGTTTGGATTGGAGTTATTCTAGGGGCCACTCTAAAGTGAGGCTCTTATAGTGCTGCTTCTATTGTTTCTACTTTAATCCTCTCCTTTATTGCTTCTGCATTCACAAGTGTAATGTTCCCATTACTCAGTTCACCTTAATAAGCAATGTGCAAGCACATTTTGTTAAAATAGGCAATGTGCAAAAATGTCCACTTCAAAAACATTTACTTTGTGTTGGAAAAGTAACATGAAAAGTTGTTATATTCACACACATGCACTTCATTAAACACATACACGATTTTAAAAAACAAATCATAATATTTAAATATGATAAAGGCCACACTTTTGAAACTAACCCTAATCATGTTTCAATAATGAGGATAAGTGTTATTATTAATGAGGTGTTATATGCCAATTCATAAGTGCAAGTACTTGAGAAACACTCCCAAGAAAAGCTTATTAAATTAAGTTTATAGTATAAAATAATAACAAGAACTAGCCTAGTGGATAGTTACTTGGCCATTAAGCATACTTCAGTGACAATGCTACTAAGATGGGTGGCCTCTCAAAAACTTTTTCCTACAAGTCAGCGGGTTGGTTCTTCTCCCATATAACCAATGGTGCCAACGAAGCCTTCATAGCTTGTTGTCAACTATGCCAAGGCCAAGATGCCAACTCCTATGCCTTGGTCCATAAGCCTTGGATATGAGCCTTGGAGGGATGCCATGACATGGTGCCCTTGCCCCCACACGCTATGCATCCATGTATTTTGTTGGGAAATCATGAAAACTTAAAAAAATCCATTTTTTAAAAGACAAAAAAGTGTGTCACATTTCAAAAACAGAACGTGTCTTGTGACATAATCAATGATGTCACTTGAAATACTAAAAGCGAGCTCTCTTTCCCCCCTTTCCCTTTCCTTAGGTATTATATAAATATAGTAGGTAGAGATGTTAAGAAAGCATACAACTCTTGTAGAAGACTCCACTCTATTGATTGCAATGAAGCAACTCTCTCCCTCTCTCTCTTTTTTGCAATCACGCCCAAGCTCTATCAAATTTCCTCACCTCTTCCCTCTCTTCTCCACATGGTATGGAAGCTCTACTAGATTTCACTGAGTCTATTCCATGGCTTCCAAGGGACACAAAGATGTTGTGAAGACTCCCATGCATGATGAAGTGGTCACCATTGTTGAAGCTCAACCTAAAGTTAAAGCACGCCCTGAAGTTGTTCCCCAATCTATTCAAACTAAAGAACCAGTCATTGTACAACCCCCCAAAGTTGCATCCATACCCTATAGCAATGATGGTTGGCCCATAGAAGATAATCTAATTTAATGAAGGACAAATTAGTTATTTCTAATTCTTTGAATTTTATCCCAAATTTTCATAAACTCTTGAATTGACTTATGTGATTGTTCATATACCACTCAAGGTAACTAAAGAAAGAAGGATGGATGTTAGAAAAACATGCAAGATGAGTAATTTGGTTCATAAATTATATATATCTATAAGCAGTTAAATTTACTATTGGAAAACATTGAAACATACTATAATTATGATTTTTTAAAGGAAATAATATTGGAATTGATAAAGGCATAGACTCTCTACATTGCATATGTTAAAAAGTATATTAAAATAATATTTCTATGGTCATGCATGTTTTTGGATTTGAGAATGATGAGGTATGTATCTTATGGTTCCATCCATGCTTATAATGGGCTGCACATGTTATGAAATACGGTAGTTCATGACATTAAGATCCCTAGCCAACACTCCTTAACACTCTATAGAGTGTGAAAACACTCACCTACAAGTGGAAGACCTATGCTCCCAAGGGAGGAAAGTGTTTGTTTTGTTCACTTGATCATCTAAGGGGGCAAATGGTCGAGTGATAAGTGCCCCTGTTATGTGGGATAGCTCTTGAGGCTTAGGGAAGCTTATAGGGACTCCAAGCTAGTAAATTTCTTATGGCAGATAGAGTGTGATCACATGCTGTAACATCACGATCCCCCTCCCCACCTATGTGACTCAAAGCTTGGAAGGGGGGAAAGATTAAAGGGTAACCTTTAACTTTTAAAAAGTTTTTAGAAAAAAGAAAAGAAAAAGAAAAAAGCAACCATCACAATCTGCCGTCATCACCACCTTGGATTCATCACCAACCTTCTCCTCATTATCATCATCCCTACTGCCTTGATGGTATCAATAACTCTTGTGCATCACACAAATGGACGTCACATGGCATTACCAAGAGGTAGTGAACGATAGCCATAGTTGTAAACTGGTGGGAGAGAGATAGCCTTACAAGGCTATATAAGCCTTCATATCAAGGCTAAATAGGCTAGCTTTTTCACCTCAAAATTTTGGCACAAAGAGAGAGAGAGAGAGAGAGAGAGAGAGAGAGAGAGAGAGAGAGAGAGAGAGAGAGAGAGAGAGAGAGAGAGAGAGAGAGAGAGGGGGGGGGAAGAGGGAGAGAGTAATGGAATAAGAGAAAAAGAAGGGAAGAATGGTGGGAAAAAGAAGAGGAGAAGAGAAGAAGAAGAGAAAGAAGAATATCGGGTAGAAGAAGAGAAGAAAAGAGAGGAAGAAGAAGATAGAAGAGAAGAATAAAAGAAGAGAGAGAGAGAGAGAGAGGAAGAAGAGATGGTTATAGAGAGAGAAGGAAGGTAGGAAGCGAGAGAGATATATGTAGAGAAGGAAGAGAGAGAGATAGAGGGAGAAAGAGAGGTAGAGATATAGAAGGAAAAAAGATGGAGAGGGAGAGAGATAGAAATAGAGGGAAATAGAGAGGGAGAGAGTGTTGAGATGTCGAGCTCTACATGAGTTTAGCATCCACTACATGCCTTGGTGATGTGTTAGGATATTATTCACTAGCATGTTAGGTGACCGACATGAGGATACACTAGTAATTCTATAGCTGGACTACATCCACATAGTCCATCCTTGGCTACGACACATTCATTCTATTACGTCTTTCTTTCTTAGCCCGATTTCATACTTGGTGATTATGTATACATATGTTGTGGTACTTCTCATATTAGCCTTTTATCATGTTGTAGACTTAGTTCTTTTGTGTGGAAGAAGAAGGAAGGATTAGAAAGAAAAAGAATATGCTTTCATCCCTATCTCTCTATGTTCTCAATTCTCCATTGCTTTTGTCCATGTGCTCTTGATCTCTTCCCTCTTGTCTATTTTCATTGTATCAGAGCCATCCCATAGATGTGCAGAGCTTGAGAAGCCTAAGGTGAAAATGTTAGAGCATGAAAGTAAGC
The DNA here is from genome assembly GCF_053477565.2 of Lygodium microphyllum. Classification (NCBI taxonomy): domain Eukaryota; kingdom Viridiplantae; phylum Streptophyta; class Polypodiopsida; order Schizaeales; family Lygodiaceae; genus Lygodium; species Lygodium microphyllum. The sequence continues at coordinate 106,046,752 of NC_141155.1, read as the reverse complement.
AAGAATGCAATGGGTAAGAAGCTCTTCCACCTTGCTCAATTTGCCTTAGGTTATAGTCGTTGGAGGCTCTTGAGGCTACAAGGGCTGCAATTTTCGATTGCAATGAAACTTGCTGAGTCCACCATCTCCTCTCTTCTTCTTCTTCACCTCTTCTCTTCTCTCATCTTGCATGTGGCTATGGAGGATGGAGCTTGGAGGAAGAGGCTTGAGGATGCTTGAGCATGCATCACGAATCTTGGAGCTATTGGAAGTGCTTGAAAGAGGAAGCAACTCAATCAGGCATTAAGGGAAGCTCACTACACTGGTAGAGAGGGATAGCACGTAGGCTATGTCAGAGGTAGCTATTAGTGCTCACTTGAAACGCTTGAACAATAAGCGGTCCGTGGGTCTTGGCAATTGAGCTTGAGCTCACCTCTACATTTTGGTTCCATTGTTGGGACCAACGGATTCAAGCTTGAGTGCTTGCGCATTTCAAATAGAGCATCAAATAAGGGTATCATCCCCAAACCGGAGCTTGAGATAGATAGAAGGTTTTGGGTCTTTAATCCGTGCTATGATTAGTTGAGTAGGAGAAATCAATTCAGTGCTTTGCTTTGGATTTTTGTCACAAAATTAGAGTAGGATAGGAGAGAGAAATCAAAGTGGAAAGCTTAAGGTTCACTATTGTAAAACAGTCCTAAACAGGGCAATAACAGAGAAAAAATAAGAAAAAAGAGTACTCATATGTCTCGAAGTTGCAAGTGGAGTATTCGAGAAGGCTAAGGTGCTAGCCAGTAAGGGTTTAAGGTCCTGGGTAACCAGGGAAAGCCTCATTTGTAGTCTTGGCTAAAAGAGAGAGAGAGAGAGAGAGAGAGAGAGAGAGAGAGAGAGAGAGAGAGAGAGAGAGAGAGAGAGAGAGAGAGAGCTTGCAGGTCATGAGTCTACATCGAATTGATTGGAGCATATTAGAGCTTTCGGCGAGATTCAAGTATGGGATGCCCTTGACCTGCACCAGTGCTTGATTTTTCAAGGTTCTTGGAGATAGTGGCAACATTAGAGTGAAGATTTGTGGCAAAACATGATTGTCACACTTTTTTGGCCAACAGAATCGAACGTTTTTTTTTGCAGTGGGCTGATTCCCAGAATCAGACTTGGACAAGCCCATCTAGTCCAATCAAACATACCTGTCTAATTTTAAAAATTGGACCAACTCCAAATCAAACCACCTCCGTATTTCGAGAATCAGACGAGAAGGAATCAGACTCACCACCCCGTACAATCATCCAATCATAGCAATCTGACTAGAGAATCAGGCACACATTCGAATTGGACCAAGCACCCCTATGCGATTTCGAGAATTGGACATATCTCAATCAGACCAACTCAAGCTATCCGATCAGACACACCTTGTCCGATTGTAACAATCGGACCCAACCCTATCCGATTCCTAGAATGGGACACTAGTAAATCGGATGTCTGATTTTCAAAATTGAACACTGGTAAATTGGACACATCCTGAGAAAGAAAATCTAGAAATTTGATAAACCCCAACCAACAAGAAGTGTGATCTGCACCGAAAGAACCCACTGAACACCTCGCATGTAGTTACAGACCTAGAAATCGTGGCCAAACAGTCTGAAATCGTGTTTGGTGTTATGGGATGGTTGTAAGACCCCAACTTGACCCGGAACGAGCAAGTCCAATGGTACACTTGTACTATAGAATAAGGTAGTCCAATGTGAACCTAACATAGCGTAATGTATGCTACATTGCATCCAAATGTTGCTTCCATGGAAGCTGCATAAATTGACTCTCCAAACCAATTGTGTACTTTAGGTTTGGCCTAGTGATCATCAAATAGATAAATCTTTTGATACATATTGATATCCTCAATCAAGTCACCCTCAAGTGTACTAAACTTAGCATTAATAGAAATAGGCTTGCAATCAACCATACCATACTTCCTGAACATATCCAATATATACTATCTTTGTGACAAATATATATCCTTTGGAGTCTTGATGACCTCTATATTGAGAAAAGAGCACAACTCTCCTAAATCCTTCATCTCAAATACAACCTTGAGAAGACTCTTCACATTGTCAATCTATGCCTTATTATTACCCACAGTCATCCACATATAAAGTAATTGTTGAGTGTTGAAATGACTTGTTTTTTGGATGATTTTTGTTGTTTTTGAGAGCTGAATGGTTGATTTTATGGGATGATTGATTGATTTGGAAGTGGTTTGAGAGTGTTTTAGATGATATTGATTGTGTTTTGGAAGTTCGTGATGTTTGTTGGTGGTTCTGTGATGTTTTGATAGGTTCTGAATGGTTCTGTATACCTTCTGTTTTGTTCTGTTTTGGTCTGTTTTGTTCTGATTGTCTTCTGTAAGGAGGGCAGGAGTATTGATTGATGAAGATTGAGATCTTGTGAAAGTTTATTGAATGGTTTGTGAGAGTTTGAAATGGTTTGAGAGTGAGTTATGTGGTTTTGATAACCTTCTGTAACCTTCTGTAGAGCTTCTGCTTCTGTTCTGCTTCTGTTCTGTTCTGTACTGTAGCTGTTCTGGTACTGTTCTGTAGACTGTTCTGTATGCTTCTGTAAGTGTTCTGTGGAATGTATGTGTGACTTTGGGAAAGTTTTCTAGCCTTGGAAAGAGGTGAATACAAGTGCAAAAGAGCTGAAAGAAGTGGAAGAAGTAGCTGCTAAAGACTCAATTGAAGACTAGAGTGAAGTGACAGTAGTGAGTTGTGAAGAGACACTGTAGTGGCTCTGGTGACTTTTCATATCAGACATACCTCTTGGGAGGGGTATCCACGACCTAAGAGTGATTATTGAGAGTGATTTTGAGAGATTGTAGTGAGGATATGATGTATTATTGATGGAGAGTGAGATAGAGAGAGTCAGAGATAGCCAATTCTACTGAAACAGAGTGATTGTATATGAGAGATTGAGAGAGAAGACTATGAAGATATTGAAGATGAATACTATGGGATGTATTTCCATTCAAAGATGGTGTATTTCTTTGCTTTCTTTGTTCTATTGATGGATTTTGTGAAGATGTTGAAGAATATGGTTGATTCTATTAAAAACCGTGGGAGATCTACATGATGCTGCATGAAGATTTGTTGTGCCTGGTGTTCTTTTCTTCATTGTGATCATATGAAACATGATAAACAAGCTTGTTGATGTTACAAGATAGATTTTCTTGCAAGAGAATTCCCTTTTCCTTGGTGTTCCTCTCGGGGCTCCATGTTTTTGGTGCGCAGCCGGGGAAACTTGCCAACAACAAGCATCAGAAGAGGCTGAAAATGAAGGAAATGGCATTGCCAAGAAGAGAAGAATTCAATGGATGTTTGTAAAGTTCCTTCTTCCAATGAAGAATTGGAATTCCTCATAATCAAAGCCACTTTCCACAAGAAGTTCATCCCACAATGGCGGAAACACATCACCATTATGATGCATGCTCTATGTGGTGGACAGTTTCCTCTTCCTATTGAAGCAGCAGAAACTTGCATCTTGGTGGCAAACTGTTTGGGAACAAACTGAAGAGCAGAAACAGAGAGAATGACCATCCATGGAAGATTTGGCATTCATTGAGAAGTTTCCAGACAATATCAAGTGGGAGATTGTGAAGAAGCTTTAGGAGTCTTGGTCTGTAGAGGTTCACAGGGACAAGAAGGAAAAGAGTTGGAATTTGTTCGTGGATGCTCAACAGCAAGATACATGGGATGCTTGGTGTACTGATAATCTTCTGTTTGTTCAATTAGCAACCCACTGGAAGATGGTAGACAGAGTGTTTTTCACAACATACACTGTTGAAACCATCAGAAGTTGGCATTACTATGATGATGGCACCACCACAATGCTCAGACGTATGCATTTTGACACCTTCAGAACCGAATACCTTCCTCTGTGCAGTGGCATGACAGCAGAATTCAGGGACGTTGAAAAGAAAGAAGTAGAAGAAATGTTGGCCAGAGAGTCCTCCAAAGACTGAAGCCTTCTGTTAACCCTCTGTGGAGCACTAACAACATAGTGGAGCCACACCCCTGATGAATGACGCAATAAAGAGGCAAGCGTTAGAACGAGTCCAGAGGTACGTGAGAAGAGAGAAAGCAAAAATCAAGGCTGAGAACGAGCTAGCAGCAGAAGCCGCCTTTGACGCCCTTGCGGAACTCTTTACAGAAGTCCCAATGGCACATCAAGCCCTTCCTCCTCCTGCTGGAGGTCCACTTCCAAGCCAGATCCGTCCTGGAAATATTGATGACAGACCAGCGAATGTAGTCCCATTGCCAGTTTTTAAGGGAGAGTACAATGAAGACCCCGATCTTCATGTAGCAGAGCTTATGGTAGCGTGTGTGGCTAACAATGCCAGAACCCCTGAGCATTGGTTAGCAATATTCCCCGCCACTTTCAAGGGCGTGGCGTTTCAGTGGTATGAGAGACAAGCAGCAGGAACTTTTGGCACATGGGACGACCTGAAGTTGGCCTTCCTCACTAAATTCAGGCGTGAGGGTTTTGAAGAGCGGATGAGAGAGGAATTTATGAACCTAAGTCAATCCTCTGGAGAAAGAGTAGAAGCTTATGTCTCACGAATGGAATCCATCCTGAAGAGATGGACTAACCATAATCTAGATGATGGCATTCAGAAGGGAGTGTTTCTCAGAGGATTACAACCAGAAGTCCGTAAGTTTGTGGAGCTGCAAAGACCAGCCACACTGCAAGCTGCAACAGAAGGTGCAAGACTGTACGATGAAGTGGAAGCTCGATTAGCGATGAATTCGGGAAGAGGAGTCCTACCTCCTCTGATGCCAGGAATGATGTATCCACCAAATGCAGTTCCAGGGACTGTTCCCTATCCCTACCAACAGATGCCCCCGGTATCACAGTACAGTGCACCAAATCCACAGTGGCCACAATCCATGCCTCAAATGGTGGTTCAACCTCAACAACAATGGTCCCAACCAATTTCCTCAATGCCAAATCAGCAGCAACAGTGGAATCCTACCAACTGGAGCCAACAGCCAACAGTTCAAACAGGAGCTCTGAATCAGAACCAGAACAGAGACCCCTCTGCACCAGCCCAACCCGTTTATGCAGTGATTACAGAGACTCCTCAAAACCCTCCTGCCAGTACGTCGGGAGGAGAAAGCTTGAAGGATTATTTATCCAACTCAGTTGCAAACATCAAAAAGGAATTGATGGATGTGATTACAGAACAACTACAGACGTTGAAAGTGAACACAGCGAGCATATCCAATGTTACGGGAGCAGGAAGAGATGTGATGCGGTCAAATACTTGGTGTGGTAAGTGTCATCAAGCAGGCCATTTAGCCACTGAATGTACATGAAAACCATCCCTGGAGCCTTCTGTTCCTACTGTTTGCGGAAGAATCACACAGAGGACATTTGCTCTCTGAAGGAGATGCATGATAGGAGAAGGAAGGAAGAAGACGCAAGATTCAACTTGCTGGAATCCAAAATGACAACACAAGATATTGGACCCAAGCCTAGAGAGTTTGGTCCTAATTTCGGACCCAGAAGATTTCCCTCTCAAAGTTATAGAGGAAGACAGTTTGGCGGTGGTCAGAGATCAGAAGTGGAATGTTACAGATGTGGAGAAAAGGGACACATTTCACCAAATTGTCCAAATCCTCGAAGGTCAGTGGATTACAAGCCCTTATGCAGTCGATGCAAAGGAGAAGGCCACACTGCAAAAGACTGTCCAAGCCCAGCCCCAGTGAAAAACAGTGCTACTGATAGTCCAGCCAAGGCCCAAGAGCCTACCTCCAATTTGGTGGAATTGGAAGTTGCTGCCATCACGCGTGCAAAGCAGAAGGAACCGCCTATCCAGAAAGAAAATAACCCTCATGCCAGAACAGTGAAGTTTAATCTTCCACCAGAAGAACAGAATAGAACAGAGCCTAACAGTGCCGTACAGAGCCCTACAGTGCCACAGAGAGTTACAGAGACAGTTACAGAGACAGGACCAGAGGTCCAGGATACAGAAGAGGAGGAAGTGCCACAAGTGGCAGAAGAAGTTCCTGTAATTCCTCTGATGGAAGAAAGAGGGAAAATGAAAATGGGTGTTGCCCCATTCCCTAACCGGTTAGAGAAGCCAGTGGATCCTATTAAGGAATACGATCTAGTCAGAGATCTAGATACCTTTAAACCAAACCTCACATTCCGACAATTATTGATGTTGTCTCCCAGTTGCCGAAAAAGGTTCAAAAGTATACTGACAAGATGACGTGGCTTAAGGATTGCTCCCTCAACAGCAACAAAGTCTAACAAGGCTCCAGAGCCTGTAAAAGAAGTGGATGTGGCTAATGCTTTCCTAGATCCAGGTACTCCAGAGACTGGCGTGTGGATAGAAGGCTGCTTTATTTCAAATGCACTGATTGATGGTGGTTCATCAGTGAACATTATGACGGATGTGACGATGAAGGATCTAGGCCTACAAGGTGTGCAACCAACCCAATGACTCATTAGACTGGCGGATCAGAGTAGAATCAAGCCGTTGGGCATTCTCCCATATGTGAAGACTACAGTGGCTGGGAAAGATTATTGACTAACCTATCTGGTGGTGAAGCCAAACTCTTATGGTACATCCTATCCTCTGTTACTGGGCAGACCATGGCTTTTTGAAGCCCGAGCAAGGACGGATTGGTTCAAAGGAACCTTGACCTTGGGTAGAGGACCCAACAAAGTGGTGCTGAAACTGTATGGTTCTCAAAAAAGACATGGATCCACCTCCTTGGAATTATCTTCTGACTCCCCTAATGAGGCTACAGATGGAACATCAGTAGACGAAGATGCTGTCAAATAAATCCTTCCTAAGAAAATAGTGGCACATTCCTTAACAGTGGATACTGTAAGCCGACTTCCAAAAGATGCAAAGCCATTATCAATGGGTGAATACTTCCTGCCTGAACCGGGAATCACTTCTGAAATCACTTCTGATAGTGAGATAGAAGCATGGATGTACTGCTCTCCCTGTTACATGGTCACAGCAGGAACAGAAGCAGAAGCAGAGACAGAGGCAGAAGAGGAAACATAGAATCTATTCTTCTGTTACAGAGCTCCTACAGAGACAGAAGCAGAAGCAGGAACAGACACAGAAGCAGGAACAGAAGCAGAAGCAGAGACAGAGACAGAAGAGGATGGATATGATATGGACGAAGAGAATTATGAAAGTGAAATGGAAGAGTCTATCCCACCTGAAGAGGATACATTTGAGGACGAAGTTTCAGAAGCATCAGGAGTAGACGAGCTCATGCTATGGGACAGAATGGTGATGGTACCATTCGGTCTGGTAAATGGATCTTCTCATATGCAAAACCTTTATAAGGGATGGATTAAGAAGAACAAGCCGTCTTTCAGCAGTGGCTCATGCCGTCCTAACCTATCCTTGCCAAAGAAAGATGATGATGATGCACCGTGCCAACAAGCACCAATCCAACTAACCCAACAAGCATCAGAGGGTCCCTGTTATGTGACGTTCCTGGATGTATCATCAGGAGATGAGTCCTCAAGCCAAGAGGTAATTACTTTTGAAACCAAACCCGAAACGGCTCTAATCCCATTCCAACGTCTCAAGGAGCAACCTAAGTCTCCACCAAAAGAAGAAGTTGGTTCTAGTGGGACATCAGAAGAGGACACCACTCCCTTGAAGGAGTCGGATCTGTACCCAGAAGCAGTCCGCGGGACCTTCATTCGTGAAGTAGAAGGTGAAAGGCAGTTAACCTTTGTGGATTCAGAAGGCACTGAACGCCACTTGAAGGTGGGTAGCAGCCTCCCAGAAGAGGAGTTGTCAACCTTGTACAACTTGTTGAAAGAAAATTTGGACGTGTTTGCGTGGTCCTACAAAGACCTAAAGGGGATTGATCCCACAATATGTCAACATCATATTGACTTGGAGCCTGATGCCAAGCCAATACGGCAACGACAGAGGCGAATGAACCCAAATTATTCCACATTGGTGAAAGCGGAGCTGCTGAAGCTTCTAGAAGCCGAGTTCATCTATCCAGTGGCAAATAGTGAATGGGTTTCACCCATCGTGGTTGTACCCAAGAAGAATGGCAAATTGCGAATATGTGTGGATTTCCGAAAGCTTAATTCCAAGACAAAGAAGGATCACTTTCCAATCCCTTTCACAGACCAACTGTTGGACACAGTGGCAGGACATGAGCTTTATTCTCTTCTGGATGGATTCAGCGGATACAACCAAGTGCAGATCGCAGAAGAAGACCAGTCCAAAACAACCTTCACCACAGAATGGGGGACCTACGCTTACCGAGTGATGCCATTTGGGCTCTGCAATGCCCCTGCTACTTTCCAACGAGTCATGATGGCCGCATTTCAGAATCATCTGCATGACTTTATCGAGGTATATTTGGATGACTTTTGTGTCTATAGTTTGATCAGTGAACACTGGGGACATTTGGAGCAATGCTTTGACCGATGCCGGGAGTATGGGATTTCCCTCAACCCTGACAAGTGCATCTTTGGTGTCTCTTCTGGAGTTCTGTTGGGCCACATTGTCTCTGCACAAGGGATATCAACAGACCCTGCAAAGATTGAAAAGATCGCAGCTCTGACAGCACCCACCAACCTCAAACAGTTGAGGGGATTCCTAGGCCATGTGGGTTACTACAGAAGGTTCATAGCCCATTTTGCGACAAAGGCAACTTCGTTGGACAAGCTTCTGAGGAAAGATGCAGAGTTTACTTGGACAGAAGAATGTGACAAAGCCTTCCACACTCTGAAGCAGTGTCTGATAGAGGCACCCATTCTGCAACCTCCTGATTGGACGAAAGAGTTCCACGTACACACTGATGCATCAATTGAAGGCTTAAGCGCAGTCCTCTGCCAAAAGGGCTCCTCGAAGCTGGATCAACCGATCTATTATGCAAGCCGAAAAGTCACTGATAGGGAACGGAACTATACAGTGACAGAGCTGGAGTGCTTGGGAATGGTGTTTGCCCTGGAGAAGTTTCGCCATTACCTCCTATCCACCCACTTTAAATTTTATGTGGATCATGAGGCCCTGTCCTTCTTGATGAACAAAGCAGATGTGAAAGGACGAATGATGAGATGGCTCCTTTTGTTCCAGGAGTTCGACTTTGAGGTGATTACTAAGCCTGGTCGTTCCCATGTTCTGGCTGATCATCTGTCGCGTATCCCACAAACTGCAGACGAGGAGCAGGATGATCCAGACCTCCCTGATGCTTCCCTATTCTTGGTAGAAACTGTCACTCCCTGGTATGCAGACATTGCCAATCTGTTAGCAACCCAACAGTACCCTCCTGGTAATTTCTAGTCGGGAAAGGAAGAAGCTCATGCTAGAATCAGCCCCCTACACCCTGCTCGGCGGTGCACTGTACAAGAAAGGCAAAGATGAAGTGCTCAGAAGATGTGTTGCAGGAGATGAGATTGGAATTGTTCTGAAGGCTTGCCATGACGAGCCATGTGGAGGTCACTTTGCAGGAGAAGCTACAGCCAGGAAGGCTCTGCCAGCAGGTTATTGGTGGCCTACCATCCACAAAGATTCCTATGATTACTGTAAAAGATGTGATGCTTGTCAAAGAATGGGGAAACCCACGAAAACAAGTGCCATGCCATTGCAACCTATCCTTCCGTTGAAGCCGTTTGAGAAGTGGGGCATTGACTTCGTAGGTCCGATCGACCCTCCCACCAGAAGGAAACAGAACAGATACATCCTCGTATGTACGGATTATGTCACAAAGTGGTGTGAAGCTAAAGCCCTAAAGCGGGACGATGGTAATAGCGTGGCCCTGTTCATGTATGAGAATATCATCACCCATTTTGGCAGTCCCTTAGAGCTGGTAAGTGACAGAGGCACTCATTTCCTCAACAAAGTCATGGAAGAGTTGACAGAGTTGTATAAGATCCGCCATCGTAAGTCCACTCCCTATTACCCCAGAGCCAACGGCCAAGTCGAAGTCACCAATCGCATCCTCTGCTCGATCCTGACAAGAACAATTGCTGCACATCGTTGTGATTGGGACGATCGACTTACAGAGGCCCTCTGGGCATACAGAACCTCCCATAAAGCAGCAACAGGACAGACACCCTTCCAGTTGGTGTATGGAACAGAAGCTGTTTTTCTTGTTGAACTGGAACTACCCTCTTTGAGAGTGGCGATCAAAGAGCGTTTGGGGGATGATGATTCACTGCAATGCCGTCTCCTGCACTTGGAATGTTTGGACGAAATTCGCAGGATGGCTCTACAGTGCATGGAAGCCACGCAAGCTCGACGCAAGGCTTACCATGACAGTTTCATCAAGCACAAGGAGTTCAAAGCAGGTGATTTGCTCCTAGCCTATGATTCACGATTTGGCAAGTTTCCTGGTAAGCTCCAACAGCGGTGGATGGGCCCCTATAAGGTACTTGCAGTCAACCCTAATGGCTCTGTCCAAGTACAGACCGTTGATGCCTCTGATGATCCCTTTCTGATCAATGGATATCGCCTGAAGAAGTACTTCCCTCCCTGGGGATCTTGACAATTACGGTCACTTGATCTTTTCCCTCATTGGCGCGGCACTGTCCTTGTTATGATGCTACTTTTGATAGCCATTCTTCAGCCACTTCTGATGAGGTGGACGCAACCCTCTGTCCCCTCAAAACCCCCTTCCAGCCTTGATCTCTTATCCTCTATTTTCCACCAGCGACAATGGCGAGGTTGGTCTTGATACATGGTCTTTCTACCATTCCCTTGCTCAATTTGAAAAAAAAAAAGAAAAAACAAAACAAAACATATCGGTCATGGGAGAAAAGGACTTAGGTCCCTGTCATGCCGACCTATTCTTCGAGAAAAGGTGGAAACACCCTCGGGAATAGGGGAAAACAAGAAAAAAACCAAAGAAGACAAAAAAAAAAAAAACAAACAAATTTGTTATGAGAGAAAAGGAAGCAATTCCCTGTCATAGCAGGCCTCGTGCCAAGAAAAGATGATAAACACCCTTGGGCGAGAAGCTGGCTGTGGAAAAGGTGGTAACACCCAGCAGTCGAGAAGTGGATTCATTGATTGATATCCCTCAGATCCAATTCCGAAGCTGCCTCCCTTGGTACGCTGTGTCCTGGGTCCCTCTACAAAGTGACTACCTGTCCTCTAGCAGACAACATGTTCCTGTCCAATACAACGTTCGATTTGATGGCTACCTCCCTGGGTACGCCTCTTCAACAACTGATGACGCGATCTTCATCGACAAACAATAGAGTGATGTGAGCTTTCATCCTAACCGGATGGGGATGTGAGTATGGGCTGCCCTCTTATAACTATCAACAGAGAGTGAGACAGAGGGTGGGTCGAGAGACCAGTCTTTTCCCTTCCAATCAAATGAGAGGTGAGAAGTGTGAATGAAGAGTTGCACGCACGGGATGGGCCTCTCAAAGCAAAAGCACAATTTGTTTCTATGCACTGCACCATAAGGCTCCCTTGCCTTCTTTCTCGCACCATATGCCGGCACAGGGCGGGATGCACAGTTGCACCATCAAATGCGCACAAGGCATACAATCTTTGCACAAGTGACTGTGAGGATTACATCAATGGGTTTCAGGAACAGGCTGCCCTTTTGTATCTATCAACAGAGAGTGAAACAGCGGGTGGGCTGAGTGTGACTGGAGTTTCTTCAATCAATTACCGAGAGGTGAGATTGAGGGACGTTACGACACTTGGAGTCAGGTATGTTCCACTTTCCCTGTGCACCCACGGGATGGGTCTTTGCTGTCATCACAAGACACATCACCCTGTTCTGTGCATTGCACTGTAAGGCTCCCTTGCCTTCCTCCTTGCACCTATGCCAGACGGGTTGGACGCACTAATGCACCATCAACTGTGCACCCTGGCATACTCCTTCTGCACCATTTCCCCCTTGTTGATTCCTCAACTGGGTATGAGATATGGGTTTTAATCATTCTTCCGCGAGTGATATTAGTCATGGGGCGAGTGACTGTTCTTTCATTTCATTTGAGTGACTGTGAGTTGAGTGTAGTATCCCTCATCATCGACGAATTTCCTGTGATTCCTTCCATCAGCTACCTCCCTGGGTGCTGCCGCGTGGTCCCTGCCATGACGAACGTGCGCTGTAAAGATGCCTTGGTCCCTGCAGCGCCGACAACAACACTGAACGTGCCATTGATACTCAACCTTGATTCTTGACGAAACGGGCCAAGTTTTTCTAACCCTACACTTTGGTTTCTTAGTGCCGGTCATGTTTTAAGTGTGGGAAAGTTAGTGGATGGTCTGTTGCGTGGTCTTAGGTCCCTGTTGTTCGGTTAACCCTATTCGTTAAGGTCTTAAGTGTGGGGACGCGTCCCTGTGCGTCTACCGTGCATACCTTTCTGCATATGCCTTATTCTGTTCATGCATGTATGCCATGACTTACTTTTACCCTAATGGGATCCCTTCCCACCCTTCCGGTTATGTTCCACCCACCCTTGGGGCTGTTTCCTTCCAGTTTTTCTTTATTCCTTGATTTTGAGGTCATGCCATGTGAATGCACCCTACGTTCACCAAAATCCAAATCCAACCTTATAGCCCTGTTCCTCCCTTTGAACTGACCATTTTTCCTTTTTACCTACCCTTGTTCCGGTGCACGGTTTTTGAGTTATTAAATTTTGAAGCATTTTACGCAATTTAGACGGTTTTCCATGTGAACGTGCTTTTCTTGCTTCGGAACCGTGATCTGATGTCATAGCCCTGACCAGCGCTTTTTCCCTGAAATTTTTCCTTTTTATTCCGCATCATTTCGATACACGGTTTGTACGTTATTAATTTTCCGATTTTTTAAGACTTTTTCATGCGTATTTTCGACATTTTTCCATGTGAACCTGCCCTATTTGCATCGGAATTCCAATTTGATTTGACAGCCGTGTCCCCTGTGCCTTCCCCTACCTTTTTCCTTTTTCCTCCACCCTTTTTCGACTTCTGGATTTTTACTTATTAAATTTTAAATGAGTTTTCGGGAGTATTTTTGGAGTTTTTCACATGTGAACCCCTCTTACTTCCGCCGAAACTGCGGTTTAACGTGATAACCCTGTGCCACCCCTTCCTGCGAACATTTTTCCTTCTTACTGCATGTCATTCCGGTGAACGGTTCGTCCGATATTAATTTCTGCTCCCATTTTTGGGTTTGTTTTTTGGGTTTTTCCCATGTGAACGCATCTTATCTCAGTTGGAATTATGTTTTGAGGTGATAGGATTGTCGGGCACATCTTTCTGCATAGTTTTCCTTTTTTCTGCACCTCATTCCGATGCACGGATCTTTTGATATTAATTTTTAATTCAAATTTTTGGTTTGGTTTTTGTGTTTTTTTGCACGTGACCGCCCTTTACCCCTCCCGGAACCCCCGTCCCATATTTTCCTTGTTTTCCCCCTGTTGTCCTGCCCACTTTTTGTTTTTACGCTATTTCGTTTTGACGTCCGAATTGGGAGTTATTAATTTTTCTTTATTTTTACGTTTTTTCGCGCGCCCGTCTTGCGCGTGAACGTGCCCTTTTTCGATTTTACGCATCTCCACGCGCCCCGGTCGTGTCCGGATGACCCGTCCCGTCATCCCAGCGCCATTTCAATCCCGTCACGGCAAATTTTTTTACCCCGCCCCGCGCATGTGCGCGGGACGGGGGTACTTACCCTTGTCCCTACCCATACCCCGCCCATATTGTCCCTACCCATACCCCGCCCATAATCCTACCCCTACCCTGCCCATAATCCTACCCCTACCCGCCCACTACCCTACCCCTACCTACGACTACCCCTATCCCTACCCCGCCCATCATCCTACCCCTACCCTATCCCTACCCCGCCCGTTACCCCTACCCTTCCCGCCTCTCCCTATCCCCTCTCCCCTCTCACGACCCCTCCCCACCCTAACCACCTCTTTCCCTTCCTCTTCCCTCTCCCTGCGTCGTCCTCCCTCTCCTCCATCTTCTCCTTCCCCTCTCCTCTCCTCCTTCTCTCCTCCCTCACGCTGCCCTCCGTCCCCTCCTACTCTCTTCTCCTTCCATCCTCTCCAGCCATTTCTGCTCCCCTCCCATAACGCCCTGCCGCCTCCTTGCCGTTGTGGCCCCCGCTGGACGCCCTGCGCCTGCCTCTGCCGCCGTGGAGTACTCCCCGTGCCGGCGCGACGCCCGCGCTGCCTCCGTGGATGCCATCCTCCTCGCCGACGTGCTGCCTCCATCCCATCGTGGTCGCCGCCTGTGCCCTTTGCTGCCGTGGAGCCCGCTTCTGCCCGCCCTCTGCACTCACGTCCATCGCCACGCCCCTCGTCGCCTGCGCCACGCCGCCTGCTCCAGCCCGCGTCACCTCGCCCTCGTCGCCTGCTCCAGTCTGCACCGCCACGTGCTCCACGTCCGCCTCCCCCCTTCCCACCAACCCACCACTACCCCTTCCCACTACCCCCCACTAACCCCCCTTCCCACCAACCCACCACTACCCCTTCCCACTACCCCCCACTAGCCCCCCTTCCCCTTCACCATTCCCAACCCGCTGAACCCCTCTACCTACACCCCCTTTCCCCCCTGCAACCGGACCTGCAAACCTACTAACCCACCCTTCTAAACCCCCATTCCCACCATTCCCTCACTTTCCCCCCTTCTAAACCCTCATTCCCCCCATTACCCACGTGCCCCTCTAACACACACTCCCCTATACAGCCCCCTGTCCCACGCTGCAGCTCTGCTCCACGGCGGCACCACCGCCACCCTCTCCATCAACCCCAGTCCCACCTGCAACCACCCTTGAGCTGTCGACACGCGTGCGGGTGTGTACGCGCTTGTAGTTGATCGTGCGGTTGATCGTACGCGAGTGCGAGATTTTGATCGTTGTTTGCTGACACGCAGCTGCCACGCAGCCTGTTGCTGGGTATTTTTCCCACATTTTTCATTACCACACCCGTAACTCCTTTTTTCCATTTAAATAACAACTAAAAAACACACAAAAACATTGAAAAATATAAATAAATCATTAAAAAACCACTTTATATTCTGAAAAATTACAGAAAATCTAGAAACCTTTCCTTTTATTTTTGCAATCCATGGCCCTCTTTTTCTCAACCTTTAAATTTCCGCAAAAAATATTTTTGCCTATTTTAAAATTCCAAAATTTTTCAAAATACCCAAACATATGCTAAAAATTCATTTAAAATGCTAAAAAATTTCAAATTAATTTCTGAAAAATTCCTAATCCTTTCCTTCCCATTTTTATTTATTTTTGGCATATTTTTTTCAGCTGTTATAATATTTTCTTTCACACCTAAATTTCTTCACACTAAATCACACCAATCCATAACATACACAAATAAATAAAAACAACCATTAAAAAAAAAAACCCTTTTTCCTTCACCACACCAACTAACCGTCTAGAGAAAAAATCCAGATATTTTTGGGTAGCGGAGAAGTGCATTCTTTGCATTTTTATACACCCACTACCAGGTATTTTCCTTTTTATTTGTTTAAAAATAAAAAACAACATAAAACATACACACAAGCTACCCCAAAACCCACGGTTAATATTAAAAAAAACAAAAAACAAAACAACCAGAAAAAAAAACACACAAACCAACAAACCAATATTTCACCTAAATCAAACCTAACTACCACCATGGCACGCGCATTCGCGCTAAACACACATACTTTTTAATTAAAATAAACCAGCCGTTCACTTAGCACACGCTACGTGCGCTAAAGAGGCACTTTAAATTTTTTAATTAAAAAGAACCAGTCGTCACTTGAGCACGCGCTGGCAAAAAAGCGCTCCACATCACCTTAAATTGTAATTAATGAATTGCATTTAGAGACCCAGTCGGGAATCGAAGTCCGGGAATCGAATAACTGCACCGCTTCACCTAATAATTGGTAATTTAAATTACTAAGAAGGAACTGCCGTTTTCTTGTTAAGGTTTATCACCTAATAAAAATTCACCCATTTTTAATAATTGATTAAAATCCACCCTTCATTAAATTAATTCCCCCCTCACTGCACTTAATTCCCCTTTTTAATGAACCGTTTCGTGGGATGGGTTTGCGCAGTCCTTAGCGTTATTTTCCATGGTCCAGTCTTGGTTTATCACAGATATCGTTTTGATATGTGTCGGATGTGGTATTGTTTTGGTTTGCTGTCTTAGTTACGGCTACGGGTACGGTATGCAGTTTTTTCTTTTGTTGCCTGATACGGGGTTCAGGGTGTTTGTCTGATGCATCGCATGAAGCTTTCAGTCGCATTTGTCTCAAGGTCATGTCAAATTTTTTCTAGGATGTGGTTTGCTTGGGGTTAGTAGGCCGTGTCACGTTTTATTGGTAATTCTCTTATCCTTGGTTTTTTGTCTGTTGCTTTGCAGGCATTCTCCTTGATTGTCTGTGTTTGTGGTGTGTGTGTAACCATCTGAATGGCGCCTTCTCATGCTCCTCCCCCTATCCAGTACGTCCCACTAGTTAGTAGGGATTACTCTTCCCTACTTACTTTTGAGCCCCTCACGAAGGCAGGACTTGCTGCTTTTGTGGCCACTCCTTTTCCATTACTTCCAGAGGATCCGTCCTTATGTGATGAGTTCCTGGCCTCTTACAGCAAGAAGACAGGCGTAGTCCAAGGAATGTCTATGACATTGACATCTCGAGGCCTAGGGAAGGCTCTATCTTTACCCTTCAAAGGAGAACCTTTTGTGACCACTCGTCAGCTCTTCTCTAATGAAGAGATTCTCAAGCTGTTGCAGAAGCAGACAAGGGAAGTCCTTGACGTTAAGAAGGTGATAAACTCTTCAGGCGTTTCTTTTTCTATGATTACTGATCCCGTATGGAAGACGATCTATCAGTTCCTTCAGGACAGGTTCATGCCTGCCAAAACACCATCCCACTATTTGTCCAAAGAGCTTTTCACAGCTTCCAGGATGGTGCTGAAAGGAGTTGCTATTGATTGGAGCACATACCTCCTCACTAAAATGGATCAGCATTTCGTTAAAGTCACCAGGGGTAATGTTACCAATGTTACCTACGGATCATATTTGTCTGCCTTCTTGACCTATTTAGGTTTACAGAAGACTGTGCCTCCACCTCCTCCATCAGATCCAGTACCTCCTCCTCCACCTTCAGAAGAGTCAGCACCCATTGACATTGAGGATGATGATTCTCCGCCTCCCCTGGTCATACAGCGCAAACGCTTGAAGAGGGTAGCGGATAAAGCCCCTGCTGTACTTCCCTCAGTGCCTATCCCTGCTACTTCTAGCAGTGAACTCCCTGGGTATCTCACTTGCAATAACTTGTTCAGAGCACATCGAGAAGGATCCTTGGAGATCTCAGTTCCTTCCCTGAACAATCTCGTTTCAGGAGATGCCATTCCTTTCCTCTGCAAGGATATTCAAAGTTCCATTGAGTTGTCAGTGACAGCCTGTGTTCAACAGCTGTACGCATCTTTCTATGAAGAGCTCATGCAGTCCAAAGACCAGTTGCATAAGGCAACCTCTGAGTTAGCTTCTGCTAAGGATACCCTAGCAGATTTATTTAAGCAAATGGAACAGCAAACCCAACTAGTTGCTACCCAAAGCGATGAGATTTCTTCATTGAAGACCCAGTTATTCGAGGCTCAGTCACAGGTTACTAGCCTTTCAGCAGAGAAGGAGAGGATGTCCAGCGAAGTGAAAGAATTCCAAGTTCTTTTAGATAACAAGCTTTCAGCTTTACAGATGGCTAATGACACAGTGGCCCACCAAGCCTCCCAAATCCAGCAGTTGCAAGATCAGCTTGCAAAGTCCCGCTCTGTTCCTCCAAGCCCTCCTGTTTCATTAATTCCTTCTCTTTCACAGCAGGACTTGGCTGCTCTTCAGAGACATGCTACTTTGTGCCCTCTATTCCAAGATAAAGTGGAGAGATTGCAGTCCAGAATGGACTTGTTATGGTCTACCTTTGAGCAGTTTCAGGAATATGTCTTACCAGACCATTCTTTCTTTGTCCACTACCACTTACAGAAGATGGTTTTCTATATGAAGCTTTCCATGATGGATTTACCTTTTCCAGAGGATGGCTGGAGTGGGGCTTGGTCTGCTGAGTTGTTGACAGAGGTAGTCAGAATGGTCTTTGAAGATTCTGTCACGCCAGACACCATGTTGATGTCGTACATGTATCTCCGAGGAGATTTGTTAATTCCAGATGAGGTAGATATGGCATGGTATGTGGGGGATGTGGTCTTACAGGCTGTTCTATATGTCAATCATTTGGAGTTGCGCATAGCTGATATATTTCAAAGTTATTCCTCCAAAGTGGCTAATTGTCAGGATAATTCGTGGCATCCCATGATTGATTCGGTGGTCCTAAATCAAAGACAAAACACAGCTCCTACCTTTGCCCAGAGTACTAACCAATTGAGGATGGATCTCTTAACCTATCTTTCCAAACATAATCCATTTGATGCTCCCTTCTTTGATGCCTATCATAGACGATCTCTTTTAGGACCTTTTGTTCCTACCCTCCTCTATTACCAACAAATGGCTCACCGCTATGCTATATATATTTCCCTTTGTCAATCTAATTCCACAATTATTTTACCACTTCTTTTCCAACCTTCATCTTTCCCTCAAATTCCTATTTTCACTTACTGTTCCTTTATTGAGGATAGGGTATTTTCCCCTTCTCCACCCTGTTCTTCACCCCTCATTAATGTACCCTCCACATTTCCTATTTATCAGTTAACACCTTTCCTTAGTGATTCCTTACAAATTTCTGCCACTCCTTTAACCTTTTCTTCCTTTTATGATTTTTCCTATCCTTCCCTTCATCCACTTTCCCTTATTCCACTACCCTCTCCTAATACTTCCATATCTCAACCACCTCAGTTGGTTAGTGACTGTGACGGTTTTGATAGTCAGATTTCCAGAAGAAGGGGATGGAGTTCGGATGATTGCCTTACAGGATCGCAGATTAATTGGCCAGTAATTCCGGGAGAATGGACAGCTTCCAGTCAAGCTTATCAAAACTATGTTCATTTTGCCCAACAATATTCACAGTCTGCAGATCCCTCAGTGAGATTAACTGCTCACTTTGCTTGGTACCTGGCGTATATGCATAGGCACTCTCATACTGATTCAAAGCCTATTCCAAAGTTGTGCATGAATGTCAATGTTAGCATTGATTCTCAACAGCTAGAGATACTGTATTTTCATGCCCTCTGTTTGCCTAGCAGATACCTGGTCCTGTTGGAAAGGATGTGTTGTCTCCAATTTTTTCAAAATCCTCCTAAAAACTTTGTAGATGAATCCTTATCTATGGATCGATTCCGACAACATCAATCTTTTAAGAGGGATCATCTTCATTGATACCTTTCCAATGTATGGTGGAAGCCTTTAATGCAAAACTCTCTTTTTGAAGAAGTCATTCAGATGGTTGTGTTGTGTATTAGTGTTTGTGTTGTGAGTTCCTTTATGTCAAACGAACGTGGTGGTTTCCTATTGGATTTCGTGTACGAGCTATGTTTTGGAGATTTGTAGAGATGGGGTCGTGGTTGGAGAGTTGAAGCAGATGCAGATGACGAAGAAGCAAACTCTTATATCCTTTACAAATTTGTGGAGATTTTTAGTTTGATAAGAGGTGTTAATGTATGAAGAGTTTTCCTTTCTTTGTATTTTTATATTAGAAACAGGTTATAAGTTGGGGTCGTGGTGGATGGATTATTTTTGAGAAGATACTGAAGATCAAAGTTGAGCTTTTCCTTGAACTTGTATTCCTTTTTTCTTGGGTCGCGAGGGCGCTTCCTTATTAAGTGTGGGGATATGTTGAGTGTTGAAATGACTTGTTTTTTGGATGATTTTTGTTGTTTTTGAGAGCTGAATGGTTGATTTTATGGGATGATTGATTGATTTGGAAGTGGTTTGAGAGTGTTTTAGATGATATTGATTGTGTTTTGGAAGTTTGTGATGTTTGTTGGTGGTTCTGTGATGTTCTGATAGGTTCTGAATGGTTCTGTATACCTTCTGTTTTGTTCTGTTTTGGTCTGTTTTGTTCTGATTGTCTTCTGTAAGGAGGGAAGGAGTATTGATTGATGAAGATTGAGATCTTGTGAAAGTTTATTGAATGGTTTGTGAGAGTTTGAAATGGTTTGAGAGTGAGTTATGTGGTTTTGATAACCTTCTGTAACCTTCTGTAGAGCTTCTGCTTCTGCTTCTGTTCTGCTTCTGTTCTGTTCTGTACTGTAGCTGTTCTGGTACTGTTCTGTAGACTGTTCTGTATGCTTCTGTAAGTGTTCTGTGGAATGTATGTGTGACTTTGGGAAAGTTTTCTAGCCTTGGAAAGAGGTGAATACAAGTGCAAAAGAGCTGAAAGAAGTGGAAGAAGTAGCTGCTAAAGACTCAATTGAAGACTAGAGTGAAGTGACAGTAGTGAGCTGTGAAGAGACACTGTAGTGGCTCTGGTGACTTTTCATATCAGACATACCTCTTGGGAGGGGTATCCACGACCTAAGAGTGATTATTGAGAGTGATTTTGAGAGATTGTAGTGAGGATATGATGTATTATTGATGGAGAGTGAGATAGAGAGAGTCAGAGATAGCCAATTCTACTGAAACAGAGTGATTGTATATGAGAGATTGAGAGAGAAGACTATGAAGATATTGAAGATGAATACTATGGGATGTATTTCCATTCAAAGATGGTGTATTTCTTTGCTTTCTTTGTTCTATTGATGGATTTTGTGAAGATGTTGAAGAATATGGTTGATTCTATTAAAAACCGTGGGAGATCTACATGATGCTGCATGAAGATTTGTTGTGCCTGGTGTTCTTTTCTTCATTGTGATCATATGAAACATGATAAACAAGCTTGTTGATGTTACAAGATAGATTTTCTTGCAAGAGAATTCCCTTTTCCTTGGTGTTCCTCTCGGGGCTCCAGTAATGACCACAATAGTTGCATCACTCTCACATACATAGAGTGAGTGATCAGCGTGTGCTCTGCAAAATCCAATGTTGACAAGGTATTATGCAATCCTGTCATGCCATGTCCTAGATGCTTGCTTCATCCCATACAAGGCCTTATGAAGCCTGCATACATAATTTGGATGATTCTCATTCACATAACCAAGTGGCTGCTCCATATAAACTTCCTCTTGCAAATCCCCCTAAAAGAAGGCATTCTTAACATCCATTTGATGCATGATTCAACCTTTTGATGTAGACATTGCTATGACAGCCCTTATTTTTGTCGCTCTCACGAGCATGCCGCCAAGTCCTATGGACCGCTTATTGTTTCAAGCATTTCAAGTTGAGAGCTATGGCTACCTCTCACATAGCCATGCACACTCTCCCACACACAAATATAGTGAGCTTATCTTTGAATATGATCAAGTTGCCTTCTCCCACAAGTTTGCTAATAGCTCCATGATCCAAGATGCGCTCTCAAGCAAGCTCCATCTCCAAGCTCTAAG
The DNA here is from genome assembly GCF_053477565.2 of Lygodium microphyllum. Taxonomy (NCBI): domain Eukaryota; kingdom Viridiplantae; phylum Streptophyta; class Polypodiopsida; order Schizaeales; family Lygodiaceae; genus Lygodium; species Lygodium microphyllum. The sequence continues at coordinate 106,025,336 of NC_141155.1, read as the reverse complement.
ATTCAAGCTCCATAGCCATACGCAAGAAAGGAGACGAGAAGAATGAGAAAATTAAGAGAGGAGAAGAAGAGCTTCTCCATGGTCCCTCACACTCTCTCACACAAACTCTCCCTCTCTCTCTCTCTCTCTCTCTCTCTCTCTCTCTCTCTCTCTCTCTCTCTCTCTCTCTCTCTCTCTCTCTCTCTCTCTCTCTCTCATACAAAAGAATGAAGCAAGAGCAAGAAGCAAGAAGAGAGAAAGTTTGGCCACACACCAATAATGAGCTTTTTCATTTACTTTTTGACTTTTACACACGCCCTATCTTCTTCTTGAGCGGCCCTATCCCTTTTTGGCCCGGTCTTTGTCCCATTTCTCCACTCTCTTTCATCCTCCTTCCTATTAGTATTGGCCTTAACTCATGCCTCTCATTCTTTACAACTTACATGAGAGAGAGCCCGATGCTCTTTTACAAGATAAATTACAAAACGCCTAGCACTCTTTTTGCAAAAATATCAAGGTACACTTGTTCTTTGTGCCTTCCTCTTACATTTAAACTTTTTCATGTGCTTTGTATCTTTAAATTTTCCTTATTCCACCTTTGTCCTCTGTCTTCCTCTTGCCTTGGGCTGTTCGATTTTCTAGATTTCTTGTCTTGGTTTTTTTAGGGTTAACATTAACACCTTCCTAGTCGAGTGCCAATTCCATGTACTTGATAGCATGGGTTGAAATTGTTGAGAGTCGGCATGGAATGGTTCTTGGGGCCTTTGGAGAGGTAGGTCATTTTGGGGATGCTTTGTAAAATAGGTTTTGAAGGTTGCCAATGTCAAAGATAGATGGTTGGTTGAAGAAGACCTCCATAGTTGTTGTCTTGATGCGTCGCTGCACAATGTATCTAAAAAGAAGAAGAGTGCACTTCCTAGGGGTGTGCATCTACCTTACCATGCCACAATGCACTGTGCAAATGATGGTGGAACTAGAAGATGGATCGAACCACAAGCCTAAGGTGTTGCCCCACACTTGAGGACCTAGTTCGCGTAAAGGAAGGTGCTGCGAATGACTTAATGTGTTGCTACACAATGTACCTAAAAAGAAGAAGAGTGCACTTCCCCTAGGGGTGTGTCTACCTTATCATGCAATGTGCTATGCAAGTGATGGTGGAACTGGGAGATTTTTAAAAATAAAATTACAAGGGAGTACTGTAATAAAGCATAAATTACCTTAGTCTAGGGTAGGCTAGGGTTAAGTATAAAAGGTGGAGATGTAATATGTGAATGATCTTTTTTCCATTTTAAAGCAATACATGCTTTAAGGTTCCTTCCTCCCACCAATTAAGAGAGTGCATGCTCTTAGCCACCAAGATATGGGGCGCATTCCATGTCCCACCTTGACATGAGGTGAGAATTCATGTTGCAACATTCATCTATGATTCTCGGCCTTCCATGGCAATATAATTTCACGCCCATCTACCTTGGCTATGGCTTCCTTGCAAACATGGTGTATATCTTGTATTTCTTTTCAAGAATGATGTATTTCATGAATTTCTAGTTATTTTGTTTGTTGTGAGAACTAGTTATTTTACAAGTACATTAAGTGGCATCCCTCTTCCTCTTGTTTCGCTCCTCTTCAAGTTTCTTGGATTTCTCTTCCATCCTCTACAATTCTATGTTTTCTTCTTTGTTGGACCTAGTTCTTCTAATAGGAAATTTTAGCATGATCCTTCTTCTTTCTCCTTGGCTTTATGGCTTTGAGCCCTGTTGTTCTTGTTGATTGTCCTTTCAGTTGAGGCTTCTTGGTGTTGCTGAGTGGAGCGTTTAGCTTTCTTCTCCTTTAGTGACTTGTTTCACTTTCTCTACTGATCTCTCTTGAATTCTTCCTCCCCCTCATTCCTTGTTGAGAATGAAGTGGGTGGGCTCATTAGAGTGGGGGAAATGCTCCTCTTGGATTGGTGATTGTTCAGGGGTTTCCTCTACTACTTCTTCTCTTTTCACCTCCCTAGGGCTTCTTCGATTATAGCTGTCAGCACCCCTTCAAACCCTATGGTTGATGCCTTTGATGCTGGTTTTTTCCTCTCTAACTCTGCTATTGTAGCTAGAGACTCTCCCCCTACTGCCTTGGCGTTGTTGCTAGCAGCTTTGCTGATGTCTGGATTGTTTTTTTGACGCAGGCATTCTAGTTCACCTTGTCCAATGCATTTGTTGCAAGGCTTTCAAGGGCACTCCTATTCTGTTCATGAGAGTGTTATGCCTTTGAATTGAGAAAAGGTTGTGGATCATCTTCGTTTGCAATCTAATGGTGGGATCGCAGATATAAGCCACGTTGATTCCATTGTTCATGTAGACTTTCTTATTGTCCATTCCTAGCATCACGTAGAAATCTCTCTTCGGTCTCTTCTCTAGCTTGTCCACTAGTCCCAAGGCCTTCTCCACAATTTTTGTGCTAAGTTTAACTTCCATCCTTCTTGTGGCATCTCCCTATCTGATTGTTATCATGCCATTTTGGGCATAAAACATCTTTAGGAACTTAGTGCATTTGCTATGGTCGATGTCTTGCCCCACCTTCTCTAGGTACTTGGCAAGATTGCATTGTTCTATTATCCACATGATTGTCTCTTTCAATGTCACCAGCTCCCCCAATTTGTGGATAATGCGGTATTTTAGTTGGTTGAAGGTGCATATCTCCATGGCTAAGCCATATTTTCTGCGTTCCTCCTTTGAGAATGGAAGCCTATTGGTTTTGTCATGCTGCCTTGCCATTTGGGTTCTTGTCACCACACAGCATCCCACAATTAGTTCTCCTTCAAGGACATTTCTTGCACAAAAGGCAAAGTGATTAGCAAAAACACTATCAGATGATGAAATGTATAAATCATGAAATGAGAATTTCCAAATTAATCGATCCATACATTTCACACACGAACTTCATGGAGCATTTTTACTAAAAGAGGAATAAAATTCAATTCATTCTTTTCTTTTGAAATTCAACTCCTATTGCGATTTTTCGTTCACCTTCCACTTTATCCCCTCTCCCTTGGAAATGATAAAAATCCTTCCTAGGATTGTGGATGTAAAGGTTGAATGACCTTCAATGTGTCCTTGGTGTGACTGTTTTAAGAGCCATTTTCTCCTAAAACTTTGGGTTATACTCAAGTGTCACATGATAGTCCATATCCTATGGATAAATGTCCATTTGTGTGATATAAGTCAATACGTTAGTCAAGAGATCACTCAAGTTGATTTGGCTTGCAATGTGGAGTTTCTCGTCCGTTAGGATCCTATCCAAGTAGGGATGTAGGATGATGTTATTGTCTATTGGCCGATTTCTTGTCATGGCTAATACCCTAAATGAAGTTGGGGCCACATACATCTAGTCATACTCAGATGTCTTGATGGCATGTCATTACTCTATATTGGTCATGATCTGATAACACTTTTGTGCCCATTGAATGTGTAGAGTATAGCACTTGCATAAGAAATTGGACTTAGAGTTAACTAATTTTTGGAGCTCAGTAAGTTCCTATGGTGCCATGGGAATTTTGCTCTTCTTGTAGGATGTGATTAACCATTGGCTTAAGGCCTGTTTTGTTGAGATTTCATTGGAAATCATCTCTTTTGCAATGGTGGAGGCCTTGATGAAGATGAATTTATATTTTTTCCAAGAACACAGCAAGAAATGTACCTCATTTGCTATGTTTTCGTCAAGTAGGCCTAGGTCCAAGCATTCGTAACTTCTAGCAAACAATGTGAAAGTTGAGTCCAATCATCAAATGCACATTACTAAGTCATCCCCTGTATCCATGGCCATGTTGAAAGCCACCTCAAGAATGGATCATTGTTGCTTGTGGATGGCTTCAAGCCTATTGATAGCTTTGGTTTAGTTGGACTAGACAAGTTGATATGTGGTGTTTCCACTTTGGGGATCTCGTTGGGTATGGTGAGCATGGTTTGAGTAGCTGATTGGGTTTGGAGTTCGGTTAACACTTTGTCGTTGGATTTTACAGTGGTGATCACATTAATATTATTAAATGAGAGCTCATTAATTAGTGGTCGCTTATTGACGCCCGCTAGGTTGAGCATTTGGTCAATAGACCATTAGAGCAGTCATGGGGATTGAGAACCTAGCCTCTAGTTTTTCTCCTATTCTATTTTGATTTACATTTCTAGGCCTTAGTTTTTTGAGCATGAGATTGAGGATCATACATGCCACTTGTGAGTTTAGGTAGCCACATCAAAGTGTTACCTTCATAGAAGCCTTGGTCTCGCAATACAACTTTTGGAACCTAGCGTGGCCTTGTCATCTATGCATTATAGGAGTACCTACTCCTCTATTTATGTCTAGAGTGTGAGACATGGAAATTATGAGTTTCAAATAGGTGGCATTTGTGAGGCTGTGGTCTATGCTTGGGGATCCACTTGAGTGTTTGGTCCATAGCTTTGGGTTTTGTTTCTAGATGCTAATGGGACTTCACCATGGGTATACATTGTGGTGTACTATCCCCTCCTTACGGTTGACACTAGATTTAACTATCGGTGGCACTACATGCTTTTGGATGGTTGTGGTGCCCTTGCTAAAAGTTGTTACTATTCTAACATTGCCTATGGCAAGGTGAATACACTACGAGTCCTAGTCAACATTACATTGAACTTGTTTTTTGAACACACGACCCAACAATGATTCCTTACCAACACTTTGTTTGCTAGGTAGCACATAAAAGATGATGGGTAGGCTCTCAGTCTCAATAGAAACCATAAGTTTGCATTTTCCCAAGAGTGGATAGACTACTCTCCAAATGGGCTGGGTTTCACATTGGTTGGTTGTAATTGGGGTTGGCCCATGATGGCGGTCCAATGATTATATGTTAAAATATTAGAGTCAGCTCCCTCATCGATTAGTGCATTAAAGGTGTATGTCTTTTGAGAGGTCATTGTTATTCGTAAGTAGGCTAGTGCTACTACTTCCTCACTCTCCTCCTCAATTTTATTGATAGTTGCAACTCTCACATTCATAGGTTGTTCTATCATTGGAGATCCATGGAATGGATGTGAGTGGAGGGTGATACTTTTTATGTGACTTCCGTTAAAATAGCCAATGCCCTCCCCCTCCAAGATTTTGAGTTTGACATTGCTTGTTCTACTGATATTGCAAACCTTGAAAGGTCCCAATCCCCTGAATATCATCTTCTGATTGTGTCCCTTAATAGAGACATCAAGACTAGGTCTCCTTGCTCAAACTCTCATTGTTTGATGTGCTTGTCTACCCAATTCTTGTGTCATGCCTTCTTGCACATTAGGACATGGGCTGCAATGAAATGAGTCTCAGATAGGCGTTCTAGCTCTATCAGCTGATTTGTCCATGCTTCTTTCCCCTCCTATCTCTCCTAGGCTTCCTTTTTCAAGCTTGGAACAAAGGAATATGCTGGTAAAATTGCTTCAGTTTCGTAGGCCAATTTGAATGGGGTCAGTCCTATGGCCATTTTGTAGGCTATCTTATATGCCCATAAAGCTGCCATGAGCTACTGCATGATGTAGAGACTATCTTTGTTAGGACATTCATCAAGATCTTGTTTGTGGATTCAACTTGATTGTTATCTTGAGGATAGTACGGTGAGGATTTTCTATGGATTATCAAGATGGTGGACAACAAGTGAGAAAATACTTCATTGATGAAGTGTGTGCCTTGGTTACTAACCAACTCTATGGGACAATTAAACCATGAGATTACTTGCTCCCAAAGGAACTTGGCCGTGGTCCTAGTATCATTTTTGCGAGTTGCTCGAGCTTCCGCCCACTTGATGAGATAGTCTATGTGGCAACAATGATGTACTTAGCTTGTGATGAGTACTGTGTTGCAGGGTTGATTGGACCAATGAAGTCAATTTTGCATTTCTTGAATGGTTGGTATGCAATCACTGGGGTCAACTCCATTTTGACCTTGTGAATAGGGACTTTGGTCTGTTGGCACTCATCATCACAGTGCTTCACAAACTTAGTTGCATCGAAAAATAGCGTTGCCCACCACAGTTGAGATTGGAGCACTTGTGTGCTATGGTGTCTCCATTATTGAAATGTCCTCCAGCAATCCCACCATGTGCTTTTGTGAGCACATCATGCATTTTGTGTTCGCAGACACATCTCCTTAAGAGTCTATCCTATCCTAACCGATACAATTGATTGGCAATCAATCGATAGGGTTGGATCAAGATTAGTCTCCTTAACTTAGCTTTTTCTATGGGTCATTCAAGCAATCCATTTCCTAGGATGTGGACTATATTCCACCCAATACAATGTGAGGTCTACTCTAAAGAAATATCATTCGTTGGACATTCTAAAAAGATGTGCATCTAGTAGGTCATTAATGATGCCATGTCTAATCGCTTCACCTATGGGTATGTGGGACATACGATCAACCATATAGTGCTCTTTTCCCTTGCAAACTACCATACAGAAGTGGAATTCCAAAAGTAGAAGTAACCATCAAACAATGCATCCTATTGCACAAGATTTATTCACAAGATAGAGCAATGCCTGATGATCGACAAAGAAGGTAAAGGGTGTCACTAGAAGAGAGTGTCTAAACTTCTTTGTAGAAAACACCATGGCTAACCCTTCCTTCCCTCTTTGTTGTGGAGTATTTCATTTCTATATCAATGAGTTTTCTACTAGTAAATCTCACTAGACAATCAAGGTTATGCTCACTAGGTTGGCATAACACTGCCCCCATGGCAAACTTTGATGCATCATGTGTACACATGGAAGGTAGTGGACCAATTTGGGGCTTTAAGATAGGAGTTGAAGTTAGAGCCTAGTTAAGCCTTTCATAGGCTTGTTGACATTCTTCGGTCCACTTGAATACTATCAATAGCTTGTACAAATGTCTAGTGATCAATGCACAGTTCAACACAAACCACTGGTAGTACCCTATATGGCCTAAGAAACATTCAACTCCCTTGAAGTTGGTTGGAGGGGGTAGGTCTACAATCACCCTAAATTTTGAGGATTTTGTGGCTATCCCATTCCTCAACACAACGTGCCCTAAAATACAATCGTGCTTTACCCAAAGCAGGCAAGCCATATTTCTTACATTGTTCAAAGACTATTCGTACCTTTCTTAAGTGTTCTTCCTAGTTCATGTGGATGCACAGTCATTGATAAATACCTCCAACCAATTTTTGAGTATGTCCTTGAAGATGACACATATAAGGCACGTTGGAAGGTAGTAAGGGCATTGGTCAGTCCAAATGGCATGACTATGTAGGCAAATACCCCCCATTTGGTCACAAATGCCATCTTATCCCAGCCATCTGGATGGAGTTGCACATAATTATATCATGAGAAGCCATCCAAAAAATTGTAGGCTTCCTTTCCTACCACACCCTCTCTATCGTGTGCTCAATGTATGGTAATGGGTAGTTGTCTCTCTTTGTAGTTGCATTGACCTTTTTATAGTTTGCGCACATTCGAATCTTTCCATTCTTTTTCATGACTATCACTATGGGTGATACTTAGTCCGTGTGCTCTATCTTGTAAATGAATCCTGCATTTAGTAGCTTATCAATCTCTTCCTTCACTGCATGTGCATGCTTAGGATTCATTGCATATGTTCATTGCTTGATTGGTATTGCATCCAGGGTCATGGGAATATTACGGGTCATGACACTCAAATCTATTCCCTTCAGCTTGTCTAAGGACCATGCAAACATGTTGGAGTATTTCCTTAAAAGATTTATGAGATTAGTCTCTTCCTCCTTAGTTAGGTCGTTTGCTATGTACATGGGTCGAGGCTTGTTCCCTTCCCTTGCCAAGTTGACTTCCTTACGATGGGTTCACTTGCCTACTCTTTCTGCTTGGCTCCTACTAAAATCACTATTCAATCACCCTTCTTAAACTTCATGAAGCTCTTGGGTAAATCATGGGTTTTCTTCTATTGTTTAGCTTCTGCATACCTCGACTGTTTCCTTCTCTCATCCTTTAGCCTCTTGCACCTTAGGTGGATTGGGAGGTCCCCCGTGAAGTGGTTGATCCTAGGTGGTCAAGGCATTTTAGGGTCATTGTCAAAGCTTTATATTGACTCGGAGATGTACTCACAATCTTCACTAGAAGAGTATGTCTCCCCTGGTGGTTGTAGTTCTGAGACTGACTCCACTCCAAATAATGATGTGGTGCTAGGCTGGACTAATCCTGCTTGCTCATAATCTACTATCTCTAAGCATTCTAGCCAAGTTTGATCTCAATCTACTTTGACAACTCCTTTGGTCACTCTAAAAGCATTGACCTCTCGGGATTTTTTGATTTTCTCAATCACTCTTCCATCCGTGTCATATTCTATGGTCCACTTCCTCTTTGCTTCCCTCATTGATGGAACATTAGTCTTCATACTCATCATCAAAATCCTCATACTCATACTGTGCACTGTTTTTAGGGTTCTCGTTTTCAAGCTTTTTCTCACTTGTCATGAGAGTCCAATTGTATGACATGTTTAAGTCATGCACCTTAGTCCATCGCTACTCCTTACTCTCCATGAGATCCTTGAGGCAATTTACCTTTGCAGTTGGGTTGCCAACTAGCTCAGTTAATAGGTACTCAAAAATTCTATAGATTTCCAATTTGTTAGTTGGGACATGATAGGTAATTGGTGTTGGTTGGCTGATGGAACTCCTAGCCATTATGCATAGGGGCACTATGGGTAGGCTAGAAGTCATGGATTTGTTGGGTTTGCTACTGAGTCTATAGCTTGCCTATATTCATCCTCATCATCCGAGAATGGGAGGTCAATGGTTGCTAGCACATGCATCCAATCGCGCTCATCCTTAGGACAAAAAGTGTACTTAGTTAGGGATCCATACTCACTTCTAGCTCTTAAGTCACCCTTTAGCATGGTAGAGATGGCATCTAGGTCCACTGGTGAGGTTTTCTAAGTGTCCATCTCTACTTGAACTTCTTCTAATATATTGCCTAAGAATATTAGGTCATTACCCCAACTCTCTATCACTCAGGTATTCCCTATCCAAGGTACCTACCTAGCAAGTTATTATAATAATCCACTCCCTTTATGACTATGAAGTTCACAGAGAGTTGGACTCCTACTATCTTTAAAGGCCAATCCTTTACAACTCTAAACCACCTTCGTCCCATTTTTTAGAGTGATATTGAATCGTGTAGTTTATACCGGTGGGTCTTCCCAAGCTTGGAAGACTGCATGGCTAAGTACACTAACTCCTAATCCTGTGTCTACTATCCCCTTCCATGTTGTATCTCCTAGAGCAATGATAGGTAAGACTGCATGCATCTCAGTGTCTTCCCAAATGTCATTCACTTGTGGGGACTTAAATATTAGATTCAGTGTTGGGCTTGGTATGTTCATTATAGCATCATGGTCGAGAAAGTCTTGAGATTCATGTCTATCGTTTTGTTCTATCCATTGTGTCATCACTTGCCACAGTGCAAGGTTTTGCCTAAGCAATTCTACCCATGTGGCAATGTAACAAGAATTGATATAAATGTGGTGAGAAAATTGCTTCGGTTTCATGGACCTACCTAATCAACCGTCTTTCCCTCCTCGGTTTCATGGACTTCTTGCCAATGATCTTGGGCAGGTCATCTATTCATGGCATACATGCTTTGTCTATGTGGATGTGCATGTGGTGATGTTGCCTCCCTTGCTCTCAAGTATGTAGGAGAGAATGTGGGCTCATGGTTGAGAGTTTTTTAATATCATCTTCAACGATATGTTCAGCATCTTACGAGTGGCCTTGTGCTTCTTTCATCCATTCTCTTTGACCTTATACACAATCTTTAGTTGCTGGTTGGGGTCAGGGTATTCTCTAGTCTTAGCACTTTCCTTCTCCCTCATCTTAGGAGTAGATGTTTTTACTTCTGCATCTGTAACTTGCTTTCCCTTTGTTAAGGTTGTCACACTCCCTATTTTGAGTGTTATTTTTGCATTAGTCCTCTTTTTTCACCTTCACTAGCTCTTATTCCCTATAGAGGTTGCATGTAGGTTGCTAGGTCCAAGCAATGAGATGTTAGCTTGCCTCGTTTGGGCTTGTGTCATGACATTTATGGGGATGGATGTAGCATCGTTGTCAGATGACCTGATACAAAAGGCTTCAAGTGGTGGCACAGATGGCATTGCCAAACTAGTGGAGTTTTTTTCCTAGGGCAATCGGCAAATAGGTGTGTGACTCTGCATTTGGGACACCTCAAGTCGGCCTTCTCTCTATTTTCTTGCTCCTTCTCAGGGTAGCGGGATGAGATATACCTTGGATGGCCACACATCCAATATGCTATGGGCTCATGGTCCTGACCTCCTCCTAGGCCTTTACTGTTGAGATGGCAAGCTCAACATGTGCGGACATTGATGATAGACCGCCTGCCTAGATGATTCTTCACATGGCCACTGACTTATCACTTATTATATTTAGTTTGTTACACCTACCTACAGTTGGCAAAGACATAGCGCAAGTCGATTAGTCTAGTTGGTTATGCACTGTTTGACTTAGTAGGCCACTTTCTTTTATGTTGTATCTTATCTATACTTTGTGTACATTGTATAGTGTGTGGAAGAAGAAGAAGAAACTAGCAAGAAAATGTTTTGGCCTCCATCTCTCTTCTTGTGTTCTTGAGTGATCTTCCTCTTGTGTATACAGTGTGTGTTTGGCGCAGCAACTCAAGCAAGTTCCCCCACCACGCTATTCTTGACATGGTATCAGAGCCATGCCACTAAGAGAGGCTGATTTCGAAGGCTGAAGTGAAGGAGAAGAAGCAAGGTTCGAGCAAGCAAGCAACGTGTAAGAAACTCTCCCATTCTTCCACTCTCTCTCTTGGATAGTGCTAGTGGAGGCACCGAAAGCAAGGTGAGTAAAAATCTCAGATTGCTATGAGATTTGGTGTGCGAGCAGATCACTGTATATTTTGCAAATTAGGCCTTTAGGACTGTTCCGCAAATATTTTGGGCGTCTGAGGCCGTTTCAGGCCCGGTTTTAGAGCCGCAAGGTTGCGGACAACAGTTTCAGGGTACACTGTGATTTCGACTGTATTGACTGAAAGTGGGTGCGCAGGTTACAGATTGCGAATCTGTAAATTTTGAGGTGTTTACAGGAAGCAAACATAATTTGCAAACAGATTGCAGATTACATGTTCTATTGAGCAATCGGTGAAAAAGATTGCTTGTTGTATTGCTGTGCAAGTGTTGTGAAAGATTGCAGAAGACTAGCTTGCTGTGTTGTATCCTTGTTTGCGATAATGGCAGAGAACAATGGAAATTTGATTATTGAGAAGCTCGACAAGAACAACTACCCTTCATGGAAGTTCCGTATGATGAACTTCCTTATTGGAAAGGGCCTTTATGAGTTTGTCTCAGGTGAAGAAAAGGAGCCAGAGCTGGGTATCCCTCCGACTGCAGATGAGTTAAAAGCATGGAAAGAGTGGAATGCAAAAGACAAAAAGGTGATGTACTGGCTATTTGCAGTCATTGATAATACTATGCTGGGACATATCAGGAATGCAGAAACTTCACATGCAGCTTGGACAATTTTTTAGAGCATGTTTTCAGTAAATATAAAGGCACGAAAGATTCAACTCAAGCAAGAGTTGAATGCCTTGAAGAAAGGGATAATGGCTGTCAATGAGTATGTTTTGAAGGTGAGGAGCATTGCAGATGCCTTAGCGGAGATTGATGCAATGCCGGATGATGATGATTTGGTTTCATCCACTCTAAGTGGCTTTAACAATGAGAAGGCATGGAAATCATTTGTTACTTCAGTATATGTACGGAAGCCATTTCCAGATTTTGATGAGCTGATCTCTCTCATGATTATTGAAGAGATCAATATGCAGGGTCTAAAAGAAATGGTGAACAGGTCCAAGCATATTACTCAAGTTTAGGAAGGGGACGTGGAAGATCCTCTTCGAGAGGCCGTGGTATGGGACGTGCTAGCGATAACCAGCAAAACAGGTTCAATCAACAATTTGGTGAAATGCAAGTTTTTGGAGGCAGAGGAAACTTTAGAAGCAGGGGGAGCTCTAGAGGAAGAGGTGGATGGCAGAATAGAGGTTCTCGAAATTCTGCTATTGTTTGCCATTATTGTGGCAAAACAGGCCATATTGCAGCCCATTGCTGTGCAAAGAAGGATGATATTCGCAGTGGTAAATTACAACAAGGAAACTATGTATCATCTTCATGATAGAAAGAAGACAAAAATGAGCGTCTGTTTGTTATGCAGCATATGATGAATGCAGTTACAGGAAAGGGGACACATGATGATGTATGGTATGTTGATTCAGGTGATCTAATCATATGACCAGTCATGTTGAATGGTTTGGAGAGATGCAGGACTTACAAAACCCAGGTTATGTTCAGACGGGTGATGATTCATGCCACCCAATTTCACACATTGGAAAGGTTCCCTTGTCCTTGTATGATGGCCAGACAAAGAGTCTGACAGATGTATTACATGTGCCATCAATTACAAAGAATCTAGTATCTGTTGGCCAAATGGTAGAGCAGGGGTTGTAGGTCCGATTCAACGCAAAAGGTTGTTTTGTAGAAGACTTTAATGATAAGTGTAGGTTAGTCGCAAAAGGAAGTAGACGGTTGGCCGAATGTTCACTTTATATGCTGAAATTCTTGCAATGGATGCTGCTATGTATGCTAAAGGAAGAGTAGTAGTTGCAGATATTGAAATATGGCATAAATGTATTGGACATGCAAATGTGCAAAGGCTGAAATTAATGCAGTCCAGAGGATTGGTTATAGGGTTGCCTTCTTTTAGAGTTGCAGAATTGCATAAAGTCTATGAAGCATGCCAGTTTGGTAAGCAGGCAAGACAACCCTTTTTGCATGATAGAGAAGTGAGTAGAAAAATCCTTATGTAGTGCATACAGATGTTTGGGGGCCTACACAGAATGTATCTCTTGGTGGCAGCAAATGCTTTCTCACATTTATTGATGATTGTTCAAGGGAGTTATGGGTATACTTCATGAGGGAAAAGAGTGATGTGTTTGAGTACTTCAAATCTTTTAAGGCAGCTGTTGAAACAAAAACATGCTTAAAAGTGAAGTGCTTGAGATCAGATAGAGGGGAAGAGTACCTCTCTAATGAATTCAATGGCTTCTTGAGGACTCATGGGATAAAGAGGCAATTTACTTGCAGGTATACTCCACAGCAAAATGGTGTTGCAGAAAGAAAAAACATGCATATTGCAGAAGTTGCACGGGCATTAATGGCTGAAAAGAATATGCCCAAACATTTTTGGTCTGAGGCTGTCCATACTACTGTTTACATTATGAACATAACTCCCATAGCTGCAGTTCATGGAATGACTCCTGAAGAATGCTTTACTAGAAAGAAGCCTGATGTATCGAACTTGAAGGTATTTGGCTATGTTGCATATGTTCATGTGCAAGATGAGCTACGCAAGGAGCTTGATCCAAAGGCAGAAAAATGTGTTTTTATTGGATACTCTTTAGAGAAAAAAGGGTATCGTTGTTATAACCCTGTCACAGGTGAGTTCAGAGTGAGCAGGGATGTTATCTTTGATGAGATAGGAAGTTGGTATACACCTGTTGGTGATGTTTTGGATGATGATAATGATCAGGACAACTATGTGCAAAAAGATAAACAAGAATCATGGAGTCTTAATGGACCAGAAACATCATCTGGTACTACACCTATAGTGAGCCCTTGGTCTGGGAGACTAAGGAGTAGCCCCACACCTTCAAGTGGATCTATAAGTATTGCAGGGAAGGATAAAGGAAAGAAGAAAGTGCTAGATGGTAATGATGCATCTACCAGTCATTTGGTATTTGATGGAGATTCTAGTGGTTCGGAGAGTTTGGATGATGAGCTTGGCATTCCTTCAGTCAGGATGCCAGGTGTACAGAGAGCTCATAGTAATGTAAAGGCTCTATTGAGTGATCCGGTGGTATGCAGATCTAGCAGGGTCAGATACCATGTTAAAAGATTTGGGTTTGAAGGTTATGCAGCTCACCACTATGATTATATGGTGAAACTAGTTGAGGATGTTGAGCCCACTTGTTTTGAGGATGTTTTTGGTCATGCTCATTGGGATGCAGCAATGGATGAGGAGATGGTTGCATTAGAAGTCAATAAAACTTGGGATTTGGTACCCTTACCTAAGGGTAAAAAAGCTATTGACTGTAAGTGGGTTTACAAAGTCAAGCATAATGAAGATGGTTCAGTTAGTAGGTATAAGACTAGGCTGGTTGCAAAAGGCTATGCTCAAACATATGGCATAGATTATGAAGAGACATTCAGTCCAGTTGCTAGGATAGCAACTGTTAGGTGTGTGATTGCCTTGGCAGCACCCAATAGTTGGAGTTTGTAGCAAATGGATGTTAAGAATGCCTTCTTGCATGGTGAATTGCAAGAAGAAGTGTATATGGAGCAGCCAGCAGGTTATGAGGATTTAGAGCATCCCATATATGTGTGCAGGTTAAAGAAGGCGCTTTATGGGCTCAAGCAAGCACCTAGAGCATGGTCTGACAAGATTGGAGAGTATCTTGTCAATATTGGATTTTGTATTTCTGATGCTGATCACTCACTTTATGTGAGAAAGGGAGATGTAGGTTTGGTCATCATAGTCATCTATGTGGATGACTTGATTATTACAGGTGACACTGACAATGGGATTGCTGAAGTTAAGGACTTCTTGAAGAAGAAGTTTGAGATGAAAGATTTGGGTGAGCTGAAATACTTTCTTGGTATTGAGGTGATCAGATGTGATGATGATATATGGCTATCCCAAAGGCAGTATGGCTTGGATATGTTATCCAAGTATGGTATGATAGCATGCAAGCCTCTTTCAGTACCATTGGAGCAAAATGTGAAGTTGATTGCTAACGTTGGGGATGAGATAGAAGACCCTACTATGTTCAGGAGGATAGTAGGGAGTTCGATTTACATGACTATCACAAGACCAGACTTGAGCTATGCAGTTGGCCTTGTCAGTCAATTTATGCAGATGCCTAGAAAGCCTCATTTGGATGCAGTTAGATGTATATTGAGGTACGTGAAGTCCACTTTACATTATGGACTTTTTTATGAGGCAGGTAAGGATACACAGATGCAGATTGGGCTGATAGCATGTCAGACAGAAGATCTACAAGTGGATTCATGTTTTCCCTTGGTAGTGTAGCAGTTACATGAAGCAAAAAAAAAGCAACCTACAGTCTCTTTATCAAGTACAGAGGTTGAGTACAGAGGTGCTGCTATGGCAGCATGTGAGGTGGTATGGCTACAAAATTTATTAGGTGATTTGGACGTGCAGGGAGATGGTCCAGTTGTCATTCATTGTGACAACATGAGCAGCATACAGTTAGCCAGGAATCCAATGCTCCATGCTAGGACAAAACACATTGAGGTGCACTACCACTTTGTGAGAGAGAAGGTACTTTTGCAGGAGAGATTGACTTGGTATATGTTAGCACACAGGATCAAATAGCTGACATTTTCACAAAGGCATTGGGTGCAGAGAAGCTTTGAAAGTTCCGAAGCTTACTTGGAGTTGCAGAGATAGAGCTGAGCTTGAGGGGGAGTGTTGAGATGGCAAGCTCAACACGTGCGGACATTGATGATAGACCGCCTGGCTAGATGAGTCTCCACATCTACACTTAGCACGTTGGTGGTCATTATGATACTCACATGGCCACTGACTTATCACTTATTATATTTAGTTTGCTACACCCACCTACAACTAGCAAAGACATAGCGCCAGTCGATTAGTCTAGTCGGTTATGCACTGTTTGACTTAGTAGGCCACTTTCCTTTATGTTGTATCTTATCTATACTTTGTGTACATTGTATAGTGTGTGGAAGAAGAAGAAGAAACTAGCAAGAAAACGTTTTGGCCTCCATCTCTCTTCTTGTGTTCTTGAGTGAGCTTCCTCTTGTGTATACAGTGTGTGTTTGGCACAGCAGCTCAAGCAAGTCCCCCCACCACGCGATTCTTGACATCTACCTCTCCCTCTGCCTAAAGCCATGATTGGCACAGGCCTAAAGTCCATTAGTATGGGATTACCCTCCTCATCATAAGAGACATAAGGATTCACGTATGAGTCTTCCTCTAGTGGTTCCTCTATAAAGTGCACTAAATCATCACTTGGTGGATGGCCACTATACATCGTAGCAGTCTAGGGATTCTTATTGGGTTGATGTCGTGATGATCCTTGGAGCAACTAGCTTTGAATCGTTAGGTGCAGATAGAGCCAAAGAGGCTCCTCTTCCAAAGTAAGGCTACCTAAATGGTTGAGCATAGGGTTGCTGGTATGGCAATTGCCTTGGAAATTGGCAGTGCATAACGTCATGCTCGAATCTTGCAATTATGTTATAAGGTTGGGATCTAGGATTGGGACATTTAGATGGCAGGTGGTTCCCTCCACAATGCAGACACTGCATGTGAGGTCATACTAGCCTTAAAATTGACTCTTATAGCTTGGTCAGCTCTTTGAGTTTAGATCAACTATCACTTGGGTCTGATCAACACTCTTTTCTTTATCTTACTTGCTAGGGGCTAATTGTTCACTATGTGCTATGGTTCTCTCAGCATTTCTAAATGTGTTATTCCCTTGCTGCGTAGCCTTAGAGCTTCTCTCTCTCTGAGCAAGTCATCCCCTCATATATCCTCCTCAAAGAATATTGCTAGCACACCCCTTTGCAGGTTCGAGTTGCTTGCTAAGGCCTTGTAGAGTTCTTCATTGTGGATCTTGTTGATGAACATGGTGGAGACCACTCTCTCATTGGGTCGTTTGATTGCATATATCCTCTTTAGAGACTCCTCACATGAGTGATGTAGTCTCATATGTCCTCTTTGTCTCTTTGGCTAACATTCATCAGCTTAACAATGAGGTTATTGGAGTATCCTGCCTCCGAGAATCTCTTGATAAAGAGATCCTTAAGATCGTTGAAATTATTACATTCAATATTATCTAGACTAGTAAGCCAAGTCCATCCCTTGTCTCCTAAGCAAAGACCAATGCTTATGCCCATTGAGTGGGGTCCATGAGGTTGTTAGCCGCCTCGCACACCTACTCAAACTGCTCGATGAAGCTGTAGGGGTCATTGCCTACTTGATATTTGTCGACTTGCTTTGCAATGATAGGTATCTTTGTTTGGCTCTTGATAAGTCACAAGATGTCATTTGGGTACCCTGCCACGTTGAGGTCATTCTCATTCAAGCTAATACTTGCCATGGTGGTTTTCTCCTAACCCACTAGTATTTTTATGAGGTTGACTAGATCCACTAAAGATGTATCTCTAATTTTGGACAGCCTTTCATTTCCTCAGTGGTGGTCTGATGGTTCTGTCTTCCCTAGGTCTTTGTGTACAATGTCTTTGGCTCACTCGTTCAATTTTCGGGGTTGCACTCCTACTGATGGATTTGTTCTTAGCTTAATCCCCTTTAGTGTATTCCTCGTTAATCTAATCAATTAGTAAATGTAAACATACTTCCACACTTGAGCAGTGTGACTCCATGTGAGATATGTAAAACCAAGATTACCAATGCACTTAAGTGTCTATAATGTAGAGTGTAACCTTCGATGTAGTCAATCACATCCAATCATTTTCATGTAGTTGTAGCTCTTTGGTTTGGATCGTGATTACTCCTACTAACAGTTGATTTTGGGTCCTTCATGGATTGTGATAGGTGCTCTGAAGTGTGATCAACCTAGACGATCAAATTGAGTCTCTATCAAGGGTAAGTGATTAATGGTTGGGGTAATTTTAGTCACTCTTGGACTGTTAGGTCAAGGTTTTGGGTACAAACAACTCTATGGACTCATCTGCAAGTCTGGCTTCCAAGATGGGTTGCTAGACAACTAGTTGTTTGCCCTAACAAGACTCAAAATGATGGAAATGGTCAAAATTGGTGTTTTGGACAACTCGTCTGAGTCCCAAACTCAGCTACTCGAGTGGCCTCTCAAGAAAAATGACCATCTGGGTCATCCGAGGCCCAAAAATGGTTCGAGCTCGAGTGGACTCTTATCTGAGTGGACTATTGTCCGAGTGGAATGTCTGAGTGGACTAAAGGTACTCAGACATTTGAGTCCGAGGAGAACTCTGCCGTTCAAGGCATGTGGTCGCCGTTTGAGCAGAGTACAAAAAACAGTGAATGGCACAAAATTGATTCAAATGATTCAATGCACTACTTGCTACTACACCCAGGGTTCTCCCTTAATGCAACAAACATCAGTGAAGACTCAGGTCATACCTGGAACACCCGAATGCAAGGATACCACCATAGATTGCTACTACTACTACCTCTTGACCTATAGCTCTCTATCTCTCAGTGTGCAAATGAGCTCTCTCTTCCCCCATTTCTCACCTTTTGTCCCTCTCTTTTTCTTCTCTTTCCCAGGCATTAAAAATCTTTTTCCTTTCTTTCTCTGTTCCCTTGTTTCTTGGTAATACAGAGATTTATATTTTTCTTCCTTTCTCCTTATTTCCCAACCTTAATGTCTTAGACATGATCAAAATACACTTCTCCTACTTTAACCAATGCACATAAAGCTTCCTAAACTTGAACTATTCCACGACAGAGATCGAATGGTCTCTGACTCCTTGCTTCCTACCTAAAACCAAGCACCATTTTCAGAGATGAATTCCTACTCTATCCCCTGATTTGGAGTACACAAGCACTCAAGCTTGAATTTGTTGGTCCAACAACAAACCCAAAATGTTCTCTACATACCACTTCTTGCTTTAGGCATTTCAAGTTGAGAGTTATCACTACCTCTCACATGATTGTGCATACTCTCCCATACACAAACGTAGTGAAGAGCTTACCTTTGAATCTGATCAAGTTCCCTCCTCCATGAGTTTGTTGATAGCTCCACGATCCAACATGCATTCTCAAGCAAGCTCCATCTCCAAGCTCTATAGCCATATGCGAGAAAGGAGAAGAGAAGAATGAGAAAATTAAGAGAGGAGAAGAAGAGCTTCTCCACGGTCCCTCACACACACACACACACACACACACACACACTCTCTCTCTCTCTCTCTCTCTCTCTCTCTCTCTCTCTCTCTCTCTCTCTCTCTCTCTCTCTCTCTCTCTCTCTCTCTCTCTCTCTCTCTCTCTCTCTCTCTCTCTCTCTCTCTCTCTCTCTCTCTCATATAGAAAAATGAAGTAAGTGCAAGAAGCAAGAAGAGAGCAAATTTGGTCACACACCAAGAATGAGCTTCTTCATTCACTTTTTGACTTTTATACATGCCCTATTTCCTCCTTGGGTAGCCATCCCCCTTTTTGGTCATTCCTCCACTCTCTTTGCTCCTCCTTCCTATTAGCATTGGCCTTAACTCTGCCTCTCATTCTTTACAACTTGGACACTAGCACTCTTTTTCAAGATAAATTACAAGGCGCTTGGTGCTCTTTTTGCAAAAATATTAAGGTGTGCTTATTCTTGTGCACCTTTTCCTCTTACATTTAGACTTTTTCTTATGCTTTGTATCTTCAAATTTTCCTTATTGCACCTTTGTTCTCCATCTTCCTCTTGCCTTGGGATAGGTTTTCACTTCTGATTTTTTGGATTTTCCATCTTAGTCTTCCAGGGGTTAACACTTATAGTGGCCACTTTCTCCACTAGAGCAAAAGTCTCCTCATAATTAATACCATGAGTCTATGTACACCCTTTGGCAACCATCCATGCCTTATAGCATTCAATAGATCCATCTTGACCTTGTAAACCCATTTGCAACCAATGGCTTTCTTGCCTTTAGGTAAGGGCGCTAACTCCAATGTGTCATTATCCATTAGTGCAACCATTTTTTTATCCATAGTATGACCCCAATACTCAATATCCAATACATCCTTAAAACAAGTGGGTTTCACATCCTGCACAACCTTACCCATGTATGCATAGTGATGAGCTACATAGCTATCATATATCAATAACTCCATTGGCTTTCTCAGTCTAGACATGTGTGGATCTAGATCACTACTATGTGCTTTAGCATGGTCTTATGCCTTTTGCACACCAAGTGTTTTAATAGATGGAATCCCAAACTCACTCATCCAAGCTCTACTCAGATCCATATGAATCAACATCAATATGAAAGAAACTTGATGATATATCAGAATCAGCATCAATATAAGAGAAACCTAATGATACATATGTCACAATAGGTGAGTCCCCAACTTTCTCTTTATCTTTTGTTTATGTCTGTGATGTACTTGGTGGAGTAACTTGTGACCTTAATCTACCACTTGAAGGTCTATCAATAGAATCATGACTAGGACACTCTTGTAGTCCACTCCATCTATGGTTGCTGACTTATTTTTTGCATAGCCACACTCTCATGCTCATCAATCCCAACTGCATTCTACATATTACTGTACTAGCTACTTATTTCATAAAAAGCATCATTGCTAACTCTCAGCTCACGTGTAACAAGGTTATAATATCTGTATCCCTTCTTCTACTTAGGAGAATATCCAACAAATATAATTTTCTACTTTGGGATCCAATTTACTGTGCAACTCATTAGGAATATGCACATAAGCAATATATCCAAATACTTTTAGATGGAGCATATTTGGCTTTTTGCCTGTAAACTTCTCTTCAGGTGTCATATCATGTATAACAATAGTGGGTGTCTTGCTCATAATGTATATAGCAGTAGCAATTGATTAAGCCCAATAGTAATAATGTGGCAAGTTTCTTTTTAACATCAATGCATGAGCAACCTCTGGAATATGCCTATTTTTTCACTCAGTAACTCCATTTTCTTGCAGAGTATAGTATATCTACATGTGTATTGCCTCTGTATGATGCCATTTTTCTGTAAAATTTTAGAAAAATCATTGGAGAGATATTCTCCTCTTCTATTTGATCTTAGCCATTCAATATGCAATCTTGTCTCCTTCTCAACCAAAGTCTTAAGGCTTTTAAAGTGAGTGAATACCTCACTTTTCTCATGCATGAAGTAAACCCATACTTTACGAGTATGATGATCAATGAAAGAAACATAATACCTACAATCACTCAAACTTGTAATCTTTGTAGAATCCCATACATTAGAATGTATAAATTCTAGTGGCTTCTTACATACATGCTTTTTATGTGGAAATGCATGCCTTGCTTGCTTTCCAAATTGACATGCTTAATATACTCTATGCATTCCATCAATCCTAAACTTAGGCAAGCCATCTACAATCAGTTTTGACTACATATCTTTTAGCCACTGCATATTCACATGACCAATTCTCTTATGTTGAATTTCAATATTAGCCACAATACCTGAACAATCAAGAATCACATGGTGAAGAAACTTCTTGAGCTGTTGCACCAAACACATACCATACACACAAGAGAAAGCTCACTCAAGAACACAAGAAGAGAGATGGAGGCCAAAACATTTTCTTATTGGTTTTTTTTTTCTTCTTCCACACATAGTACAATGTACACGAAGTATGCATAAGATTCAACGTAAAGAAAAGTGGCATGCTAAGTCAAATAGTGCATAATTGAGTATACTAATCGACTGTGGTGCTATAATTATGCCAGTTGTAAGTAGGTGCAACAAACTAAATATAATAAGTGATAAGTTAGTGGCTATGTGAGGATCATAATGACCACCAACATACTAAGTGTAGATGTATGGGCCTATCTAGCCAGGCAATCAATCATCAATGTCTACACATGTTAAGCTTGCCATCTCAACATGAATCTAATGAAAACATGGCAGCATCCACTTTAGGCATACTTACATCAACAGTAAACAATCTTCCAGCATGTTTTCTTTTACAATCAACCTATAATCATTTTTAAGATATTCTAATAACAACCATAAGATGTGAACTGAAGTTGCAATCCCTATTCTACCATCTAACCAACAAAAACCAAATTTTTTGTAATATTTGGTACATGTAACACAAGCCAAGTACTTAGTTTTTCCATCCTAGATACTCAAAGGAACATTTTCAATATGAATAATGAGGTCAATTGTATCATCTCCTGTCTCCACATAGCCTAGAAACTCTAGACTGTACATCTCTCTAAACCACTCTCCATGAGAAGTCATGTGGTTAGAAGCACACGAGTTTACATATCATACATCATTCTTTAACAAATCATTAGTAGTCATAGTAGTCATAAAGTATTGCATAACAAACAACTATTCACTTTTGTCATCATTGTTTCTATTGGATATTGCCTTATTGCTTTTTCCATTTCTAAATTTAGTATTCTTCTTTAAGTAATTTTTAGGAAATGTGACCTTTTTTACCATAATGCCAACACTCTTTGCTATCACAAGGAATTTTTCTGCCTATTAGAATTTGTAACTTGCTCTCTTTGACTCCCCCTTCCTTAGGACTACCCTTCTCTATTTTAGTATGCATCATAACCTTGACCACGATGACCACCTTGTCCTCTGTCACCATGACCTCTATCTTTGTTAGTAGGGTAAAATACTTGTTTACACTTGTTTTTTCTTTGAGAAGAAGACGAATCCGGCCAGCCAGTCATGTAAGAAAAGGGCCGGTCGTGGCCCTTTTCTTACATGGCCGGCCATTTTTCCCATTGTCCTTTTCTCATTCCCTTATTCCCCTTTTCTTACATGGCTGTCGTGGCCTCTGGCCCTTTTTTCCATTGTCCTCCTCTCTTCCTAGCTTAGTCCTACCACCCATTCATGGTTACAAATTCCACAGGAGGGAGCCTGGCGCTCTTTTTACATAGGTTTTGGTTGTGCCTTTATATTTAAAGGTGTGCCTTTTTGCTTTTGGCTTCTTGCAGCTTCCATGGTTGTGTTTTGTATTCTTGGTGGCTATTCCCATGCTTTTAGATTTCTTCCAGGCCCACTCTCTAGTAGGGCACCTTTTCCTTTTTTCCACCTTGCATTTTTCCTCTTGATGCCTTGTTTTCAGCTTCCTTCGCTTTCCTTCGCTTTGTAGTAAACATTACCCTCCTCCTAGTTGAGAGCCAGTCCCATGGCACTGCTGGGTGGTGAGTCGGACGGTGTTGCAGGGGTAGCCATGTGGCTTTTTGAGTTTGTATACAAGCCCTGTTGAAAGGTGTATTGGAGGGATTTATGGTTCTAGAAGGCCCTTGAGTTGGATATGAGCCTTGGTGTTGGAGGGATTTATGGTTCTAAAAGACCCTTGAGTTGGACACAAGCCCTAGTGTTGGACGGATTTATGGTTCTGAAGGGGCCTTGAGTTGAACATAAGCCCTGGTGTCGGAAGGATTTATGGTTCTCAAAGACCCGTGAGTTGGATATGAGCCCTAGTGTTGGAGGGATTTATGGTTCTGAAAGGCCCTTATATGAGCCCTGGTGGAAGGTGTGTTAGAAGGATTTATGCCTTTGAAATTGAAGATAAAGTTGGGCAAATCCCTATGTGGAGAGAGGCGGATATGTGGATCCATCTTTGAAATTGAAGATATAGTTGGACAGATCTGTCGTTTAGCCCTCCTTGGGTGCCTTCTCCTATGTTGTTCCAAATGAGCTTCTTCATTCACTTTTTTATTGGGGCTATTGCGTCTGTCCCTTGCTTTGTTGTGCCTGCATGGTGACATGTCACATAAGATGGGGAGTGCATTGCATGGATGATGGGGCCTCTGGAGCTAGTGGTCGAGGCCTTTGATTGTGCCTAGAAAGAAAAGAAAGGTGCACTACCTGGGGGTGTTTTTGCCTTACCGTGGAGTGTGTGGTGCTCGTACTTGTGGAACTAGGAGATGGGTCACCTTGGGCAAGCCCTCAGTGGTGACCCACACTTGAGGACCTAGTTTGTGCATAAGGGAGGTGCGGTGCAGGGGGACTTAGGGTGACATGTCTAACCTTAGGCAAGAATTACCTTCCTATGTATGTCCTTCCCTTGATGTGCCCTAAGCAAGTGTCGTAGGGAATCCAAAGGGCTAGGGGGTTAAGCATGAAGCCGGCTAATCGAGGCCACTAAACACACCCAGCTTGATGAGGACCACTAGGTGCAATGACTATGATCGATGTGTAGCTTGTAGTGTCTACATGTCATATCTTTTTTTTTTGCTAAAGTTAAATAGTCATGATAGAAGTTAGTCTTTGTCATCGGAGTGAGGTGGAGAAGTGAGCTTAATAGATTTTTTAAGAAACTAGCGGCTTTGGAGATACCCCTTGAGGTTTAGGCAGACCTGAAGGGTGGTGGTGGAGAGGAATGGATGATTGTAGTGGATGAAGCAGCTATCATTCATGTCCTCTAGAAGGGCTAAGCAAAATGAAGGTAGTAGAGCAGTCCACATCATTAGTCGAGCCATCGTGCAACTATCTGTAGTGTTAGGATCAAAATGGAGTACTGGAAGGCCACACTCCTATAGGGTGGGGTCTTGTCTAAGGAGTATCCTAAGCAATCTAAATTACAAGTAGTAATAAAGGCAGGGCCAGGGCATGAAGAGAATTCATTAGTGAATTGGATTAGGGTATCATAAAAAATTCTCTAATGTGAAGATGAGGGCCTCTTCATATGTAGTACAATGAGGATTATAGATTATAGGGAAGTCGTAGCGGTCATGGACACGGGAGTCAAAATCCACTCCCACCCTTCGAGGGTAAGGCATAAAGGTTGGGTCATTCTAGTCGAAGGGTTGAGTGTTGCAAAAGGCCATCCAAGTGTCCAGGTTGGAGTCGCAGACCCTTTTTCTCCATTTAGGTTGATATTCGCTCTGCTGGCCACTGACCTTGGCACTTCAAAAACCTTATTCTACCAAAATTTAGCATCTTCAATGCCCATAAGGTGGGATTTTGCTCTCTCTCCTCCAGCCATTTCTTTCCAAGCCTGCCTTCGATGTTAATCACCTCCTCCACCACCTTGATGGGAAAAACCCTGCACAAGGTGGTGGGGACATGGAAGTTAAAGTCGAAGGGGCTTCTGGACATTTCTTGCCTCTCCTAGATTACAAGGTCAGTGTGGAAGCTCATTGGGGCATCATCCTCACATGGTGGGATAGGTGCCTGGGGCACCCTCACTCCCTTGGCATTCCATTTTCTCCTTGTGTCCTCTACCATTTTTTTTCTTCTTTCCTTCAGTGCCACCTTCCTTTCTGCAAGGGTGTATGCATGTTGCTGCTCCTTAGGCCGTGGGGAAGGATGCAGTGGAACAAGCTCTTCTTTGTGTAATCATATTCCAAAGTACACATCAACCTCCCTTTCATGGCTTGGCTCCTACTGCTCTTCTTCTATGAGCGCAAGTGTGTCTACTTCCTGTGAGGTTAGGCCTACCAATAGGAGATAATGGCGTTGCTCTTCCAGGCTTGGGCCAACTCCACTCGATTATGGTAGCACATGCAGTCCTGTTTTCAGTGCTCTATGAGCCATTCCCAGTTTCTTTTTCATTGCCTCTATGCACTCTCCCTCCTCTGCCTGGGTGATGTCCAATAGGCTATCCAAGAAGGCGCGTTGCTAGGTTTGGAAGCTCACTTGGGCAGCTTCCGCTTTGCTTTCAGCAAGCATTTTTCTTTTTCAACTTGAGCTAGACAACGTGCCAAGGCTTTGACTCTTTTTTTGTTCTGGTTAGCCCATTCCTCTGCCCTCCTGTTCATAACTTCGAGGCTTTTCCCCTGCCTTTGAACTAGCACTGCCAGCTTTCGTTCTTGATTTTCCATTTCTGTCCTTAGCTTTTTCTTCTCATCTTGTGCTGAGGTAGCCTCTTGGGTTAGTTTCTCCACCTCTCTTTCGTAACTGTGAGCTCTTTCCTCCCTTAGCTCCTCCAGTTCTTATGTGGCTTTAGTAATTTTCTCCATTTCAGCTTGCAGATATTCGTAGCGTGCCACAATCTCTTCATTGTGCCATTGTAGGTGTCCTATGGCCTCTATTTCTTCATTCAATCGTGCTGCCATTCCTCTTTTGTCTCTTCCTTAGCTTGTACCTACTCCTTTAGCTTGTGAGCTTCCCTTTGGGCCATGGCTATTTGGCATGTATTTTCTCCAACTAGGATGCAACCATGGCCTCTTTTTTGGCTTCAAGCTCTGCTACTGTGATTTTTTTCTCATCCTTGGCTTTCTCTAATTGAGAAAGGAGTCCTTGACATACTCGTCGTATTCTTCAGTTGCCTTGACTCAGCATCTGCCGTAGCCAGCCTTTTGGTTCCTACTAGGGGGGTTCCTTCTCCTACTCCTTGGCCTATTTCTTTATTCACGAAGTGCTGGACCCAAGCCATTAAGTTGTTGGCATATCCACGTGGGTAATAGAACTAGGAGTGGAGATCGTGGTGATGGTGGTGGTGGCGGGCGTCAAGAGATAGGGAATAGGGTGATTGGGGCCTTTCCCTTGCCTTCTTGAACTACAAACATGAACTTTGGCACATGGGCGCTCAAGCTCGGCCCTTCATCTCTGATTGGGCTTGCAGGTTCCAGCTCATCCTGCATAGACTACTACTCAATGGACCTGCACGTGGTGGCAAGGGCCATGGATTCCTCCTCCTTTTTTCTCAACTCCTCTTCCTCCTCACCCTGCTTTCTCCTTCTTTCCTCCTCGACCTTTTTGGACTCCCTACAAGCCTTCTACAAGTCTGGTTTCTCTTGTTTTCTCCTCTCCTCTTCTTGCTTTCTTAGTGCAATTTTCTTCTTTATCTTCTTACCCTCCCCCCCCACTAGTCTGCTCTTCTTGTTCCCTATCTTCTTTTTCCTCACTCAGTGTCCTTTCACTGGACTGTGCCTTCTGTTCTTGATAAGGTGGTGACCTACTTTGCGTTTCATCTATTCCTTCTCATGCTTCTTCCTGCCCTTTTCCCAAGGCTTCCCTAATGATCGCGGTGAGGACCCCACCGAATCCAATGAAACCTTTGAAGACGAACCTTTCCTTTTAGCCTTGATGGTAGGAGATTCTCCTCCGACAGGCTGTCCTCCCATTGCCAAAGCTTTTGTTAAGATCTCAATGGTCTTCCTCACAAAACCATTGAGGTTCACGTCATCCAACGACCTTGCTACGATGCTCTGTAGCAAGGGGACGTTGATACGACTCATGATGGTGTTGTATCTTTGACTAGAAAACAACACGTGCACCATCTTGGCTTGGAGTTGGACTTTAGGATCTAGGATATCCGCCAAGCTAATGTCGTCCGTTGTGTGGAATTTTACCTTGTCCATTCCTAGCAAGGCATATACATCTCTCTTCGGATTCCTCTCTACTTTGTTTGCCAAGCCCAATTCGAGGTCAATTCAATCTGCACCTAATGAGTTTCCTCTCCCTCATGCACAATTACAGTACTGCGGTTCCTGTGGAAAGTCCTTAAGAACTCTCCACAGTGGAAGTAGTCCACCCCTTGGCTTATTGCTTCCACATATTTCTTCAGATTGCATTGCTTGATGATCTGCCTCACATCCTATTCTTCAATGACCACGTCTTCTAGGTTAAAGATATGCCGAAAGTTGAACTGGTTGAAGGCTCATGTTTCCACTGAAAGTCTGTATTTTGCTTGTTTTTCTTCTGAAAAAGATAATTTGCCATCCTTTTCTTGGCCTGCCACGATGGGTGCCTGTCATGAAGCCATATTCACCATTAATGTTTTCCAGAATAATTACAAGCAATAGGAAACGAATACATACTTGCTGAACTAAAATGCTTGAGTGCAGAAGTAGATTTTTTCCTCCCAGTAGTCTATTGAATTCAAATTTTATTGACATTTTTCTCAATCACAAGTTGTTGCATCCTACCCTTGCAATGTATGCTTTTTCTTTATTGTTTTCCTTATGTGTTTGGTTTGATTCACCTTACCCCCTCCCCCTTTTGAAATGAGAAGAAACCTTTCTAGGATTAAAGGGTTGGAGGATGAAGGGTCTTTAGCACATAATCTTAGTGTTTTACTTTCTCATGAGCCAGGAGTAGAAATTCAAATTATATTCTAAATTAGCATAGCTATCCAGATCGAAAGGGCGGATGCCTACATGCATAATGTAAGTGAGGACATCAAGTAAGAAGTCACCGAAGTCTACTCGGCTAGCAACATGCAACTCCTCAATGAGGATGCAATCTAAATAAGGATGTTCCTTAATGTGTTCTTCGAGTGGTCAATTACGAAGGGTAGTCAATTCCCTATATGAAGTTGGAGCCACATAGGTTGGGTCGTATTCTGATGCCTTGACTGCACATCGCTGCTCGGCATTGGTCATTATTTGGCATCCCTCTAGCTTCCATTGCAGTCGTAGAGCATACCATTTCTACAAGAAGGAGGAGTCATTATCAGCAAGCTGTTTCCACTTCTTGATTTCTTGTTTTGTGGCCATGATCGTGTTCTTGCTATATGACATAATGAGACACTATTTGATAGCTTGTTCCTTGGATATCTCAATTGCAATTAACTCCTCAGTTGCTTTAGAAGCCTTAACAAATGTAAATTCTGACTCGTCCCAAGAGCAAGCGAGTGTTCGTACTTTCGTTGCTATAGGTTCTTCCAAGAGACCTAAGACTAATCGATCGTAGCTTTTAGCCAATGTCATGAAAGTAGTGTCCAAGTATCTTACGCAATCAACCAAGTCATCCCCAATTCAACTAAGTCCATGGCCAAGGTTAGAATTGATCACTGCTCATAAAAGGGTCTAAGCCTAGCAGGTGATTGAGGTTTGATAGCACTAGAGAGTTCAACAACTAATGTTTATTGCTTGGTTTTACTCATGAGGGTGTAGCTGGGTCTTATGTTCAATGGGTTTGGTTGTAGCTACGATTGACACATGTAGAGGCACTTCTGAGGTCTGAGGGGCACCACCGAGACTAGATTTAGGCGGTTTATTAGTAGCAAACTATGATTTTGGGTGATAGATCGGTTTAGGCCCTGCTGAGCTAGGCTTTGGAGGCTCTATGGACTTAGTGGCCTAATTCTCTTGTGGTTCGAGTGTCTCTAGTGTGATGTTTCATGTGGTTAAGCTTGAGGTGGGCATTTGAGTAGGGCGTTTGGTTGTTTTGGCTTTAGGGAGCCAAATGTAGGTGTTACCCACATAGTAGTCTTACGCTTGCAATAAGGACTTGGGGACCCATTGCGGCTTGATTGTATGTCGATGTTTATTGTTTTGTCTTGGCTTCCTAAGTTTCGAGTGTGGGTCATTAGCCTTGCAAGGCCGTGGGTTTCTGTTCCTAGGTGGCGGTCCTTGCTATTTAGGTACCCATTTGAAGTGGGGTTTCTTGGCTTCAATGTTGGGTTCAGTGGGTTGCTGCATTGATGTCTAGTGGGTCATGATGAGTCACCCCCCCTAGACTTGACGGTAGGGTTCTCTACTACCAGTGGCCTAGCACACTTGGAGGGAGTCCCGTTGCCCCTTGTGAAAGGTGTAACTATTCGAATGTTGCCTATGGCTAGGTGGATATGTTGTGACTTGTAGTCGACAGTACAATGAGCTCGCTTCTTGAAGGTTCATCCTAACAACAATTCCATCCCTGCATCCTTAGTGTTGGACAACACATAGAAGATTACCGACATGCTTTTAGACTCAATAGAAACTGCAACCTTGCACTTTCTGCAAAGTGTGTAGGATTGGTCTCCATAAGGGTTGAGCTTAGCATTAGTGGGCTGCAATTGCAGTTTGCCAAGTTGGGTCCAATGGTCATGGGTTAAGACATTAAAATCAGCTCCCTCATCAATCAATGCATTGATGGTGCATGTGTGCTTAAGCAGTGACTGTCATTCTTAGGTATGCTGGTTCTACTGCTTCCTCATCCTCATCATCCATCTCAATGATAGTGGCTACTCATACATGGACTGGAGATGTTAGCATTGGGGGCTCATCCAATGGGTGCATGGGAGGGAAGTACCTCTTTATGTGGTTGCCATTGAATAAGCCTATGCCCTCACCCTCTAGGGTTTCAAGTTCTACGTTACCAATTTGGTTAATGGTTCAAACCTTAAAAGGTCCTAGCCCTCGAAACTTCAGCTTTTGCTTATGTCCTTACAACAGTACTAAGTCACCCTATTCGAAGGCGTGCTGCTTGACATGCTTATCAACCATCTTTTGTGTCTTGCCTTCTCGTATATTAGTGCATAGGTGGCTAGAAGCCGAGTTTTCGACAAGCGTTCAAGCTCAATTAAGCACTCCGTCCATGCCTCTTTCCCATCCCATCTCTCTTGAAGGGCTATCTTGAGGCTAGATACAAAGAACTCCAAGGGTAGAATTGCCTCCATACCATAGGTCAACGGAAAGGGGGGTCTCATCTTGTAAGCCATGCGGTAGACCCACAAGGCCACCATCAACTTGTTATCCCAATCACTGTGTGAAGCAGAGATGACCTTCGTTAGGATGTTAACTAAGATAGGAGGTGAGCTATCACTTCGTTGTCGAAGTGAGTGCCTTGGTCGTTGACTATTTCGATAGGGCAGCCGATGCAAACCATGAGATCATCTACTCCCATAGGAACTTGGCAGTGGTCCTAACATCATTTTTTCTCGTAGCTCATGCTTCTACCCATTTTGTGAGATAGTTGATGGCCACAATGATGTATTTGGCTTGTGAATATTGTGTTGTGCAACTAATGGGTCCGATGAACTCAATCCCCCATTTCTTGAAGGGTTTTCATGCAATAATTGGGGTTAACTCCATGTGATCTTTACAGACAGGGACTTTAGTTTATTGGCACTCATCACAATGCTTCACAAATCGTGGTGCATCTTGGAAGAGAGTAGGCCACCACAATTGAGACTGCAACACTTTGCAAGTTGTCGCGTCTCCGCACTGAATTGTCCTCTTGCAATTCTGCAGTGTGCCTCTGTCAGTACGTCATGTATCTCATGCTCATACATGCATCTACGCAGTAACCCATCTTGCCCTAACCTGTAGAGTTGGCCTACTATCAATTGATAGGGTTGGATCTTTAGGATGAGCCATCTAAGTTGGGCCTTTTCTATTGGTCATTCCAGTAGTCCATACTCAAGCACTTGAACTATGTCATCTGCCCAATACAGTGTCATGTCGGCTCTAAACAAATCCCTTTCACTAGACAAATTGAATAGATGTGCATCTGGCAGTTTATCTACAATGCCTTGCCCAATGGATTCTCCTGTGGTGGAAATGCGAGACATATGGATGACCATGTAATGTTGCTTCCTTTTATGCACCACCACGAGAAGTAGCCATCTAGCAATGCATCATGTAGCGCAAGGTTTGTTAACCAGATACAACAAGGCTTAATGGTCAACAAATAAGGTGAAAGGCATAGCCAAAAGATAATGCCAAAATTTCTTTACAACAAACACCATGGCCAAGCCCTCTCTCTCCATTATTGAGTAATTCATTTCGATTGCAGTGAGTTGTCTGCTAGCAAAGCTCACTAGGTAATCCAGGTTGTGTTCACCAGGTTGGCACAACACCGCTCCTACAACGAATTTCAAAGTGTCAATGTTCGCATGAACGTGAGTGCCCAATTTGGGGCTCATAGAATTGGTGCCATGTTCAGATCCTTTTTTAGTTTCTCATATGCCCATTGGCATTCCTCAACCCATTTGAATATAATCAATAGCTTGTGTAGAGGTCTAACAATCAATGCATAGTTTAACATAAACCGTCAATAATACCCTATATATCCTAAGAAACATTGAACGCCCTTGTAATCAATTAGGGGTGGAAGGTCAACAATGACCCTGATCTTTGAGAAATCTTGGCAATGTTGTTTTTTGACACCACATGTCCTAGGATGCATCCATGCTTCACCCAAAACTGGCACTTCAAGGGGTTCAACGAGAGACGATATAGTCGACATCATTCAAAGACCCACTCGGAGTCCGTCTCTAAGTGTTCTCTCCAAGTAGAGTGAACACACAAGTCATCCACGAAGACATCTAACTCCTTCCTCAGCATGTCTTTGAATATTGTACACATTAGTTGTTGGAGGTAGTTGGCGCGTCAATCAATCCAAAATGCATGACTATGTAGACAAAGACTTCCCATTTAGTGGGCGAATGATGTCTTATGCCTATCATTAGAATGCACTTGCACCTGATTGTATCTAGAGAAACCGCCCAAAAAATTGTAGGCCTCTTTGCTAGCCACTCTCTCGAGCATGTGTTAGGTGTATGGTAGTGGGTAATTATCTCTCTTCGTAGCTGTGTTTACCTTTTTGTAATTGACACACACTCTAATCTTTCCATTCTTCTTTAACATGATGACTATGGGGGAAACCCAGTGCATTTGTTCAATTTTATAGATGAATCCTGCTCTCATTAGCTTATCAATTTCTTGCTTGACGGCATGGGTGTGCTTTGGATTCATGGGATACGATCGCTGCTTGACCGAGATGTCATGGGTATGTTGTGAGCCACCACACTCAGGTTTACCCCTTTGAGCTCTTCTGGGGACCAAGCAAAGACGTCTATATACTCTTGCACGAGAGTAATGAGACTTTTTTCATCTTTCTCAGCCAAGTCATCGGCTATAAAGATAGGTCATGGGGTCTCCCCCTCCCTAGCTAAATTGACATCCTTGACCTTGGTGGGTCCCTCGATTGGTTTGCTTGCTTGCCCCTATCGTTTGGCTCCCACCAAGATCACCACCCTATCTCCCTTTTTGAACTTCTTGAATCATTTTGGAAGGTCTTTTGATTTTTGCTACTCTTCTGTCTACGTTTCTTTAGGTAGCTTCCGTTCCTCCCTTAACCGTCGATGTCTTAGATGGACAAGTAGGTCCCCCTTTTGGTGCATCTAATCTTGGGGGGTCTAGGTACTTCATGGTCACTATCTGAGCTGATTTCCGATTCAGAATCAAACTCTCTGTCTTTGCTAGAAGAGGGGCTCTCTCCTAGTGGTCGTAGCTCAGTAGTAGGTGAGTCCATTTGCAGCAGTGGTGCATCACTCAACGGGGCTAGGCATGCCTTCTCATAGTCGATTGCACCTATGTGCTCCAACCAAGTTCGATCACAATCCTTGTGTCTAACTCCTTTCGCTACTCTAAGGGCACTCTGCTTGCGTGGTTTGGGGTCTACTCGTATCTGTTCGATTATACGTCCTCCAATGTTGTATTCTAGGGTATCGATTTCCCTTTCACTCTCATCACTGAAGGAACATCAGTCCTCATATTTGTCGTCAAAGTTGTCTTTGTCCGATTGCTCATAATTCTCCAGGTTCTGACATATCTCTTCTTTTTGGTCGAGGATTAAGGCCCAATTGTACCTCAGGTTTAAATCGTACGCTTTGGACCATCACCAATTCATCTCATCCAAGAGATCTTGGAGTGGCTTGAGATTCATGGGTGTGTTACCATCCAATTTGTATGCCAAATATCCTAAGATCTCCAGGAGCTCTCATATATTGTTCAGGGCTCAAAACATGGCAGGCTTTGGTCTTCCACAGCGTAGGTTTCCGGCCATCATGTATAATGGCACTCATGGTATGTCCTCAAGTTTACCAATTGCCTTGATGTCTTGCTCATACTCCTCAGTGTCTAAGAATGGTAGGTCAATGGTAGCAAGAACATGCATCCAGTCTCTCTCGTCCTCAAGCCATGGGATATACTTGGTAAGAGCCCCATAGAATCCCCTAGTCTGTCCATCACCCTTCAACGCATGGTGGAGATGGCATTCAGGTCGACATGCATAGTCTTCCATGTGTCCATCTCCACTCTTACTGCCTCCATTCGATTGCCCAGGAAGATAAGACCATTTCCCCAGTCCTCTACGAATCTTGCATTGCACATCCAAGGTCAACCTAGCAAGATGTTGTATTCCATTCCCTTCATGATTATAAAGTCAACAAAGAATTGGATTCTTGCAATCCTTAGTGTCCAATTTTTCAACACATCGAATGGTCTCACCTTCATTCCATTAGCTGGTGTGACGTTGAATCTAGCAGCCTTGATCGGCAAGCCGATTACCCCAAGTTTGGAGCACCGTATGGCTTAGCACACTCACTCATGCCCCCGTGTCCACAATTCCCTTTCTGGTGATGTCTGCTAGGGCTAAGCCTAGCAGGACTGCATGCATTTGTGTGCCTTCCAAAAAGGCATTGATGTGCAAGGATTTAGGCATGGAATGTAACATCAAACTCGGTATTTGAGTTTTTGTGTCATGCTCAGGCAAGTATGTGGTAATTGGCTCATTTAGTTCTTCACCCCACTGTTTTAGCTCTAGCCATACTGTTGGATGCTACCTAAGCAGGTCGCCTAAGCTTAGAGTTACAGGGGTAGTCACCAGTATATTGAGGAGGCTGCTAGCTGCTTGTCTCTCTCCTAACTCTGTGGTTCTTGGCCAATGGCCCTAACTGGTTTGCTGGCTCGGAGCATTTAGACTTTGTCTAGGCGGCCCTGCTTGTGGTGCCATTGCCTCCCTTGATTTCGGTCGTGGGAGAGAGATTGGTGTACATATGCTCAAGATTTCATCAATCTCGTCTTCTAATATGGGCTCAGTGTCCTGTAGGTGCTTCTGGGCCTCCTTCACCCATTTTTTCACCTTCTTACTCTATGTCATGTCACGATATTGGAAATTTCACATTGGTTGTCACAATCCTCCTCATGATGAGAGCTACATATAGATTATGATCCAACTAAATTAGCCATGAGTAATTCTTTATATGGAAACTCCAATAGTTGGTAGCACATGGCTTCCATGATTCTTCATCATGAGTAATGGTATAGACATTAATAAAGGCACCCATATTTGACCACAACCATCCCCAATTAGCACTAGTATACTCTCCGCACATGCAAGCATAAGCACATTCTCAACATAAGCAAGAACATGACCTTAAGAAGTCATAAAAGAACCACATACCTACTATGTTGATGATAAAGTGAGATATGCACATTCTTGCAACCCTAAATCTGCCAACTGGTATAAGATCAAGGCTTGACCTCTTAGGCAAAGTTGTCAATACCCTCCATGATTTCCTTAGATTGGGACAAGATTTGATGAGCATTCACAAGTCAATAAATATTGTAGGTTAGTCCATAGGGATACACACTATTAGATTTTCAATATGGGTTTCTTTTGACCTCCATTTGCACTATTCCTGATATTGACTTTGTGACAATGGTCATCTTTGTATAGGTAAGAGCCATTTACAATTTATTTTGGGCTATGCTACAGAGCACAAGTTGGTTTTGTGCATTTTTTTCTCCATACATGCAATTTTTGTATCAAGTACATATAACATGGATGACTGAGGAGGTTGTACAAGAAAAGTTGCATACTTTCAAAGATGAAGGGTAAAGTATTCGTAACAAGAGGTTAGTCTTAAACTTAGGTCTAGCATGATCATGCAACAACTTCTTGCTGAACTTAATGCAATAACAACTTCTCAATAATTATAGCATGATCTAAGAGGGATCCCAATGGCAATACCTTGCTAACAAGACTATTCATCATGCCTAGAAGTAAGGATTAGTCCAAGATCTCCCTCATAGCCAAACAAGTGAACATATATAGACCAAGGGGGATGACTTACAGCTTCATAAAGTAATTGAAGCAAGTATGTGAGGCTAATAACCTCACATTAGACTTTAAGAGAGCATAAATCTTTGGATTATACTTAGATGAGAAGGGAAGGATGTGGTTCAAAGGCTTAGACATGGTTGAAAAAACAATATTTTGAAGAATATCTTCATCATGCGCATTTCAAAGATTACATATGGGAACAAACTCATTATAATGATAATATATATAGAGTAGCGATAGGAAAAGAACATAGGGGGATTTTCAGAAAAGAATAGTGATGGTAGAAAAACCAAATGCCAATGTGGTGACTAAGGCATGAGAGGAAATATAAAGCCATGGCTAGTAACTCACTCCTTGATTAGTTCCAACATCAATGGCATATTAGACAAAGTGATCAAAATAGATGAACTCCATAGTGAGAGAAGCATAGATAAGTGGGGGATGGGATCATAAGGTTCCCGACATAGTAGAAGCAATCTAGAGCTCAACATCCAAACCATTTTATTAGCCTTGAAATAGAAATATTAAGATCTCTCAAAGCTCAAGAAAACCATGGACTATCTAATATCTTATAGAAAAAATGTATAATGCATACATTGTAGTGTACACTATCTACCATCAGAATGCCCTAACCTAGTGTTGAGTTTGGAATAACTATGGTTTCTTTGATCATGAAGCCACATGATGTTGAGCCCCAAAGTGGCTCCCCTATCCTATATGGTCCTGACTAGCTACATCTAGGGTTGATATCAATCCCTTAGGGGGATACCAATCTCTAGGTCCTATCATAACTCATCCACTTAGTGATGTTTCCATGCATCACATCGAAAAACCATTGGAAGATGAGTACACAAATATTGATGTTACATAATATGATTAAGAAGGCAACATTATCATTATGGACTATCACCCTATTCTAGTGATGATGATATAGCATGTGGCTAGGGTAGAGCCACGATTCAAACCCTTGAGGTAGTCTAATGCTCTAATTGAGAGAGGCATGTGTCAACTAAGTGCCTAGAAAAATAGGAACACCTCCCTATCAACATAATTGATCAAAGATGTGCCAAATGTATCATAATATGAATGTATCTAGATTACCCTAGGTGAAAAGTAAGTACTAGTAGGAAAATTGTACAATCAATTTCATTGAGTCCCTTTGAAGTGGAGATGATCAATGATGAGGACGTAATCTTGATCCTTGTTTCTGAGGTACCTCCTTCAATAGACCAAGAGGAGTCCTAAAGTAGTCAATTAAAATTCATGTCCATGCACAACACCATCTAATCTCCTTGTGGGAAATGTTGGACTTGGTTGAACATGGGAATCATGGTTCTACTTCACATAGCAAGCATGGATATGTCACACCTAATAGCAATCTAGCGCCCAACTAAAAAAGATCACTTTGTAATCAATCAAAGGCAAGAGTAGGATCAACACCACACTTGGCTCAAAGAGAGTGAGAGATGTGGGAGAGTGTAACTCGATCCCCCAATCCATAAGGTAAGATCTTAACTCTAGCCCCCTAGAATGGTGTTAGACATATCATCATTGGAGGGGGAGATGTCATGATCTAGTTAGCTTTATCTAGTGTTGAGAAGTTACCCAAATTATGGGGTCCACATAGCCATATGCATTTGATCATTGTTCAAAGCCTCCCACTTTTCTTGATTGGATTTGCTTTAGTTTTGTAATTAGCAAAGCATACTGCCATGCCATTTGGACACATAAAGCAACTTCCTTTTATTATTATGTTAAACAAGGCTTGTTAAAATCAATATTTAGCACATAACAACAAACAATTCAAAAAGAAAAAAAATTATTTCATAATAGCAACCAAAATCTTCACTCTGCAAAGTGGTACAAAAGAGTATTTCCATAGAAAGACACTATCCAACCTAGGATAAGACCTTCCAATCCCATAAGATGGGCTATATATGATCACACTTTGTCTAGAGTCAACAAGGAATCTATTGACTTAGAGCCTCTCTAAACTTCATTGAGCTTGAGGAGCCACCCTATACAATAGTGGCACTTATCACTCAACCCTTTGCCCTCTGAGAGGCACTTGAGTGAACAAAACAAAAAGTTACCTCCCTCAAGAGCATAGGATTCCCACCTATAGGTGAATCTCACAAAATACCATTTCATAGATCCTTTCATTATAGAAAGTATTAGGGTCCAATCTCTCATAGATAAGTGGACTTTCCTATATATAACAAATAACATATCTTAGTGGTTCTTGGGGGGTAACCAAAACATCTAGTTCCAAAACAAGGCCTTATTGGCAAAACAACAACTCTCTAACATGGTACTATTTGTAACACATGTGGGTAAACCCACAAAGTTTTGGGTATAGGCTTGCTACCAATGTCCAAGATCCATTCATCAAAATTGATAAACAAAAGGTATAACCTGACTGCCCTTACTCACTCGGCCCATCAAATTCTGCATAGTTCAGATGGAGAAGGAAGTTTTGTTCAATCTATATTCCCATGTGGGACCTATTCCTTGGCCAAAAATGTCTCATATACCATGACTTAGGATAAGGTTGCAATACATTCGGAGGAATGGAGATCATTTCCATTATTTCAAAGATAGCCTCACCATAAAGCCCCTTGATACATCAATGGAAAAACATCTTGCAAACATGCAGCTTCCTCATCATTGATTTCCTATGGGCACATTATGTATGCTAGTGTTAGTGCAAAACAACCAATAATAGTTCATTCAAATAGGTGTGGTTACTTCATTAATTCTTTTTATCCCTTCACTACTTAATCTTATAGTCTTAGCTCTTTTAAACCTTGGATCTAATACTTGTGAACTACCTCCACCAATAGATACAACAGAGTCCTCAAATAGTCCATCTAAAGATGTATCCATGCACAACACCATCTAGTCTCCTCATGGGAAATGTTAGACTTAGTTGAACATGGGAATCCAATTCTATTATGTAGGGGAAGTGTACATAGTTCACCCCTAATAGCAATCTAGTACCCATCTAAGAAAGATTACTTTGTAATCAATCAGAGGTGAGAGTACGGTTAACACCACACTTGGTTAAAAGAGAGTTTGTAAAGTAGTCCATTGCTACAATAATATACCGCTTTTGCACAGTTGATGAAGGGTATATTGGTCCCACAAAATCGATACCCCATTTTTCAAGGGCAGCATAACCAAAATAGGGCTTAGAGGTCACTTATGATTCTCCATGGCATCGTGTCTTTGACAAACATCACAACGCTTAACATAATTGAAAGCATCCTGCGTCATGGCACTCCTCAAGAATGAATGATACCTCATCAGGTACTACACAACGATGATAAATGCCATCTATGCCTTTCCGATACAAGACACTGGCTATAATAAAAAAGTGTAGGGCTTGTTGCTTATTCTTTCTCTTTTCAGACTTTGATAGAGCAGCTCCAAATGCTCTTGTAGATAGATAATGTATTATAGCTGCATACCAGGATGTTGTATGCACAGATCAATGGAGTGAAGCTGTTGATGTAGGTTGAGAGAGATGAGAGACAGAGACAGTCTTTTGGTGGTACTGAAGAGTACCTCAATAATGTTTTAGATAGGTATATAATTCATGTACAGGTTATCCCTTAAGGGCGGGCATGGTCATTGCATTGGGCACTACCCTTTATCCCAACAACCTCCTCCCTAAAGGCAATGTGCCCAAAGGTAGAGGAAAAGACTCTACTAAGCCTAAGTATGTACAAAGCTAAAAGAGGCTATACCTAAACCATATAATTAGCTTGTCATTCAAATGGTTATCTTAACAACATCTCTCGTCCAACTCCTTCAATGCTAGGTAGCACGTAGCAAATTGTGGGTAGGCTTTCAATGTCAACAATTAATAGCGCTTGGAATTTTCCTAACAAGGTGTAAGGAGTGCGCCTATACACTTTGACCTTTCCATTACTTGGGATGAGCCAGGATTACCCGATACTGGTCTAGTCATGATGCATCATGACATTGCAATCAACTCCCTCATCAACAATGGCATTTATTATGTGTTCTTTCTTTGTTGTAAGTTTGATCCTAAGATAAGCCAGTGGCACAATTTTTTTACCATTGGGGTCAAGCTTAGTAATCTTCACAGCTCATATAGCTATTAATGGTGGTAATATCATTGATGGTTTGTGTAACAAGTAGCTTGGTGGATAGTACTTTTTGATATGGCTACCTTTGAAATTTTTGATGCACTCTCCATCAAGAGTCTTGAGCTCTACATTACTAGTTCTACTAATTTTGTGCACATGAAAAGGGGTGGGATTTTTGAACTTCATCTTCTATTTGTGGCCTTTAATGGAGTAGAGCAGCACCGCATTGCCCTTCATGAAATCTCATTGCTTGACATGTTTGTCAAACCAAGCTTACTATTTAGCCATTTCACAAATTAATGCATGTGTCACCAATAGCGTTGTTTCTACTAAGTGTTCAAATTCCAACAAACGATCCAAGCTTCTCTATCATCCCATCATTCTTTCAATGCTACTCTTAAGCAAGGGACAGAATACTCAACTGGCAATATGGAATCGGTCCATAGGTCAATATAACTAGAGTTGGTGGGCTAATTGTTTGAAGGTCGTATGATAGGCCCACAAGACTACCATGAATTTGTTGTCCCGATCACTTCAAGAGGCTAAAACTATCTTAGTTAGCACATTGATCAGGATTTTAAATATGCATTCTACTTGGCCATTTACTTGGGGGTAGTAGGAAGATAGCTTGGGATGAATGGACATAAATATGGACAACAAGTGTGATATCACTTTATTGATGAAGTGTGTACCTTGGTCACTCATAATCTCAAGGGGGTAGTAGCCAAATCAAGCCAATCACGACAATAATGTATTTAGCCTGTGAATACTAGGCTGCATATCTTATAGATCCAACAAAGTCAATTCTCCATTTCTTAAAATTCTAGTAGAGGTTATGATCAACGTAAGCCCCATCTTATCCTTTCACAGAGGCACTTTCATACTACATAGGCATTCATCACAATTTTTTACAAATTTGGTAGCATCATGAAAAAGGGTGGGTTATCAAAGCTAAGATGGCAAAATTTTGCATGCCATAGAGTCTTCGTTAAAGTGCCCTGTTGCATCACAATTTTTTAAAAATTTGGTAGCATCATGAAAAAGGGTGAGTTATCAAAACTAAGATTGTAGAATTTTGCATGCCATATAGTCTTCGTCAAAGTGCTCTCTTGCAATTTCTGCATGTGCTTCTATTAGTATATCATGTATCTCATGCTGATGGATAAACCTTCTCATCAGACCATCCTCGCCTACTTGATACAAATACCTAGCAATCAGCCAATAGGGTTGCACCTTGAGTATAAGGCAATGAAGTTGAGCTTTTTCTATCAAATGATTAGACATTCCTCCACTTTTCAACACTTCCAAGATATCATCTACCCAATATGGGGTTAGTCTACTTTATAAAAGTATTCTTCATGAGAGATTTTAAACAAATGTGCATCAGGAAGATCATTCGTAATCCCATTTTCAGTGAATTTTTGGTTGGGCACTCTAGACAAATGATCAACCATCTAGTATTGCTTTCCTTTTCTCACAACCACCAATAAGTTGAATTCAAGCAGAAGCAACAACCATCTATCTATGCATTCGATCACATATGATTTTTTTACTAAGTAAAGAAGATTGTGATGCTTGAAAAAGAAGGTGAATGGCATTGCTAGCAAATAGTGCCCCACTAAGCATTCTCTCTCAGTGGTGGAGTAATTAATTTCTGTACAAGTGAGCTGACAACCTAGCAAAGCTAACTAGATAGTCTAAATTGTGCTTGCCAAGCTAGCAGATACTCCTCCTACAACAAATACGTTCTAGTATGGGGGTTATATACTTGGAGCTAATATCAAAGCCTTTTTCAATACTTCATAAAATGCCATATTAGAGAATTTGGGAATTTTCCAAGTCCCAAATTCAAATAAGTGATAAATATTTGATTACATGGCTAAATATTGGTCCATATTTGAAAGTGGGATCTAGAAGGTTGCTTATATAGCATTTAGGGTAGACTCCACCTTTAAGTAAGACAACAAGATTTGACCATGTGGTCAAATAATAAAGATATTGGGGGTTCCCAAAGTACATGAAAATTTCCAATTCCCTAATATAGTGTTATAAGCACATTGGCATTCTTTGGATCATTCAAAGACATTCAAAGACCATTCAAAGACAATCCATAATGTGTATAGGGATCAAGTGATCAATGCATAATTCAACACAAATCATCAATAGTATCCTATGTAGCCAAGGAAGCATTGAACTCCCTTGTAGTTTATTGGTGGTGCTAGGTTGACAATAACTTTGACTTTTGAAAACTCAATTGGTATGAAAATATGTACTTGAGAATAGAATTATGCTTCACACAAGTTCAAAGAGAGACCATATTTCCTAAAATGCTCAAAAACTACTATCAACTTTTCTAGATGCTCTATCTAGTTGGTGTGTATGAAAGCATCATCCATGAACACTTTCAACCGTTTGCATAGCATATCGTTGAAGATGAGGCTCATGTGTCATTGAAAAATGGTTGGAGTAT
Organism: Lygodium microphyllum; assembly: GCF_053477565.2. NCBI lineage: Eukaryota > Viridiplantae > Streptophyta > Polypodiopsida > Schizaeales > Lygodiaceae > Lygodium > Lygodium microphyllum. The sequence goes on along the minus strand of NC_141155.1, from coordinate 105,983,450 downwards.
TCATTAGCCCAAAGAGCATCAATATTTATACAAATACTCCCATGCTATTTGGGCTCTGTAACACTCTGCCACCTTCCAACGAGTGATGATGGCCGCATTTTAAAATCATCCACATGACTCCATTGAGGTATACCTAGATGACTTCTGTGTCTATAGCCTAATTCGTGAGCACTAGGGACACCTGGAGTAGTACTTTGACATATGTGGAGAGTATGGGATCTCTCTCAATCCTGACAAATGCATCTTCGGAGTCTCTTCAGGAGTTCTTTTGGGCCTCATTGTTTCTACACAAGGGATAGCAACAAATCCTACCAAGATCAAGAAGATGATAGCTCCAATAGTGCCAACCAACCTCAAACAGTTTAGGGGATTCCTCGGCCATGTGGGCTATTACAAAAGATTCATTGCATACTTTGCAACAAATACAACTCCCTTGCATAAGCTCCTAAGGAAAGATGCAGAGTTTATGTGGACCACTAATTGTGACGAAGCATTCAACATCCTAAAGTAGTGTCTGATTGAAGCACCCATCTTGCAACCTCTTGATTGGATGTAGGAATTCCATGTGCACACTGATGCATCTGTCAAAGGGTAAGGAGCATGGATAGTCTAGTAGTAAGTCCTGTGACTGTAAGTTTGGTCTTACTTGTCATTATTGTGGAAAAGTAGGTCATATTTAGCAACAATGCCATAAAATGCACAAAGACAAGCACAAGAGAAAAGGAAAGGGTATAAAGTGAAGAACAAATGATGATCACATCATTGTGCCTAGAAAGTTTAGTGTCAAGATTGAGGAGACTAATGTGGTGCAACCTAATGTATCTGATGATCTTATCTTGGCAACTTATTATTTGGATGCTTCATAACTGACTAATGCTTTGTTAGGATATACTCAGTGTTCATTGATAGATTCAGGGGCTTCCTTTTGTGTGACCCCTCATAGAGAGTGGTTTCACTCCTATCATAGTATGACTAAATCTATATGTTTGGGTAATGATCTAGCATTGGAGATCGTTGGTATTGGTGATATCCAGCTGCATTTTGGTTTAGGTAGCATATTCACTCTTTGTGATGTATGTCATGTACCGGCTCTCACGAAGAGTCTTATCTTTGCTAGCATCACCTTGGATAATGCAGGTTATGTTGTCTCTATTGGTGATTCTTCATGGAAGATTTCCCATGGGAATCTTGTTATTGCATGTGGTGCTAAGTCTAGTGCCCTCTATCCTTTGCTTGTATCTGGGTCAATTGACCATGTTTTGGTTGTGGTTACAGTTCCACATGTATCTCTTTGGCATCATTGCCTTATACACATGTCTTTGAAAGGAATAAAAATGCTTACTAGTCTCTGCGATATCTTCCTTCTCTAGACTATAAGTGTTTTGAGTCTTGTGATAATTGTTTATATGGTTGGCAAACACATAGTATGCATAAGAAGTCTGGCCATGAAACACATAGGTGAGCCTTTGGCTCTTGTTCATTCAAATGTATGTGGTCCCATGCCCTGTCACTTGCTAGGTGGTGCAAAATACTTTGTCACATTCATTGATGATTGCTCACATAAGGTTTGAGCTTTCCCTATTAAGAAAAAATCGGATGTCTTGTCTATGTTTAAGCATTGGCTTGCTCTTGTTAAGAACCAGTCTGGGTATAGGCTAAAATGCATAAGGTCAGATAATGGGGGTGAGTATGTCTCAAAAGCTTTTAAGCAGTTTTGTGATGTGGGATATTAAGCGTCAGCTGACCGCCCCCTACACCCCTTGAGCACCCCTCCCTAGAATGGTATTGCCAACAAGATGATTCAGGAGAGAGTCCATAGTATACTTAGATAGGCAAACTTACCCACATCACTTTTGAGTTGAGGCAATTAGTACTATCGTAAATTTGACTAATAGGTCTCCTTGCACTACTATTATTGCCAGGTTGCAAAGGATGTATGGATTGAAAAACCTCTATCATGTTCTTATCTGTGCATCTTTGGTTGCAAGGCATTATGCCATGTTCCCAAGGACAAGCACAATAAGCTAGATCCTAAGTCTTTGAAATGTATCTTTCTTGGTTATGGGGATGTAGGCAAGATCTACTATCACCTATGCGATTCGCAGGCTCACAAGGTTTTCTGCAGCCATGATGTCATTTTTCATGAGGAAAATATGCATAAGCAGCCTAAGGAAGTGGATGAGGTACGCAAGGTGATCTTTCAGAAGAAGCCTCCTACTCCTCTTATATAGCCATCTAGACAGCCTGCAATAACTAATACTCCAGCGGCCAAAACCACACCTATTGTGTAATATTCACCTACTTTGAGACACTTTACTAGAGCTAGACATCAGCCTAAGGAGCACTTTATGCCCTCCATGGATTATGATATGGTGATAGATGCATATGAGACTCTCTCTTATAATGAGGCCATGCGAGATAATAGTCACTCATGGGATAGGGCTATGTAGTTGGAGTTCAAACTAACCATACATGGGATGTGGTTTCTTTGCCTAGTGGTAAGAATACACTGCCATGCAAGTGGATATACAAGCTTAAAAGTATCCATGGATACCCCAAGCCTACTTATAAGGCCAGATTGGTAGTTAAGGGTTTCAAGTAGGAATATAGTAGTGACTTATATAAAGTCTTTTCTCCTATGGTCAAAATGGCAACCTTATGCTTGGTACTAGCATTGGTTGTTTAGCTAGATTAGGACCTTTATTAGATGGATATAAAGATGGCTTTTTTACATGGGGACTTGCATGATGAGAGCTATATGCAACAACCTAAGGGATTTGAAGAAAAAGGTAGGGAACACCTAGTGTGCAAGTTGAGAAAGAGTCTTTATGGCCTTAAGCAAGTATCTAGGGTAATGCATTCATAAGGATATAGTCGTAGTGCTATGGATCCATGTTTATACACGAAGGAGGCTCATGATAGCAACCTTATGATTTTGGTACTCTATGTGATAATATGCTTATTGTTGGAAGAGATCATGATGAGCTGGATGCCCTGAAAACTTATCTCAAGAAGAGCTTTGAGATAAAGGATATGGGATAGGCAAAGGAGTATATCCAAAACGTCCTTGAGCAGTTTCATATGTAGGATGGTAAGCCTATTGGCGATGCTCTACCTTCTCATGTGAAGGTTAGTGAGACCAATTGCCCTAATGAGCGGAAGGCCAAGATGGCCAAGATCCCTTATGCATTTGTCATGGGCAGTTTGATATGTGCCATGGTAGCCACTCGTCCTGACATAGTATTTGCAGTGGGAGTTGTGGTATGTTATATGACTACACCTAGCAAACAGCATTGGAATGCCATCAAGGGTATCATAAAGTACCTAAAGGACACAGTAGCTATGTGCATATATTATGGTGGCCAAGATACAAGAGTTGCAAGGTACATTGACTCTGATTATGCAAGACATGTAAATAGTAGGAAGTCCACCTTTAGTTATGTCTTCACCTTTGCGGATGTACTGTTTCTTGGATGCCCAAGGTGTAAAAATGCATAGCCCTCTCTACTACTGAGGCCAAGTACATTGCAACCACACCAATGAGGCACTTACAACAAGGCTCTCTGGTTAGGCCATCAGGTGATAGACCTTGGTATTACTAATGTGGTCCCTACGCTGCATTCAAATTCTATGAGTACTATCTAGTTACGATCTTCCATGCAAAGATGAAACGCATTGAGGTGCATTATCACTTCATTAAAGAGGTCATTCAGGATAGGTCTATTAATCTTGTCAAGATCTCAACTAACCAAAATCCCACAGATTTGCTCACAAAAAGTCTCTCAGCAAAGTGTTTTGCCTTTCTTAGGAAATTGATGGGTGTTAGATGAGATGACGTGTTTCCTCATCATGTTGTACTTATATACATTTGTACTTTATCACTTTTTCCTTATTCTCTCCTTACTAGGGGAAATTTTCCTTGAAGTGGCTTGTTTTTGGGAGTAAAGGCATGTGCCTAGCCACCCATGTATTACTACACTAATAGTGCTTGCATACATGTATACTGTAGGTGGTAGGCACCCATTGTTGTCACTTCACTCTTTATTCTTTCAGTGACATTTGAATAAAGGGAAGGCTGGTGACACATTGTGACTGTTGGAGTTTCCATATATTGTGTCATCCTCTCTCTCTCTCTCTCTCTCTCTCTCTCTCTCTCTCTCTCTCTCTCTCTCTCTCTCTCTCTCTCTCTCTCTCTCTCTCTCTCTCTCTCTCTCTCTCTCTCTCTCTCTCTCTCTCTCTCTCTCTCTCTCCCCCCTACCATAGCTTTTTCTTCTACTCGCATGCTTCCACTTCAAGCTCACTCCCTTCAGATCGAGATTGATGAAGAAACCAAAATACAGTATGCAATATCATGGTGATTTGTCTCTCTGAAGATAATGTTGTGCATGGATTGGGGGATGGAAATGTATCATGGAACTCCCATGTGCTGAGGTGGAGTTAGTTGACACTATGCATCTGGTTGATCACATGCTCAAGGATACAAGGATACTAATTTTCATTGCCACAATATACTCCATGGTAGAGCTCATCGAGCAAGTTATGGAGGATGGACATTGACGAATGGAGTCATAGTAAAACTGTTGGGCCTTGCACATGGTACAAGTTCTTCATTGTGAGACACCTGTCTGTAAAAGTATCATTGGAGATAAAGAGGTAAGAGTTTTAAAGTCACAATATAGTCATGCTAGTTATTATTTATGTATCACATGTGATGGCTTCATTTAGTAAGTGCAATTACTAAAATTAGTATTTCATGTTTTAAATATAGGTAATGTGATATACGTTCTAGCATACATGCAATCAAACATCAATTATGGTGGAATTATCCCTCCAAAATTCACAAAAGACAACATTACTACGAATGACTGGATGCGAGATACATCAGGATCCCCAATAAGAGGTTAATATGGGTTCCAATATTGTTAATCTACTATAGAGTTGTTTTTTAGGCATTTAGTCGATTCCTAATCCCTTATATCAATATTGTATACTATAGATGGCATGCAATGTAGTAGAGCTTTTTGGAGCTCATGTTTGCAAACATACACAAAAGAAGGGGACACCATATTAGATTGCAATGTGGGATGTGGTGACCTTACATCAATAGCACTAGATTCCAATAGACAACTTGCATATATGTATTCATTTACCAAAGATGGAAGGTTTAAGAGCAAAAGTAACATGTTTACATAAACTTGTACAATATTTGATCGTAATATAGTTCTCTTTTTTGTCATATCAATGCATATGTGCTCACCTTTCCACGTGCACATGTATAGCTTTCTTCCACAACTTGAAAATTAATTATGCTCGATGTGAATGGGGTGCTTCTACATAGGTGGTCAAAGCAGAAGGGATCATTACCGATGAAGCCCCTAGAAGTGGACAAGTATTGGATGATTTTACAGCTAGGGCTCACTAAGTTTTTGAAGGAAATATCCATATTTTCTAACATTTCCATTTGGAGTTCAATGAAGGAGATCAACCTAAGTGAGATACTCCAATTGGTTAGAAGTGAATGTGTGAAGTTATCAAAGCAAGTGCCAACCTTTGTATTTCAATATGGACAAAGTAGGTGCAAAGCAACTCTTGCAATCACTTCTTCTGAAAGGAATTACACAAAGCCCCTTTTTTGAAATGTTTTGATGGCATTGATTGACTACACTTCAACCCCCAACAATGACACTATTTGTGGATGGCATTGTGAGAATATGCAGAGAGGATCCCACCCAATGCCTCTATAAGCCCACCCCCATTTGAGGGAGACGCCATGGACATTGTTCTCTTAGAGCACATGCTTCTCTACTTAACTGTGCTAGCATGATTTCATGGTTCAGTCTTAGACTTTGTTAGAAATCACCTTTTTCACCCTTTAGTAATGGAACTCGATTGATGTTTGATGTGTACAACAAATATGTAATTTCATAATTATTTGATTATATTAATTTTCAAGCATAATGAAATGAGGATAAGAGAGAATAGGAGAAAAAGAGAGGAATGTGCAAGTGAACTAAACTGTGTGTGTGGTTTTGCTCAATTGCACTACTATAAGATGTGTGAATAAAGCACATGCAAAGAATCGAGGGAGAAATGGAATGTAGATGTATGCACACATGTGAATGTATATGTGTACAATTGATTGATTAACAATGAGATAATATTATTATCCTGATATTAACTATTTGAACAAGTTAAAAAATATTACACATCCCACATTTTTGTAGTAAGTGTAACAAATTGTTTGATATTGTATCCCCTTGTAGGGTAAGTTCACATAATAATGCATAATTGAATGTAGTGAAAACAAGTGTGTTGTAGTTTCACTCATGTGTGCACAATTGAAGTATTGATATATCCATATGTATTTGCAAAATATGCACATTAGAGTGTAAAGGTATGTGAATGTATATATGCATGTGGGAGTAACAATGTGAGATTTTTATTGCCCTAATATTAACCACTAAAAGTGCCAGAGACAATGGATCTCATGTAGACCCTTGACCCTTGCAAAATTAACAAGATTGTAAAAAATGAATGCATAACATGAATCTATGTCTGAGATAAGCAAATGAGGATGAGAGAGATCAAGAGAAATAGGGAGAGGAATGAGAGAGAGAGAGAGAGAGAGAGAGAGATAGAGGTGGAAAAAAGAAAGAGAGAGGATAGAGTGTATTTGTGAGTGACACAAAGAGAAAGAGAGAGAGAGAGAGAGAGAGAAAGAGAGAAAGCAAGGGAGAGAGTGAGTGAGTGAGTGTGACAATAAGAGGGGGAGAAAGGGGGAAGTTGCTGAGTGTGTGTGTGTGTGTGTGTGTGTGTGTGTGTGTGTGTGTGTGTGTGTGTGTGTGTGTGTGTGTGTGTGTGTGTGTGTGTGTGTGTGTGTGTGTGTGTGTGTGTGTGTGTGTGTGTGTGTGTGTGTGTGTGTGTGTGTGTGTGTGTGTGTGTGTGTGTGTGTGTGTGTGTGTGTGTGTGTGTGTGTGTGTGTGTGTGTGTGTGTGTGTGTGTGTGTGTGTGTGTGTGTGTGTGTGTGTGTGTGTGTGTGTGTGTGTGTGACTGAGGTGGATATATATATATATATATATATAGGTGGAAAAGAGAGAGGGAGGGAGAGAGTGTGTGGATTTGTGAGTGACACATTATCTTAAGGGTAATAGAAACCCTATCCTTTAGGGAGGATTTACACCATTGAGAGGACCTTATCTTTGTGAGTACCTATCCACCAATGAGATTTTTAATAGGTAATAGGGACCCTATCCTTTAGGGAGGCTTTACACCATTGAGAGGACCTTATCTTTGTGAGTAGCTATCCACCAATTTGATAGGGTAATAGGAACCCTTTCCTTTAGGGAGACTTTACACCATTGAGAGGACCTTATCTTTGTGAGTAGCTATCCACCAATGAGTTTTTTAATACCAAACTTTTGTGTACATGTAGCAAACATTACTAGAGAATTACCCATTTCTATCCACATAGTAAGGGATATCCATGGGTAGGTGTCACATAGAGGGACCTACCCTTGTGGTATGGAGTCCCTCATATTCACACCCTATTGGAGAAGACCACAAAGCTTTTCAATCTCAAATTGAATCCCAAGGAAGTCTTTTTCTAGATATGTAGTTACTAGTGTCCACATGCATTTTTTGTTGAAACCATTACAACATAATGTCTTAATGGTTTTTCAAATGATTAAAGTTGCTTCCAAATTTGAATTGGTAGAGTAGATGTGGGCATGAATTTTGGATAAAATGACTTTGTGAGACCAATGTGAAGGCCTATTTTTATTATGATTGGTGAATTTTATGCAAGATAAAGAAAGGGCATCTCGTTGGCCAAAGGGTTTTATGAGATAGCCATTTTCTCTTATCAATATTTCCATATTGAGAAAAGTTATTCTCGTGGAAATGAAGTGACTTGGTAAAAAGATGTGAAATTTGTTGTCAATAAAATCAAGATGTGTGAATTATTTTGGATAAATTTGAAAATCTCAATTTTCATCATTGATGATGGTGTTAAGAAAGATTGTAGGGCTAGGAATGTTTAGAAAGAGGATGTCATCATAGTATCTATAACAATGTGAGAACTTCCTTAGAAGATCCCATCTTTGGTGTCTAATGATTTTTTAACAAAATGTAAACTCAAAGTAGAATAGATAAAGATTACACCATAGCGGGAGCATGAGAAGCCCATGGAAATGCACACATTTGTCTAAAGACACTTTTTCCTAGTTGGATAAACATGTGAATGTGTATATGAGTGTGTTGTGTGAGTGCATACATGAGTGTGTTGTATGTGTGCATGCACATGTGCATTACTATGTTTGTACTTTCTCTCTTCCCCTCTCTTATATTTACATTATATATACAAGAGAGAGGGGGGGATGGGGGAGAAGTAGGATGCAGAGAAGAAAGAGAAGTGCAAAAAAATAAAGAGGTGGTTGTGGCAAAGGGTGGAATGAGTGAAGTATGTGGAACAAAAATAGGGGGTTGCCAAAAAGAGCTTACTCCAAAATCTTTCTCTTTGTGCATACTTTCCATCATCGTCAATCCATGAGTATTCTTGGGCTACAAAATGTGTGAAAAAGAGACATGGTTTTGTTGACCTAGAAATACCATTGGAGGCACCCATGGTGGATCACTTATAGGCCTACTTGGGCATATTAATACCTGCACATGTAGAGATTCTTGAGATGCAAATACAAAGGGTTTAGAATAGTGATGGGTGATGGGTGATGGGCATTGGTGCATTGTAGTTGCACTCTATATTCGAGCATAATAGTCTATCCATCTAAATTGCAAATTACAACATTTGAGTCCCAACTTCCACCATTGCCAAGTACATTTGGTCGGTTGATTCGACCAAGCAATGTGATACCACTTGTTGCCAATATTCTAATGTGGCTTGATACAATCAATCATTCAAGCAACATGCATGGCTCTACTAGAATGTCTTGCAATGTCACATAAAGGGAAATAATTTTTTGTTGCACCACTCCCATCTAAACCATCCAAACCCCTACCACAAGCTCACTAACAACTATAGTTTGCACACTTGGCTCATCCTCTATAGCTTGGTTACCACCAAATGTGGCTACATTAACTAGACCAATAGTTCCACGTGGGAAACCATCCATAACTAGATTACTACTAATGTGGCTATGCCAATACTTCCACCTAGGCTACCATCCATAGCTAAGTTACCATCAAATGTGGCTACATTACTAGACAAATAATTCTATCGAATAAATATGTGATGGAATTGCCTTATATTAAGGCCACACCTATCCATCTTCTCTACCTTCCCTTGATGGCTTCACCTCACGTGCTCCCTCATGTGAAATTCCATCACACTACCATGCACGAACTTACCCCATGTGCCCATCCTCCTTTGTTGCATTCATCTCTAGTGATACCTCATGTGTAGTCTCATGACATTACTACTTAAAAGAAATTGTCATGTATAACTTTCCTCATGTATATGCTTTCTCTTGGTTTCCCTCTCTCAAGTTAGGATATAAGTCAACTTTTCTTCATTACCAACTTGTAGAAAAGTTGACAATTTGTTGTACCCATGATCATTGCACATGAAGCCTAAGTTTGGCCTAAGAGTGATTTTGACCTAAAGTTGTTTCTAGTTTACTTTAATGTTGTATGTGATTTTTCTATTTGCAATTTTTCTTAAAAAGTTGATCTATATAAGATAGACGATAAACACATGGGTGAAATAGAGTTTATAAATGGAAGTCTAAAGAACCCTACTTTTATGCTTGTATCAATTAAAGAAGTCCATGGTTAAGAATCCATAGTATTCAGATATCTTTCATTTTCAAATCATACAAACTTACTACTTTTATATTGAGTAAGAGAGGAAGGTTTGATACTCTTGAGCAATTAGAACTTAACAATTGACTTGCACTTAGCCAAAATTACGTTAGGATTGTGAGTGGGTAATACTTATAAGGAAAACCAAGAGAAGAAATTACTTTTGAAGTAGACACTACCACAAAGTTAAAGAGAGAAGGATCCAAGGGGGAGCAAGATGTAGAAGCGTGGATCGAAGCCATAGATTATTATTTTATGGTGTTGAAACCTCCATTTCTAATCAATCCATGAGTACGTGCCTTCATCTCATTGGCAAAGACAAGCTCAAGTGAAAATAATAGTGTCATGATTAGGGAGTCACCAAGGCTTTCCAAACTTGGGAGTAGATTTAGGAGGCAGTAAAAGGATAATATATACTCCCATTGTTTGAATCTATCAAGATGAATGAGTTCTACAACCTAATTAATGTGAACCTTCACAAGTATGCACCACCAATAACAACAAGTCAACAAATTGAAAGGTTCTTGAGTCAATGAACATGAACCTTCACAAGACAATGCGGACATTTGTCTTGAATCAATGAGACCAACAACTCTTGAGGAAGCCCTCATGTGAACAAAGCCCATAGCCAAAGAGATTGCTCTAAGTGGCCAAAGAAACCACCCTATGAATAATAATTATGGAAGGAACTATCCAAACCATGGAGCTAATATGAACAATCCTAGAGGAAATGGACATGCTAATGCTATTATTTAGGAACCAAGCAAGATAGGTAATGAACAATGCTACAAATGCAAAAGATGAGACAGCTTGAGCTGACTACCAAAACCACCATTAAAACCCAAATCCAAATCTACCAATCGAAAGAGGCTATAGAGACAGTGATAATAATAACCGAGGTCATGGACATGAAAGAGTGGCTAGGGCTCAGTGAACACCATGATTGGACAACTTAAAGAATGCACCTTGGGTGAGGAATTTGAATAAGGATTTATACATGTAGCCATAAAAAATCAAACAGTGGACTGCTAATATTTTGTTATCCAAACTCTAGTGATGCACAAGACAAGCCATGTGTTGGGTTAAAGGCCACTTGTGCCTAGTCATCTATGTTTATCTTGTACTTAGTGATCGCACGATTGTACATTACAAGTGTTAGACACCCATCATTGCATGTTTATTCTTTATGCTTTATTATGGAATAATAAAGAGAAGCCATGTCACACATTGTAACTGTCAAAATTCCCACAAACTACTCTTGTTCTCTTGAGTCCAAACCTCCATATCCATAGCTCTCTTGCTTCTCCTTATGCTTCTATCTCAGTCTCACTCTTTTTCACCCTTTCAACTCATATTAGAGTGGGCATTCAAGGAGCTTCAACCATTCTACTTTAGCCCGACAAGGAGCGCTTCAATCGAGCTTCCATGGCAACCACTCCTTGTTCCATTTGAGGTACACATCAGCTCCCCCACCTTTCTCGCTTATTTTCTAGCTCAAGAGAACCTCTACTCATTGGCAAAAAGTTACCCAAGGAGGTTAAACATAGCAAGGCAACCATTAGGACAACAATCCAAAATTTGTGGCACAATTTGAGGGTCTATTGTTGCATTCACAACATCAACCTCCTACTCTTGACACTCCTTCTACTCCTCGCTTAGCCTTTGGCATTGTTCTTGGCATCTTGGACTCCAATTAAGCACTATTTTGAGCAAAGATGATCAGCTATTGATTCACTTTTGTGGACAAAGTCCTTATGTTCACAACTTGGCGTAGCAAACTTTTGAATGTTTATGCTTCTTTGATGATTATTCACTAAATGTTTAATGCTCCAATGATGTATTAGTGCTTGGGAATACTCTACAAATAGATTAGAGCTCATTTTGCTCAATCATTGGAATATTTATTAATTTCATAAACAACAGTGGACAACAAGCATATGTATTGAATATCAATCAAATGCATGCCTTTATGTGACTCCGAAATGTTCTTAGGTTATACGCATGCTTACCACTGCTAGTTATGATGGGTATATTTTTGTTTGAGCTTTAAGCTTTGATTTTAAGCTCCTTTACATTCATATTTGATAGAGGTTGCATTGATTAGTTCTTTATCACGTATGTGCTTGGATATTTATGTCATTTGTATGCTCAGAGATGTATTACTTGGCATTATTGGGCTCCTAGATGTTATGAAGTATATCCATTAAGCTTGCTTTGCTCTCCGATGCTCCAGTTTGCTTTTAGTGGGAGTAATTTTTGGATTTGTATTGTAGAGCTTGGCCCTTAGAGCTTGTAGAATCTCTCTTTATATTCATTGATTTATGAAACATTGTTCTTATAGTTATTGATCACTGGGGTTGATCTCTATTTGATATTTGGTTACCTAGTACTCCTATCATTTTGTACTGAGCTTCAATATTCATGAGCAATGAGTTGATCAAAGTTTGGTAGATCTCACCATTGCTTGGAGATCTCTTATGCACAGTCATCTTGTGCACATGGTTACATCATGGTTACCTCATGGTTGGGATGCATCTATCTCTAACACTTCTGGATTCTCTTATAGTACTTGGTGTTGCATATTCTTTATTAGACATTGTTAGTTGGATTGTAAGTCCCGTACCTACTAGAATTCCCTAGTAATGGGAGCATATTATCTTAAACATTTTCTCATAGTCGACCTCTCATATATTGCAATTTTATAGACAACATTGCTAAAATTCAGTTTTGAGATATTTTACTGAGAGCAAACACTTATATCAAGTACTTTAGTGCTTCTACTTTGTGGACAACAATACATTGAGTTGTTCTCCTCCTATTGCATTTTACAAACCATTTTCTCTTCATTTTTTAGTCATAATGGTAGATGCTTCTAGTACTTATGGGGATAGTGCCATATTTGCTATTGATAAGTTGGATGGCAATAACTTTAACTATTGAAAGACCCAGGTATGGCAAGACTTGGTGCAAAAGAAGTAGGTTAGACCATTGAAATGCAAAGGTATAAAGCTCGAGGATATGGATGTTGATACTTGGATGACCTTGATGAGCTATGAAAGTCCACTATCATTTTTTCTTTATCTAAGTATACTTTAATGTCATTGAGACTAAAGGTGGTGCATGGTAGTTGTGGTAGAAAATATGTGATCTTTATGATAAAAAAAGTCGTGCTTCTCATAGTTATACTATCTCAAAAAGCTTGTGGACTTTTCTATGAAGAAAGGCACTCCCATCTCTGCTCATTTGAATGAGTTTTACTTTATTTATATCCAACTTACATCATAGAATATCATCTTTAATGATAACATAAAGTTTTTTTTAACTTATCACTCTTCTAGAGACTTGGGATAAATTCTATTTGCTACTAGCCCTAATGCTCCTAAGGATGGTTTTAATTTCTCAAATGTAAGAGGAAGCCTTGCTTATTGAGAAGTGAATATGAAGAATGTTGATGCAACCCACACCTCTCATGCTCTTACACTTAGAGGTAGGAATGATACCAAAAGTGATTATGACCACCGTATGGTAGAGACCCATAGCAGAATAGGTCTAAGTCTAGGCCTCATAGGTAGGGTTATAGTAAATCTCACAGTCCTAAGTCTTCTCTTGCTTGTAATTATTTCCATATTCTAATGTCAAGCCTCACTAAGAAAACAAGCAAAATAAGAGTAACATGTAAGAAAATTTGGTGAGGAAGAGAAAATGAAGCACAATAGCAATCCATAATGCTAGAGAAAACCTCTAAATTTAGACCTTGCACCATCAAATTTCTTTGGAAGACTACCTTTGGTTCTTTCCTATGTTGACCATGAAGGTTGTCAATAGTAGTAGAAGCTAATGGAATTTTGGCTTCATATAGGCCTGTCTCTTGAATTTCTTGAAGTTGTGGTTGTAGGTCTTGCACAATTAAGCCCAAAGCTTGTGGTTGCTCTACTTGTAGTTTTGCATTACTTTCTTGGAGCTCTTGGATTTACTGCTAGATGGTTTGTTAAGAAGTAACAATACCTTCCATCATGGACTCCATCATGATTAGGCAAGATTGTGGTAGGAGAGTCTTGCCAACCTGTTATGAGCACATCAAGTGCTCCTTGAGAGGGAGGAGGCTAATAACAATGTAGATGAAACAACATTAGACTTTACTCAATCTAGAAAGGGTAGTTATGGCTGCAAAGTATAAGCATTAGCTAATCCCAAAACCCAAAACTAACACTAAGGAGCTTGATTGATTGAGGGGCCATAAAATTTTAGAGTGAGTTATTTTTTGTGTTAAACATGATTGTTCTAGGACAATTCTTCACTTTGTCTAAATCTGCCTGAAATAGTCTTCACCTTGTTCAAGCCACAAACACTCCAACTAATTTCCTCGAGCATAGCCTTAGAGGCTTCTATTTAAGATTGGGTTTCAAATGGTTCAATGGAATCTTACACTCTTGACCATATAAAGCTTGAAATGGAGCCATCTTTACGGTTTCTTGCTAGACAACATTGGTCGATGCTTAGTTCTCTCCCACAAGGCTCTTAGAATATCCTCAATGATTTGGTTAACCCTCTTAGTCTACCCATCAATTTGCAAATGGCATGAAATATTGAAACATAGTTAAATCCCAATGGCTTGGAACAAGTAGGTCTGGAATAAATTAGCACATGTAGCCTAAAGATTCCTAATGCAATGTTGAAGGATTTGTAGATGGTCTTGAGTGATTTGAATGGAATCAAGTGAATGAGCTTGGCCAATCTGTCTTCCACCATCATGATCAAATCATAACCACTAGCAAACAGGGGTAGCCCAACTACGAAGTCCATGCTTATAGATTCCCACTTCATTCATAGAATGTCCATGTGTTGGAGTTCTCCAAGCATCTTCATTCTTTGGTAGCAAGTCAAGCATTGGGTCACATATCATATTATATCTCTCTTTTTGATTGGCTAATAGTAACTCTTCTACAGAGTGTTAAGAGTTTGTGAAAGGGAAGTGGAACCTAGGAGGAAGAAGCTTGGCAGTGAGAGCTATGGCAGATGGAGAGCAAGAGCCAAGAGAGAGAGAGAGAGAGACTCAAAAGTGGGAACCCCAACAACCACAATGTGTGGCCGGACCTTTCTTTATTCAAACTGTCACTAAAATAATAAAGAATAAGTGACTGTGACGGGCGCCCGCCACCTACAGTGTGCAATGGCGGGTACTGTCAGTGTAGTAATACACAGGCGGCTAGGTGGAGGCGCCTTTACCCCCAACAACCTCCCACTTAAAGGTGAATCTACCCCAGTGAGAGAGAAAAAGGAAAGACAATACAAATGTACACATGTACAACATGATGAGGAAAAAGACGTCATCTCATCCAATGCCCATCAATCTCCTGAGGAAGGCAAAGCGCTCAGTAGTGAGACTTTTCATGAGAAAGTCTACAGGATTCTGCTCAGTCGGAATCTTGACAAGGTCAACAGACCTGTCCTCAACGATCTCACAAATGAAGTGATACCTCACCTCAATATGTTTCTTATTTGCATGGAAGACCAGATTCTTGGCTAACTAAATGGCACTCATAGAATCCGAATGCAGTGTAGGCATAGCATCTGTCATACCAAGGTCTACAATCAAATGGCCTAACCAAATAGCCTCCTTGCAAGCCTCTGTGGCTGCGATATAATTGGCCTCTGTAGTAGAAATGGCCGAACACTTCTACGCCCTGGACATCCAAGAGATAGCCCATTCAGCGTAAGTGAACATGTAGCCAGAAGTGGACTTCCTACTATCTGCATGTCCTTCATAATCAGAGTTAGTGTACCCCATGACTCCTATATCCTGGCTACCATAACAAAGACATATATCTGTTGTGCCCTTCAGGTACCTCATGATACCCTTCACAGCATCCCAATGTTTCTTACCAGGTGTAGCTATATAACGTGCCACAACACCAATTGCAAAAGCAATATCTCGACGGGTGGCTATCATGGCATACATAAGACTGCCCACGGCTAATGCATAGGGAAACTTAGCCATCTTGGTCCTCTGCTCATCTGTTTGCAGACAATCGGCCTGTGAAACCTTCACATGAGAAGGTAATGGACAACCAATAGGCTTAACATCCTGCATGCGGAAGCGCTCAAGGACTTTATGAATGTACTCCCTCAGTGACAAATAGAGTAGTCCCTGAGATTTATCTCATGTAATGCACATACCAAGTATATGAGAGGCATGTCCCAGATCTTTCATCTCAAAGTTCTTCTTGAGCTGAGCCTTAAGAGTATCTAGCTCCTCACGAGCTGTCCCTGCT
This sequence comes from Lygodium microphyllum, assembly GCF_053477565.2. NCBI lineage: Eukaryota > Viridiplantae > Streptophyta > Polypodiopsida > Schizaeales > Lygodiaceae > Lygodium > Lygodium microphyllum. Next base: position 105,967,362 of record NC_141155.1, on the reverse strand, counting down.
AAAAGCATGTCATCCACATAGAGTACCAAAATTAGTAAAGAACCATCACATGCTTTCTTCTGTACAAGCACAGATCAATAGCACTGTCGTTGTAGCCCTGTGACTTCATGAATGCATCAAACTTATGGTACCATTCCCTAGGTGCCTACTTCAAGCCATATAGACTCTTCTTTAGTTTGCACACTAAGTGTTCCCTGCCAGGGTCTGCAAAGCCCTTAGGCTGCTCCATGTAAATCTCATCATGTAAGTCCCCATGTAAAAAAGCCATCTTGATATCCATCTGGTACAAGTCCAGGTCAATCTGTGTAACCAAGGCCAAGACTAAGCGTAGGGTGGTCATCTTGAACATAGGAGAAAAGACTTCATCAAATTTCAACACCATGCTCCTACTTAAAACCCTTAGCAACCAATCGAGCCTTGTATGCCGGCTTGGGGTGTCCAGGGGTACTTTTTAGCTTCTTGTATACCCACTTGCATGGCAAAGCCTTCTTACCCTGAGGCAAGGAAACCAAATTCCAAGTCTGATTCTTATGGAATGAGTCAAGCTCAGACTGCATAGCCCTCTCCCAAGAGTGATAATCACCCTTGCGCATAGCCTCATCATAAGTGAGAGGCTCTCCTGCATCAGTAAAAAGTACATAATCCATAGAGGGTGCGAAACGGTCAGGAGGTTGTCTATCTCTAGTAGAACGCCTCAAGCCAGGCTCTGTTGCCTAATCGACATCCTATCTAACATTAGCATGTCTAACATCTGGGCCATGAGCATCAAGTGATGTTGCTTGCACGCTGTCTAGCTGGCCGTGGAGCATGCTGAACGGGAGCAGGTGGCTCCTCCTAAAAGATAACTCTGGGTACCTTAACCACTTTCTCAAGCTACATGTGCATTTTATCCTCATGAAAGATGACATCATGGCTGCGGATCACTTTCTGCGCATGCAGATCCCATAGACAGCAACCCATCTCTCTGCATCTCCATAGCCAATGAAAATGCATTTAACACTTTTAGGATCCAGCTTATTGTGTTTGTCCTTGGGCACATGGCAGAATGCCTCATATCCAAAGACACGCAAATGATCATAAGAGGGGGGCTTGCCTACCCATACCTCCTCTGCAAACTGAAAGTCAATGCCACTGCTGGGCGACCTCTTAATGAGATGCAATGTAGTAGTAAGTGCCTCAGCCCAAAAATGTTGCGGTAAGCCAGCCTGGCTAAGCATGCTATGGACCCTTTCTTGAATGGTCCTATTCATGCATCCAGCCATACCATTCTAGGGAGGGGTGTAAGGCGCGGTCAATTGATGCTTAATATCCCACTCATCACAGAACTGCTCAAAAGCACATGATACATACTCACCCCCATTATCTGACCTTAGGCATTTGAGCCTATTCCCAGACTAGTTCTCTGCCAATGTAAGCCAACACTGAAATGTGTCTAAGATATCATATTTTCTCTTTATGGGATAAGCCCAAACCTTACGTAAGTAATCATCTATGAAAGTAACAAAGTACTTTGCCCCACCAAGTGATTGATAGGGCATGGGCCCACATACATCTAAGTGCACAAGAGCCAAGGGCTCACCCATGCACTTCTTACTAGACTTTTTATGCGTAGTTCTAGTTTGCCTACCATACAAACAATGATCACAAGAATCAAAATACAAAGAGTCAAAAGGCGGAAGATACTGCAAAGCACGTAGCATTTTCATTCCTTTAAGAGACATATGCCCCAAATGAGCATGCCAAAGGGATACATGGGGAATAGAACCCACAAACAAAACATGATCCAATGTAGCTCCAGATACAAGTAAGGGATAGAGGTTGCCAGACTTGGCACCTCTTGCAAGTACAAGCCTACCCCACCACGAGTAATCTTCCATGTAGAGTCTCCAAAAGACACAAAATACCCTGCATCGTCAAGTTGTCCATCTGACATAAGGCTATGAGTCAATGCTGGTACATGGTGTACATTATGCAAAACAAAAGAACTGCCAGAAGCAAACTGCAGCCTAACATCTCCAATGCCCGCAATGTCAAGAGACCTGTCATCACCAAGATGCACAAAACCAGACATGGTACGATAGGTATGAAACCAATCTCTACAGGGTGTCACATGAAGGGACGCACCCGAATCCAAGAGCCAACACTGCGCATACATAGAATGTATCTCAGAAGTCTGTAAGGCATCGCAAGAAGAAGCTGCAAGTATGTAATCATCATCTAAATTAGTGACCTGCATGGCATTAACCTCTTCTATCTTCACACTAGACTTTGCAGGTACAAGATTACGCTCAGAATACTTTTTCTTTTCCCTTTTCCTTGCACTTATCATCGCGCATTTTATGGCACTACGGCCTAATATGTCCTACTTTCCCACAATAATAATAGGTAAGATCAGACTTCCTTCCACGTGACTTACTACGACCACGTGACTTGGACCTGGACTTCTAAGAGTCCCTGCCCTTATGATCATTATCATGCCTGCCATTTCTGCCACCTCTAATGGTCAATGCATGTGAAGAGCGGGAAGCATCATTGTTTCTCCTATTGATTTCCTCAGTCAATAAAGCACTCTCAACATCTTTGATTTTTAGCCCATCAAGCTTGTTCGTGCATATGGCAGTACAGAATACATCCCATGATTCAAGCAAGGTGCCAAGCAGAAACAATGGGTGCAAGTTGTCTTTGAACTCAATACCCTGTGACAACAGACTCTTCATGATAGCATGAAATTGACTGAAATGAGATGAAAGGGAGGTCCCCTCCTTCATGCGAATGTCCATTAACTGCTTTAGCCAATACATGTGTGACGTAGGACTCTGCTGCACATAGAGCTCCTGAATCTTCTCCCATAAATCCCATGTGCTCTGATTTTCATCTTCAACAACATTACGATGGACCTCTTCTGAGAGTGACAAAATAATGGTAGACTTGCATAGCTCATCAACTTTCATTCAAACATCATCATCCATATCCTCAGGTTTAATACCCTTGAAACACAAGGGTTTAATCTACAAATTCTGCACCAAAACTTGCCATATTTGGGACTTTCGATACCCATAGTTGGTACCATCCAGCTTGGCAATGTTAAAGAGAGTTGTGTCTTTTAGATGACTAGCCATACTGTCCCAAATCAAAGCAAAAAATGTAAAATTGCATGTTGTTGTCATTAGTAGAAAATACACTAAAACCACTACTAAAACTGGCTGAAAGGGTGGATTTCACCAAGAGAAGCACCTGTCCACCAAATATTACCAAGATAACATCAAATAGTAAGCATTACTCTCGTAGAAGTGCTCAAAATCTGCAGATTTCAGCTTGCTGTAATAAATGACAGCAGTATGTAAAACTGTCCTAAAATGGAGCAATCACTGATACATATGTCATTGCAACTGCCAGGTAACAAGATACATCCAACAATGAGTTTCCAGGGGCAAGAAGGTACCAAGAACATTCAAACCAATAACCTGTCAGGCAAGAGACATCTCATAAGTTAAGAAGTCATACATGTAATGGGTCTCGGGGTAAGAGAAGAGACCAAGCACAAGCAAAACTGATAGAGCAAGTAGCTCAATACACAACCATCCAATATGCATACAAAACTGACAAACCTGTGACAGAGATAGGTGCATGTCCCAATAGGCATATCAAATCAACCCACTACAGACAAACTGCAGACATAAAGTTCTCAGGAGAGCAAATGCATAAAACTGTCCCACAAGCTCAAGCTCATCTGTAAATAAGACTCTATGTACATCCGAATATACTAAGAGGCTCCCACTAGAAGTGAAGTTGGATGCAAAGAGAGCAAGCAATGCTCTAATACATCAAATACATAGCATCAAACATGCTAATTCCTAGTAGGGTACATCCGGAGCATAAATCCCAAGCTATCTCAAACCCGTAAAGCATAAGCCTAAAAGCATTCAAAGAGCATGTAACTAACAACCAAATGTAATGCCCAGTAGATCCAAAATGCTCAAATATATCTAAAGATGAAGCTCCATGTAACTATCAAGCATGGGAAAACCAAGCGGCATCCATATTTGACCAAAGCATAAATGCAAGAGGCCTAAATGTCAAGCAATGACAATAGGCATAGACCGGTCCAAAGCATGCCAACTGAAGCCAAATGCCAGTGAAGAACAACCAAGTCGGAGCTTAATCCAAGCTCAAAATCATTCCGGAACCAAGAAGAAGCATTTGACAACCTCCAAATACATCGATATAATCATTCAAACCTCCAGTAAGCACCCCGTATCCATGAACTAATGCATACACCAAGTAAATGAGCTTCAGCCCACTATATTACAGCAAGCAATTTACTGTTATATGAAGCTCAAACGGTGCTCAAATCTGCTCCAAATTAGTCCCAAAGCATAGACATAGCATCCCATAACATCAGGGCATCACCGGGCATCAATAGGCATCAACCGGGCAATGCCAAGAAGCATTAAATATTAAATGTCAAGTGCTACCCTATTTTGACAGTCTTGGGACTGTGTATACAAGAAAGGGCTAAAGGGGAAAGCACTCAAATCGATCACTGGGAGTCAAGCACCAATGCCGAGGAGTCAAGCAATGCTCGGGAAGGTTGCCGAGAGTGCCGAGAAGCTGAGGAGTAGCAAGGAAATGGTAGGGAGCAGATCAGCCTAGCCCCCTAGTGCCATGGCTACCATTTAAGCTCGGGTTGAAGCTCTTCAAATCCGGGCTAAAGAGAATGCCAGGCAAGCTCCAATGCCTTTGCTCTAATACCAGTTGAAAGGGAAGTGGAACCCAGGAGGAAGAAGCTTGGCGGTGAGAGCTATGGCGGATGGAGAGCAAAAGTCGAGAGAGAGAGAGAGAGAGAGAGAGACTTAAAACTGGGAACTCCAAAAACCACAATGTGTGGCTGGGCCTTCCTTTATTCAAACTGTCACTAAAAGAATAAAGAATAAGTGACTATGACGGGCGTCTGCCACTTGCAGTGTGCAGTGGTGGGTACTGTCAGTGTAGTAATACACAGGCGGCTAAGTGGAGGTGCATTTAACCCCAACAGTTTGTGCATAACCAATATATTTAGCTATAGGGTTGTCATGTGCCTTCCCTTAAACTTTGCCCTTAGCTTCACAACTTTTTTGAATACAAAGGTGGTTTTAGTAATAAAGATATACATTACTTGTGGTAGTAGTCTTGTATCTTAGCTTGTTCCTTTTTTGTGTTTCCACCTTGGAATACTTTTTCCATAAGTATACCATAGTCTTTATCATGGTGAACAACTTGGCATACAAGCTCTAGGATGGGATTGTCAAGAGTGGGTGAGGTCCTTAGTGTTTGCATCTTAGCAATTTTGCTCAAGAATGCCTTCTTACTTAAGACATTTGCCACACTATTATCCTTTCCTTGTCTACATTGGATCTCATGGAAACTCTTTCTTGATCCATCTTCTTTGTCACATGTTCAGATCTCTCTTGTTGAAGATCCAATTAAGACTTTTTTGATTTATTACTAGACTGAAGTTCCTTCATAAGAAGTAATGTCTCCATAACTTCAAGGCATGAATTACTATAGCTCCAAGTCATGTGTGGCACTATTAGATTCATAAGGTTTCAACTTCATCAAAGTATAAGCCACATGTCTTTTTTCTTGTACTAAGACTCCTTTGATGTAAGCTCTAATGGCAAGTCTACTTGCATTCGCAATTACTTTGAGCTATTGGTTGAAGTCAAAGAGTTTTAGTGCTAGAGTTATGGTCATACATTCCTTAAGTATATTGAAGCTTTGTTGGTGCTCCCTCACCCGTATGATTTGGTGTGCTTCTTTGAGAGACTAATTAGGAATATTGTTGTAAGGGGATATCCCTTGTTGAAGATTCCATACCATCCCATTAGTTTCAAAAATCCATGGGCCTCTTTGACTATATTGGGTAGCCAATCTAGAATAACTTTGACCTTTTCGATATCACTAGATATCCTTAATTGTTTGATTCATTCTATGTAGAACATCCACTTGCTCTTCTTATCATAGATATGATTTTGGAATACAATTCAGTAGTTGGAGCTCGTGATTTGTTTTTGAGATTTGGAGTACATTAACACATTGCCAAAGAATACTAGTATGAAGCCATTTAGGTAGGGATGAAAAGTATTTGCTTGGGAATGGGACAATCCAAATGGTATGATCAAGAACCCTTGATGATCGTAGTGAGTGCTAAAGGACATCCCTTGGTATATCTTACTCCTTAATCTTAATTTGGTAGTACCCTAATCTTAGGTTTATCTTGGAGAAGACTTTAGCCCCATGTAGTTGATCTACAAGTTTATTAATGGTATATACTTGAAAATCACTCGATTACTTATCCTTGAAACTCAGTTGATTTAATCATTTGATGTCAATGAAAAGTCTAAGGGATTCTTAAGTATACTAATCATTGAAAATCACTTGGTTTAATTGTTTGAAGTTAATGCAAAGTCTAAGGGATCCATCCTTCTTTTTCCAAAAAACAATAAGTGCTTCCTAAGGTAAATTGACTAGGTGGATGAACCCTTATTCAATTAGTTGCCTTAGCTATTACTTGAGTTTGATAGCTTCAAGTCTAGGTTTTTTTAAAGGCCTATACGTATATGGGTTCCACTCCAAGGATCTATTTTATCTCCTAATCAAACTTCTTAGTAAGTTTATCAACTCTTTTGGAACTACACCATCAAAGTCATTGATCAAGAAAGGTGCTTTGGCTTCCTTGGGCTTCTTAGATTTTTCAATAGGTAGACTAGTTGCCCTTTGCTTAACCCATCTTGAAGTCAGTTGACTTTGGCTAGTTGGACCCTTATTCTTCCAACCTTTCATCTTCAACACATATGATTTTGACCTTATTTCACCTGAGCCACAATCTATGCCTAGTATACACTTGTAATAACAACCTAGAGGTAGAATGTGGAAGTTAGTTTCTTCAAATTGAACTTGTCCCATGGTCATAATAGAGGTGATTTCTTTTTCATTTCCCAAATTCTATAATAATCTTCTCTACAACCTTAGTGTCTAGATGCAACTTTATCATATTGGAAGCTAGAAAAGAATGAGTACTTCCACAATTAATGAAGATTTTGAAATATTTACCCAAGTAAGTTGCTCATATTTGGATGATTGAATGTTAGTGATTAGCTCTCTTGTTCTCAATGGCCACATGAATGTATCCTTGCTCAACATCTTCTCCTAAGGTGAAGCCTTCTTTGGCTCACTATGCTATCAAGAAATTTACCCAAGCTTTAGCAACTTCCTCTTCATTGGCCTAGTGCCTTATTCCCATTTCCTCTACCTCAAGGCTAATTGATTAAGGTTTGGACTTCCTGGTAGTCCATCCTTAGGTATCTAGTTTTTCTACATTAGAAGCATTGCTTGTTGGCTATCCCTCTTCACCATTGGATGATTGCAAAGTCTTGCACATTGGACTTTGTATCATTCACTTGGCTGACCTCATTTGGAATGTTTCTTCAATAGTTATTATTCATAGTATCTCCTCTTTGGCCAATCCTAGTGATCTCTTGGGCCAAAGGTTGGGGCATCTTCAAATGTTTTGGGCTTCATTGTCTCGAGGCAAATGTCAAGAGGGGAATTTAGCCCTTGGTTAAAGCTTGCAATTTTTTCAGATCCTATCATTGGTGGTGTGTACTTTTGAAGACTCATAAGCTTGGAGTAATAGCCTTATAAGGTCAAGTTCAATCAACAAAGGCTAGAGAACTCACTCATCTCAATTAATTTAAAGGTCAGGGATAGATATTGCCATTTCCCTCCTTTCTAAATTTGTTTTCGTGTTCATGAGGCTTTAATCACCCCATTATCTTGGCGTCATTACTTCGACCAAATCTTAGCTTCACTGGTAATATGGAGGCATGTGATCATGTATTAATTTGCAATAATGGTTCTTACAACATTGTTGAAGTAATCATCCATGGCCTTAATCCAAGCTTTTGCATCTTGCTCAACCTTGGTTCCTTCTTTATTGAAATCTGGTGGCTAGATTTGCTTTAAGAGAATCTTCTTCTCTCGAATCTCTCTACAATTGTTTTGCATTCTCAAGACTTGGTGCTTTTGATTAAAACACACAAGTCAAGATTTCAAATTTTCAAATCCCTTGAAATCAAAGCCTTTCATCCCCTGATTTCTTAAACATGAAAAAACAATAATGTTTTCTTCAATAAAAAAGGATTTATCATTTGAATACAATAAAGTTCTACTTATAAAATTCATGAAGTGGCACTAGTGGAAATGTGGGAGGCCTTTCCAATATTTTTATGGCTCTATGGACTAGTGGGAAACTGGGAAATCCTTAATGGCATATCCATTTCAAGAGTGTCTTCCATATACTACCATGAGATCAAGCGATAAGAATTGAGTGATTTGACCATATTCCAAGTGATGTAAGGTCGTTGTTTCTCCATTAATTGTCATAGGGTCATTGGGTCTTTCCCCTTCGAAGCTATAAAGAACAACTAGGTTTCATTCCTCCATCCATCCAATCCTCTTGAGATCCATTTTGAGATTCCTAAGATAATCAAGATTGATCATGAAAAAGTGGCAATATATCCTCGTGGCATTGCTTAAAACCAACCTCATTGAATTCGAGTGAAGTGAGGGTTTGAGAGATTCTCAATCATAGTCATTACACTCTCTTGAAATTTTATATCTGAGGATTGATAAGTTGTTTGATACATTATTATGAATATCCAAATTGTGAGTAGGCATGCTCTAACATCTTATAAATCTCATAGTGCACCCATTAGACAACATAAAATAAAGAATGGAAGATATATTTATTTATTAAGAACAAGTATAGAAAGTTCTCAATAATGTATCTAATCAAGTTTCTTGTGTTCATTGTACTATAAAGTCCAACTAGTTTGAGTTGCTCAAGCCACTTAAGCAACTTAAGATGGGACTTCAAGTCTTTAGAAAGACTTGTATCCAAGTAAAAAGGATTAGCTTTGCCCAAGTCACAGTCCAATCATAGCCTCTCCATAGGCTAAGACTGATGAAGACTTTTTTCCTTTAGGACAGTCATAAGTTCTCTCAACATTCTAACAAAAGGAATTGACAAGTTGTCAAACATACAAATTTGAGTTCTAATGCATAGAATGGACTTCATCACTTATCTATCAAAATAACTTAATCATTTAGCATACTCTTACCAATCGCTCACATCTTAGTACAAGTTATTCATAAGAATCCATTAATATTCTCATTAAGATAATAAGTAGATCTACAAAAACCATCAACTCAAAGGCTGATCTACAAGTTAGTTCAAAGTTATTAGCTCATAAATATTTCCCTATAGAATTCCTTAGGGATTATATCCTCATAAGTAGGGGATTTCTCTAAAGTGTGATAGACAATATAACATGGGAGTACTTCCATGTAACCCCAAACTCTGATTCACATAAAGGGGTTTCCCAAAACAATAGCTATTGTTTCCTTTCGTACTGTCTGTATCACTTTGCCGATAGATCCACAAAGTTTCAAATATATGGACAATTTTTATACAAAGTAATAGATCCCCATATGAAGCATAAAGATAAAAGAGGATGGTTATTTTCAACTTCTCAATCCAACAAATTCTCCACAAGTCATCTCTATTCTCCACAAGTCATAATAGAGATGGTAAGTCAACATGCATAGATTCCCAGATGCATCTAATTGTGTGACCATAGGCTAAACATATATAATCTTCTTAGGGTACATAAAATAGCTAGATGAGTAAACATCTTTTCAATAATCTTAAATGTTCTCTCTTAGAACAAAGAGATAGTAGAGCCCTAGGCCACTTGATAACATCACTCTCCTAACTAGATTACTTACTCCTCTCCAATTTCTTATTTCGTACAAGGTAGTGGAAATCAATTTCATGACTTTGAGTCAAACATTAACTATTATCTTTCTTAGTTAAGTTCTTGTCTTATTGTCAATTTACCTTTTATAGCCATTACTCTAATATCCTGTGTGAGATGCCCCCTTGATAACCTTAAGGGAGTCCTCAAGTAATTGACCAAAACCCTTAGTCTCCACATTCATTACCATCTAGTCTTCCTTAGGAAATTCTGAACTTAGAGAAGTTTTTATAGGGTAAGCAAGGGATGATCATTACAACATCTGTTCACATCCATCTAAGAAGAGTCACTTTGTAACTAATCAAAGATGAGAGTGGTTACTAACACTACACTTTGGTTTATAGTGATTGGGGCAATCATTTAAACTACCATGGCCATTAGGACCATTACTCAACCATACTTTATCCCCCTAAAATGGTGATAAGCCTAGTTCTATCCAATAGAGGGAAGGTGGCAGAGGGAGGCAGTCATGTTCTAATAACTTTATCTAGTGTAGAAAAACTACCCAATGTATTGGGTCCACCCATCAATAGATATCAATTGTTGCAATTGGAATCTCAAAATTTTTATTTCAGGTATATAAGTAGTATATACTACCATATTGTTAGATATATAAAAGCAACTTCCTTTTAATTATCTTGTTAGACAATGTTCATTGTCATAAGACTTTAAGCACAGGACAAACACTTTGAAGAACAAAAAATACATTAATCAAAATTTATAACCAAACCATCACCAATGCAAGAGTGGCCAAAATTGTCCCCCCTAGGATGGGACCTTCTAGCCCTACAAGGCTAGGCCATATGTGATTACACTGCATCCATGATCCTAGGTGATTTATGAGGCCAAGGCCCTGCTAAGATCTCTCATGTCTCTAGAACAAACCTTTGTGGAGGCATTGCAACTTGATCCTTTGTTCTAATTGGAATTTGAGAAGTCTCAAAACACTCACAACTCACAAGGTGGAGACCCTCATCCCACAATGTGAGTTTTAGCATCCTTAAAGCTGCCTATGCCGCACTAGTATGGGGATCCCAACAATCCTTCACATAATGCCCCTTTGTTTGTTTGACTATCATGAGCATGGATTTGGGGTTAATTATCACATTCATAAATAAAATAGTCATTCCTTGAGCAAAATTTAACAATTTTCCTTCACAAGCAATCCATGAAGTGCATGAATATGCCCTTACTCTTTCCATTTCATCATTTATGTAAAAACAATCACTTTTTAATTTGGTTTATTGATTTTCTTAGGTCTCGTGTTATTTAGTTTCTAACTATGACTACGTTTAGAATCTATTTACTTTTTAAAGATATTATCTTATCATCTTGGGTCAATTTTAAGTGTATTTTAATATTCTCATCCCTAACATATTTAATTTATTAAATTATTCATTAGAATTGAGAATTGAGTTTGATAGATATAAAATATATCTCAAAATTTACCTAACTTGGTTATCTTCATTCAACCAACCATTATTGTATTAAACTAACACACCAACAAGAACTCCAATCCACCTGTGACACACATCACCTCAAAGAAAGAGATATAGAATAAGGCTAGTGCTCATAAATCTGAACACATACATAATATGCCAAATTCACTTGCAGCTCAAGAAATTGAGTTTAGATAGCATCACAAACTTTATAGCCAAGACTCAATGATACATGGTGAATAGAGGGTGTATCTACATACAAGTGTCTTTTGATGAGCTTAATCCCTCTTACATTAGGATGATAATCTTAGGCATAGACAACACATTAAAAATAGTAAACATGAAACAATCTCAATATTGGAAATAGTTGCACCTTCATATTCATAGTATTTATTAAGGAATATCATGCTTTCTGCCCACAGTTCACAAACTGAGAGCACTAGTATCACTGCCTCTTCTAACTCCATAGGACATAGGCAAGCAAAACTCCTTGGATCACCTTTGGGGATGTCTTCCTCCACAGCACTCCAAACCACAAGCAATTTTTCTCTACAAGTAGCCTCCACACCTCCACAATCATAGTGCACTTTTCCAAGTTTCAATAAGAGCAACTTTACTACCTTTAACCCATGCTACTTCTAACAAATGTGGAAAGCCAAAGTTAAAGAAAGTCAAAGTCAAAGTAATATATTTATTTTTGGAAGATCTTCAATTTTTGGAGCTTTATTATATTATTTTTGGGCACGTATTACTTCATAGATATATCATATTTATTTTTATATTATTTTGCGAGAGTTAGACTCACAACATTGCAATTGTAATACTACCCACTGTTGTATTTTTCACACTTGCAATTGTTGTGTTTACCTACGATGATTGTTGTGTGGGTTTCTACCATGGAAATCAGATTAGAATAGTCTAGGATAGGTCTAATTAGTCTAAGATGAAAACATGTATCAAAGGAGGATCATCCAAGAGCCCACAAATTGGGTAGGGTGCCTGAAAAGTGGTGGAAATCTGAAAACACAAAGGGGAGGTGTGAATCCTAGCCCTAACCATAATTTTGGTCTATATAAGAGTGGGAGGTCTTAGTTGTAAGCATCCACACTGTTGCCTCCATGTTGCCAAATTCATGTTGCCTATTATTGCCTTTATGCTGTCAAATTCATGCTAATGGATCCATGTTGTTGCCTCCATGCTACTAAAGCTTTACCAATGCAATCTTTCAGAAATCATACTCTTCTTCTATTCTATCATCTTATATTGCCGTTATTGAGAGCAAGGGAGAGAGAGTGAGAGTGTTTCTTTGAGTGAGAAATTGGGGATAGTGAAGCTCTTCATCTTCTTCCCATTCTTGGCACGTTGTTTAAACTTGATGTTGAGTGTGAGGTTGTGAGATCGTGATAGAGTGAGAAATCGGACAAGGAAAAGATCTTGCTCATCTTCTTCTATATCTTTTTCTCTTAGTGTGGGTATATTCCGTGGCGGATACTCTTCTTCTATTCTATCATCTTATATCACCATTATTGAGAGCAAGGGAGAGAGAGTGAGAGTGTGTCTTTGAGTGAGAAATTGGGGATAGTGAAGCTCTTCATCTTCTTCCCATTCTTGGCACGTTGTTTAAACTTGATGTTGAGTGTGAGGTTGTGAGATCGTGATAGAGTGAGAAATCGGACAAGGAAAAGATCTTGCTCATCTTCTTCTATATCTTTTTCTCTTAGTGTGGGTATATTCCATGGCGGATACAAAGGAGCGAAGGTATTGGAGCATAACACTTGGATCATGTAACAATCATTGAGCTCTCCAGGTAAGTTGTTGAGTTCATTGTACCTCAAAGCGAGACTCATGTTATTTACTTTCTTGGGTAGAAAGGAATGATACATGGTTGGTTAGAGCTTAGACTATTGAAATGACTATATGAGAGAGAGTTGATTGTAGTGAATTATAGTTTCTAAAACAATAGATGTTCATTCAATGTCTCAACTATTGTGTGTTTAGCCCAACATTTTGGTTCAGTTATACTGAGACAAAGAACGGTTCAATTGTGCCAAGGTTCTTAGACTCCTACCTTGTAGTAGAATAGGAGGCTTATTGCCTCAATGATAGATTGGATTGGTAGGGAATCGATCGCCCGCTCTTATGACTTGAATACTCTAAAATACATGACTAGCTTAGGAAGGTTAAATAAGAAGGAATAAATTTGTTGGATTGAGATTGAAGAGATTGGACATGTTAGAGTAGGAGAAAACAAAACAATGCACAAACTCAAAAACACAAATAACCTTTTTAAAAAAAACCAAAACACAAAATGCAAATTTCAAACTCTTCTTACTTGAATAAGTTGTATCATTATTGAGAATTATGGATGCCGCATACTTGTCATAGATGATCGATTGTGTGAGTATCGAAGGAAGAAAAGTATGAGAAACTGAAAAACATTAAAAATGCCAAAAAAACAAAACTAAGATCTTTGGAGAGCATATGTATGGCCATTATTTTTATTGTTTGGCTTGTTGATGGTTGGTGCAAACTCTTGAACTTGGTGCTTCTAGAGAGAGGAAAGCATTGGATAGGATCATCCATCTAGTAGGGCATGAATGAAATGCTCAAGGCATCATACATGTTGTGTTGAAGTGTTCAAGTTCACACCTTCTCTAAGGTGTGAACAATATTTTTGGCTTAGCACACATGAAACTGCTAGTTAGCACACAAGCAAGCACACATATATACAATTTCTAATTAACACATAGATAGGTAACTGGTAATTAGCACACAAACAAACAACTCCTAGTTAACACACAAGTAACATGACATTACTAATAAGTCATTATTAATTAGTATATAGGTCTTTATTAGTGGGATGATGTTACGGTGGTGACATGATGTTTCACCTCTGGTCATGCTTTTGATAGCACAAAACATGTGTGCTTGGTTGATGGAAAAGTCACCTTAAATCAAGAAGTAAATTTTTGGTTACCACTTTGGCTATAAGTATATTTACAAAGCTTATATTTCTCAATTGAATTGTTAACTTTTGGAGTAGTAAATCAATGAAGTATTTTGTATTTTTATACCACAACTTCACTATTGGGATCTTCCCATTGGATGTGTGGAGAGCATTTTAGGCAAAAACATGATATTTTGAGTGCAAACTAACTTCCTCGAGCATTAATTCTTAAAGCCACTTAAGAAAATATAGTGCATGTAATAATAGACCTTGCTAAGTACAACATGGATAAATATTAACACAAATAGCTTTCACCAATATGGGAAAAAAAAAGTAATTTTAGCAAGCATGAGTCATGCAAACATGCCCCCTAGCCTTTTCCTTTATAAACCGCTTTTATGATGACACTTTCAATATACTTAAAGAGGAAGGGCTATACAATACACACAACCCCAATAATAACAAAATGACAACTGACCAACCATTAGCCAATGGCCAACTAATGATGATTGCTGCCAATTGAAGTAGCCTTTTTATGTCAAATCCAACTTCTTTTTAATCACCACTTGGTTTAGTCCTCTCAAGTCAATGTAGAGTTTGAGGGATCTATCTTTCTTCTTCTAGAAAAGAATAAGGATGCCCCAAGGTGAACAACTTGGATGGATGAACCCTTGCTCAATTAACTGTCTCAATAGTTCCAATGTCTTCTAATATAGACATCATTTCTAGTTTTTTGGGTATTTGTTCATTTACATGAGTCGATTCTGTTTCATGGCCAACCTCTCAATTCAGAGATAATTGTGTTAGTTATTTTGGGAGGACATCTTTGAAGTCATTGATCTATGGAGATAATGTGGCTTCTTTGGGTCTTCTCGAACTTCCTAACCTTGATCATATACACTATTTATCATTTCCTCAATTGCTTTTGGAGTCGAGTAGCCTTGGCTAGCTTTGCTTTTCAAAACCTTTCCATGTGGCTTTATGGTGTTCCCTTTGAGATTCTAGAATATAAATTTCTCTTTGGCATAGAAAATCTAGGTTTTATTCTTCTTGAGCTAGTCCTTGCCCAAGATATAGTCATAGCATCCAAATGGTAGAATTTGGAATTCAGCTTTAGTTTTTTGGTTGTCTAGTTTGAATTAAACTTTCCCTATAGTTTTGGTAGAGATGATTTCCTTTTCACTAGCCAATTCGACATCATTTTCTCTGTTTTATCGGAATCAAGATGCAATCTTCTAACTGTTCTGGATATAAGAAATGAATGTGTACTTTTGAAATAAATTAGGATTTTGAATTATGAAAGGGTGAGTAGGAGGACTAAGAATGAGAGAGAAGCACAAGTGGAAGTAAGAGAGCTATGGCTATGGAGGTCTAAACTTAAGAAAGCAATAATAATTTGTGAGAATTCCAACACTCACAATGTGTGACTTACCTTATTCCATAGTAAATAATAAAGAATAAACATGATAGTAATGGGCATATGAAAGGAAGCACTTGAATTCAGTAAACCAACATTGAGAGAATGAAGATTGTCCATCATTAGTCAACTCTGTGGCACAAGTGAAGAAGCAACCAAAATATAATCACTTGATTTGTACTCCAATGCATTAATCACCTTAATCTTGATAATTGAATTAGTATTACTGTGATCATCATATGTCTTAGCATTATCCTACACTTTCCTTTTGCCTTTCTCACACCTACCCTAGTGCATCTTATGGCAATGTGGCCATATATGTCCCCATTGCCCAATGTAGCATTGACAAAAGCACAAGTGAAACTTTGTCATGTTTGGAAGCGTGGCAAGGGAAAGGGAGGCTATTAACCTTGACTAGGACCAAAGATTAACTAAGGATATCCATTATGCAGGCTACATGTACATGTCTCTATCCTCGCTTTCTATCTTAATATTATGTGGATTATGATGGCATTTAGGGAGCATTAGCAGTATTGCATCTTTGGCTTTTGTATTCATTGACATCATAAGGAAACACATTGATGAGTTTGGGGTTGTTTTAGGTTTGGGATCCTTTTCTTCTCACCATATGTTGAGTAAGCACACAAGCAAGCACACACACATAGGATTGCTAATTAACACATAGATAGGTAACTGGTAATTAGCATACAAACAATTGCTAATTTACACACAGACAACATGACATTGCTAATAGGCCTGTATTAATTAGCATATAGGTCTTTATTAGTGGGATGATGTTACAGTGGTGACATGATGTTTCATCTTTGGTTACACTTTTTATAGCACAAAACATGTGTGCTTGGTTGATGGAAAAGTCCCCTTAAATCAAGAAGTAAATTTCTGGTTACCACTTTGGCTATAAGTATATTGAAAGAGCTCATATTTCTCAATCCAATTGTTAACTTTTGCAGTAGTAAATTGATGATGTATTTTGTATTTTTATACTGCAACTTCACTATTGGGATCTTCCAATTCGATATGTGGAATATTCTATATAGCCATAAAGTTAGCTAGTCACCTACCTACAAAACTCTAAAGTACATTTGCCTACCTACATGGGAGTTGAATAATTAGGCCTATAGTTATTCCTCTTAAGATGGTGTTGAAGGAAAATCATTTCTACACCATGGAGCATCCATCTACAAAGGGTTCCTCAACTCATCTTAGAGAGATATGCCAATTGTTCTATACAACCAAATGACAATATTGATTGTGAGAGTGTCAATAAATAGAGGTGTATCAGGTATAGAGATGTATTGTTGATAGTATAGAGTGGTGTTGAGTATAGCCCACACTCTCAACATTGTATGCATTGTCATAATAGAGATAATCAAGCTCCTTAGTCTTAGTTTTGGGTTTGGGGATAGGTTGATACTTATACTTTGTAGCCATAGCTGCCCTTTATAGATAAAGTAAAGTCTAATGTTGTTTCCTCTACATTGTCATTAGCCTCCTCACTATTGGGGTAAAATGCCTCTCGGCCTACTTGTGTACACTGTGATCGCCCATTCTTTATTCATATATAATATGATAGTGCAATAAGGCTATCAGTTCAGCTAGATAGCACCTACATTGTGTGTGCTCTTCTCTCCCGCATCTTCCTCTTCTCCTTCTCCATTGCCATTGCATCCCCTTCAACTAGTATCAGAGCTTGATTGTGGAGCTTGGCCAGGCATTACTTCAGCCCGGATTGAAGACCTCAATGCCAGCCATGGCTTCTTTCCCCCGAGGTAAGATTTCATCTCCTGCCTCTCCCCGGCCCTCATAGGCTCTTTGCAAGTGTTCCTTGGCTTCATTGGGCACCTTGTATGCCCCCATTTGCCCCCTTATCCTCAACATAACTGGCAAACCCCACAGTAGTAGCTCACATTTTTTGCGCCTGTTTCAAAATCTGGCTCAAAAATCCCATTTTTTCTCATATCTCGGGCATCCAAAACCCGCTTTAGGCAAGGGAAAAGTCTAACTTGGGGTTTTGACACACTCCAGACACAATGGTGATGTCAGATCTTCCAAATTCTGATCACAAAATTTTCTATAACAGATCTGAGTTGATTTACAGTAAGAAAATGTCATGCTCTTAGCTTATGTGATGCTCTTGAGCTTGGTATTTGATGCCCAAATGCTTTGGGGATGTTTGCCCAATGTTTTGAGATGCTTTGGGACTTTTTTTGAGCTTCCATAGCTCGATTTATGCAGGGATTTACTACTGTACATTGTTTAGGCAGCAAGGTTTTATCAGGGACGGCTTATGCATAATGCTCTTTGTTGACATTCAGGTGTCCTATTGGATGTATTGATGCTTGGTCATCATGGTTTATGCTCGGATATGCTATTTGAGAGCTAATGAGCCTTGATTTGGATGCGTACACTTTGTTGTTGGTTGGGATTTATACTATCTTGGTTGACATGTTATTTTACCTCCAATTTGGTTATGCCTCTGGTCTACGGGTGCTCCAGACTACTCGGGATGATATGTTGACGTATTTGGATGATGCCACTTTGATGTTTATGCTCCTCGATTCTTCTTGAGCAAAGAGTAGAGCTCAATTCTTGGTTCACTGTCATTTTATTTGCAGCTGGCATTTCACTTGACAAGGTTTATGTCCCGTGCTACCCATTATGAGACTAATGTCTGATGTGGATGCTTTTGGGTTCGGCTGCAGTATGGTAGATGTTTGGGCTTGAATTGACTTGCATTTGAGAATTTTGTGGAGTAGTTTGCATTTGATTGGCTTATCACTTATGCAGCTTGGACGCTATTTGGCCCTCAATGCCCCGATTATGGATCTTGGATTTACTTAGATGCAGATGCATGTTTTGAGCAGTGCTTGCTCCATTGTCTTGGCAGTTGGTTATTGAGATTTCATTGCTCATTGATGCTTGGTTCTTTGCAGGTTACTCCTTGATCACTAGACTTCTTGACAGTGCTTGGGTTTAGCAATTATGGCTTTGTTGCTTCTGTGTTGCCTAGCTTCTATGCTAGTTGGGTTGCTTTTGCCCATACAGGTCAGAGAGCAATTGCTCTTGATGCTTACCCAGCTATGCACTTTGTCTATTGTCATGTACTTTAAAGAGCCACTTATTTGGATGTTGTTGTACAAATACTTGGGCTTCTCCTAGAGCTTGACCATTGCAGGATCTTATGCCACTTAACGGTCTTGCATTGACTTGGATGCTACTATGTGGTCTGATGTACTACAAAGTCATGTTTGCCATTATGGTTATGGGCTGACTTCATGGCCGAATACCATATGCTCTTATGATAGATGTATTATGCTTTACCGTACTATGGTTGGTTATGTCATGCAGTTGGCTAACGACTCTTCTTCATGTGGGAGCTTTTGCATCCTTGGTTGATGTCTTTATGTCCTCCCATCTGTTGAGGTTTCATGAGCCTTTGCAGCATGCTTCTACCACTGATGTACTTGCAAATGATTGTCTTTATGAGCAGGTTCCCTCCATTGGGATAGCCCTCGACTGCTTGAGCTCCGTGGATGCTATGGATATGGATAGCCCTATTCATGATGACTTGGATTCCTTGTCGTCTTCTACAAGTTCTTCTACTTCAGATGTTGTTTGCTTCCATTGTGGGAAGCTTGGGCATGTTCAAAGAAAATGCTTTAGATGGATTAGAGAGCAGTAGAGACAGAGACGGACTCGACATGAGTAGAGAGTCAGAGATACAATAAATACAGCAGGTGTTACCACTCTTACTAGTGGTGAGGTACATGCAGTTACCCATGATGATGCACTTGAGCATGTACTCCTGTCATCTTGTTTCCCTACAGCTTACTTGCTCAGTGATCAGGCCTATGCGTTTGATTGGCTTTTGGACTCTATGGCATCTTGTCATGTTACCCCTCATAGAGCATGGTTCTCTTCTTACACAGAGGTTGACAAATGTATTGATTTGAGCCTTGAGCAGTCTTATGCTATTGTTGGTACAGGGGATATATACCTAGCTTTGCCTAATGGGACTTCTCTTATACTCAAGGATGTTTTACATTGTAATGAAGCATTCAACCAAGAAAAGAAATCCAACAAGAAATCTAACTAAATTGAAATAGACATAAAATAACAAAGAACTATTGCACCAAGACATCTTGTCATGTATTAATGATGAGAATTCCAAAGAATACATGACAACCATGGCTGATGCTTCATCTAGCAAGAAGGAAACTAACTTCAAGAAAGTGAACAGTAAAATTTTGTGAATGAGCCAAAAGATGTCTTCTCTTAGCCTCTTGCCTTCTTTATCCTCACTCCTCATCTCCAAAGTTAAGGGCACATTTACATAGGCAAGGGCTGAATTTACAAGGGCTAGAAATTACAAGATATGGAATTAGCATGATTCCAAAGTAGAAAAGTATCAAGGTATTTTTTCTTTTATGACAAACCATCCTGTCCTAAGATGGTTTTGTCCTCAAAACCAAGGATAAATGGAACAAATCCAAACTAAGGATGATAGTAATCATGTCCACGTAGCTTCGATATGATAGGAAAACACTTTCCATATAAGAGAGACCTTGATGTATACCAAACTATGAGTAAAGTGGCTGCTGTCTAAACAGGGTTGATTTACAAAGACTGTCATAATTTTTGATAGAATGGTTCAAATGACACATTTGAGGTATAGAAATGAAGTATACAATCCCTAGGATCAGTCCATAATGTCAAAATCAATTTTTGATAAAGTCAGGACAGTTTTGTTGCCAACAGTAATATCTCATAGCAAGTTGTCCCTGCATAGTCTGTCATGTATCATCCTGCAATAACCAAGGAAAATCATTCACATAAGTGGATGGTTTCCAAAAAGATTCCTCTATAGGTAAGCTCTTCCGCTTAATGAGGCACTTAGTAAGAGTACGATTTTTGAGTACTTTTTCTCTCTTTTCAATAATACTTTCAGGTTCATATATGACAAGTCCTGCTTGTATTCTAGTGGAAGAAGGTAGTTGAAGCTTATAAGCAAGCTCTCCAACTTTGTCCACTACCAAATATGGTCCATAAAATCTGTGAGCAAGCTTATTGTTCCCACCCTTCAATGAAGCATAGTGTGTCTTGGGCACTTTAAGAAACACCCAATATCCAACTTCGAAGTCCAAATGTCTTCTCTTCTCATTTGCATAGGCTTTCATTACTTCTTGTGCTTTCCTTATGCTGTCCTTGCATTGTCTCATGAGCATTTCCATCCTTTCTAACTCTTCCTTTGCTTGGGGGTTGACATCTTCAAGAAACAAAACTGATGGGATTTGGACTTTGTACCCATAAAGTGCTTCAAATGAAGACATACCTATGCTCATGTGATGCGTGTTGTTATAGCAAAATTCAGCAAGGTGGATCCAATGATCCCATAAAGCTTGTGTGTCATGACAATAATGCCTAAGGTACACTTCCACCCAGTGATTGACTCTTTTCGTTTGCCCATCTGTTTGGGGGTGATAGACTGTACTAGGAGTGAGAAAAGTACCATAGAAGAGAATAGACTTCTCCAAAAGTTGCCCATGAGTTTTGTATCTCTATCCGATACTATTCTCATTGGCATACCATGCAGCTTGAACACACCTTCCATAAATTGCTCAGCCACTTGCCTTGCTGAATATTGTATTTTGGTTGGAATAAAGTGGGTTGATTTAGTCAATCTATCAACAACCACATAGATATTATTCCATCCATGACTAGTAGTAGGTAATCCCATTATAAAGTCCATGGAAATGTCGGTCAATATTCCCGTAGGAATAGGTAAAGGCTAAAGGAGTCCGGCTGGTAATAAAGTGGAGTCCTTATTTTCTTGGCACTCTAAACACTTGGATACATGCTCCTTGGCGTCCTTCCATAAACCCTTCCAATAAAAACTTTTATGGACCTTGTCAAAAGGTCTTGAAAAGACCCAAATGTCTAGCCATTGGTGATGAGTGCATCTCATGGAGCACTTTTAGCTTGAATTTACTGTTAGGAACCAAGTACACTTTACCCTTAAACCATAAGATTCCATTGTGCACTTTAAAATTTGGAAATTCTTCATCATGTCCTTGCTATAATTTTTGTAAAAACGGGATAGCATGCTCATCCAGCACATATTCTTCTTGGATGTCATTTATCCAATCCTTATAAATTGTAGACACTGTAGATAAACTGCATGCCCACATTCTAGATAACGCATTAGCCACAACGTTATCCTTTCCAACCATATATGCTATTTCAAAATCATATGACTGCAAGGTAGCCAGCAATCTCTTTTGCTTGGGAGAAAGGTTGGGCTGTGAGAGAAAATACCTCAACACTCTATGATCGCTTTTGACTTTAAAATGTGTTCCATAGAGATAATGATGCCATTTCTTGATTGCATGTAGAATAGCAAGCATCTCTTGCTCGTATACATGCATCTCCCTCTCTTTATCATCGAATTTTTTGCTCTCAAATGCAATGACACCATGCTCTTGAACCAAAACTGTCCCTAAACCTCTATCACTAGCATCCGTGTAGATGGTAAAAGTCTTGGAAAAATCAGGGCAAACTAGTATTGGTGCTGAAACAAGCAATTGCTTCAGCTCATTAAAGCTCTTGTCGGCGATTTCATCCCAAAAGAAGGCCTCTTTTTTTAGTCGATCGGTAAGAGGAGCTGCAACATGAGCATAATTCTTCATAAACCTACGATAAAAAGATGATAATCCAAGAAAACCTCTTAAAGAAGTAGCATTAGTTGGGGTAGGCCATTCTTTGACACATTGCACCTTCTTATGATCCACTTTGATTCCATCTTCTCCCACTATATGACCCAAGTATTCAACTTCCTTTGTCATGAATGAACACTTAGTTGCCTTGACAAATAGTTTATGCTTCCTCAATATATCGAAGACTTCTTTTACATGCTGTAAATGGTCCTTTTTGCTCTTGCTATAGATCAAAATGTCGTTAAAGAACACCAAAACTGTCCAAAATATCAAGGGCTGAAGTATCTTATTCATAAGGCTGGAGCATTGGATAAACCAAACGGCATAACCATGAATTGATAGAGGCCTCTTTTTGTCCTAAAGGCTATTTTAAACTCATCCCCTTCCTTCATGCGTATTTGATGATACCTCCATCGCAAGTCAATCTTGGAGAACACCTTAACATTCTTCAATTTATGTAGGAGGTTATCTATTCTAAGGTATTGGATATCTATTCTTGATAGTGACCTTGTTAAGATCGCGGTAATCGATACATATGCAAAAAGAGCCATCTTTCTTCTTTACAAGAAGGATCGGAGAGGCAAAAAGCGATTGGCTTGCCTTGATGAGACCCATTTCTAATAGCTCTTTCACTTGGCGCTCTACCTCTTCCCTTTTCACCTTGGAGAGGCGATATGGTGGTTTGTTAATAGGCTTGGTGTTGGGCAGCAAGTCTATAGGATGATCCACTTCTCTTTTGGGAGGAAGAGAAGTAGGTGGCTGAAAAATATCATCATAATCCTTCAACAACTTGCAAAGACATGGATCTATGTCATTGGTAGAAGGAGAGGGCTGATCCTCATCAATCTTTGAAAGAAGAATAGTGAATATGCATGCCTTTGCATTTATCTCTTTTCTAATCTTCTTGGGGCTGATCACTTCTATTTTCTTCTTCTCAACACCATGTAGGATTACTTACTGTCCACACCATTGAAATTCCATTTCAAGCTTGTTAAGATCCATAGTAAATCTGCCCGAAGATTTCAGCCAATTGCAGCCAAGTATAATGTCAATGGGACCCATTTCTAATGCGATCAAACTCACTGATGTAGTGCACAATGGAGATAGAGAGATAGGAACATTTGGGCAGCATTGATTACTATTTTCAAAGTCTCCATTGGCCACTTGGATTTCTAGAGAAGAAGGCATATCCTGTGTACTCAATTTCAACCCATTGAGTGATTTGGAATTAATAAAACTATGTGTGCTGCCCGTATCAATGAGTATGTGAGTGGTCCTTCCATTGATTTGGCCTTTGAGGCATAGGGTATTGTCCCCTCTTGAACCACTCCATGAGTCATTTGATATGGAACACAACAAGGGATGTAAATTAGTCCAAGAATCATCCATGTAATGACCACCCGGATCAAAAGGAAAGCCATCCATTGGGTCATAAAACTCGTCAAGGATACTCTCTCCATTTTCATGCATCTCTTCTTGAGTAGTAGAGCCTTCAAGATGTGCTAGACTTCCCTCAATAGGTTTAGCATCAGAATCATCTTCAAAAATCATACTAACCTTCAAATTCTTAGCCTTACACTTGGACTTATGGTCAAGTGACCACTTCTCCCCACACTTGAAGCATAGGCCCTTGGCATACATTTCTTTGAGCTTGTCATTAGACGCTTGCCTTGGGTAGGGGCTAAAATTTTGGCACTAATATCAGTCATTTTGCTATCAAACTTATTTTCAGCATTAGATCTGAAACTGCTGCCCTGCTTTGGTCCATAAACAGTGGGATAAGTTGGTATCTTGATGTAGGTATTGTTGTGAACATTTATTGGCTTCCCACCATGCTGAAAACCAGTCCTTGCATGCCCATAATGGCCCGATGTCTTTGGGAACTATGTAAGCTGAAATAAATGCCCTGTTTTTGGCTGGAAACTCTTGTATTTCTGCCCATAACGCTTAGCCAATTGAATGGCAGCTTGCAAAGATGTAGGCTTCATGGCTCCTAATTCGGATGATAAGGTAGACTCCAAACCAAATATATACTTGTTCAATTTGGCACTATCGAAGACTCCATGAACATACATTGAGAGGTTTAAAAACTGATTTGAATACTCTCTAACCGAAATACCACGTTGCTCAAGGGCGTACCATTTCTTTTCCAAGCGCTCTTTTTCAATGGGAGAGACGAAGACTTCAATCATAGCATTCTTTAGTGCTTCCCAAGATAAGAAGTCATGCCCAATTCTTGTCATATATCTCCACCAAGTATGTGCATAGCCTTCTAAATGAAGGGCTGCAAACTTCACTTTGGCATTTTCGGGCCTTGGATAAAGGGAAAAGTACATCTCCAATTTGTCAAACCACTCCTCCAACTTCGTAGGTGAAGGATTCTCCCCTTTGAAATTTGAGATGATAGTTTTCTCTTTATACTCTCTCTCATATTGAGGTGGCTGTCCATTGTGGTGTTGCTGTCCATTATGGTGTTGTTGTCCAAAAGAGTTACCAAATGAGCCTCGCCTAGGGAATTCATTATTCCAAGTTCCTTGTGCAAATGGGGTTTGATGTCTATACTGCATACCATGACCTTGTGGCTGGAAATAATGTCCTTGAGGCTGAAAATGAGTGTTACCCATATTGAAAGGTTGTCCATGGTACCCTTGATGTTGTCCATGCATAGGAGTATTAAATGGTGGTTGCTGCCCACTGTTTTGTTGATGTCAACCATGATTGGATAAAGGGCTTGGCCTATTAGGCTAAACTTGAGTATGAGGATTGTGTTGTTGCTGTCCATAAGAGTTTGGGGCCGAATTCCCATGCCCTTGTTCCTGCCCACCAATATTTAGCTGAGGATAGAATTGTTTATAAAATGGATTGCAACCATGGATGTCCTCTTCATGCCTAGAGCTTTCTTGAACCCTATCGTGTGGATCTTGCCCATGTGGTTGAGAATAGGCCTTTGATTGATGGAGCTGAGGCTGAAATGAAGTGGGATGTATAAAATCTTTAGCCTTTGATGATTCCCCAATCTCAAATTGTCCTACCACCTTTGGAGTAGAGGGTTTGGATTGGTCTTCAGCCAAAGGAGGGTTTGGAACATTAGGACCAGCTGTAGGCAACATCTTTTCACTAACTTGTCAATACCCATCCTCATACCATCAAAACCTGATTTCATCTCTTTGATATCATTTGAGAGTTGTTGTAGGCTGTTAGAGTTCATGGAAGCATGGGACATCTCAACTCCATTCATTGGTTGATTGATAGGAGAATGAGTGGAACTTACATCAACCTCTTTATTCTCATAATGCCTATGGTATATAGCTTCTTGAGGGGTTTCACGTTCATGTTCATGTTGGTATTCTCTCTGCTCTTCATTGATGGTCTCCAAAATAGGATCCTTTTTCTTATTCCTTGCCATAAGTAACTTCATGTCCTGTATATACAGCAGAGGAAAAACTCAAATATCTTGAGTTCTGGTGCTCCGAATAACAAGCTCTTTGGCTCTGCTTGAAGCTTGAAAAGTCCCCTTTCTAACAAACTATCAACTGTTGAAAGTAGTTGAATACAAAAAATTCTGTAAACAGTTTACTGTAGCTGTCTGGAAATTCCTGCAACCCGTGAATGCTCTGATTTGATCATATAGTGACTTGTACCTTCAATTTTCATGTATCTACCACCCATGTAGACCTGTAAGGGAACTCCATACATCTGCCAAAACTGAAAATACCCTCTGCAATAACCAGAATAATTGAATAACCCACTGTAGACTGCAAGATTAATGGGACCCTGTTTGTATACCCTGTCCCAAAACCTCAATGCTAATCCAATGTCAAAATACCATGCTTGAAAACTGAATTCTTGTTCCCTTGAGTGGTAACTGCACCTGAATTTTAAATGCGTGGGATCCGAGACTTGAGGGGTGTGCAAATTTCCCTCTCAAGCTGGTTTGTGCTCCCCTTCAAGGTCCTTGTCAGTAGGGGAGGGTCACCTCTCTTTTGTCCTACCAACTCGCCTAGCATCCACTTTTCCTCATGGGTATATACATGGTAGTTCAATGCTAAGCTCTAAAAATCAACATGAAATGCAAGGAATGAAAAGAATTTGATTGCCCTTTTGATGATATGCAAGAACTTGAATGGAATAGGATGAAATTGAAATGGGGATAGGTAAGGGATAACCTCAGTAGTGACTCACTGCTTAACAATTCTTATTCCACTTACCATTGGGTAAAATTTTACTCATGTCAATGAACAAAAGGCAAAAACAATTCAATATCAGCGTTAGGTAAATGAAATGAGAATTTGAGGCACTTGGAAATGATTATTTCAGTGAATGAGATTGATTATGCAATGATCAATCATTAACGTAGCTCTATGGATTTTCTCATGAAATGCATTTGATAGAATGGATGGGATTCTTTATCATTTTAATCCCTCTTTCATCAATTGGACTTAGCTCAGCAAAAGGATTTAAAGAGAGATTAAAATTGATTAGAATACCTCTTAAGCTGATAGAAGAAGAGTATTGTTGTTGATGAAGAAATCTCCTCAAATAGAACTTGACTTCAGCAAATAAAGCTTGACTTCAGCTTCAATTAATCCAAGAAATCCCCATTTTAGCTTTCCAATGCTAATATCCAACTTCTTGTTCAAGAATCTTCATGAAGAGTGCTCCCATTAACCATTGGAACCAAAATTTGATGAAGAAGGCTTCAATAGAGATACCACTTGAGTTGAAGATGCTGATTACTCTTCATTGTATAAAGTAGGCTTCAAAGAAACTTCAAAATTTGAAAGAGAATCCAATAATTCCCTTCCTTCAATTGACATTGGCTGCCCCTTCCATGAATCCTTCAAGAATCCACTCCATTCTTCCACAATGGTGGAAAATCCATGCAATGTTGGTACTATCCTTTGTGTAGAGGCTTCAGGAAGTGAGATTGACCAAAAGCCCCATGATCCTGATGAGAAATCTAAGAAAATAAGGTTGCTGTCCAAAACTGTCCATGTTAGGGTTTCGTGAGAGAGGGAAAGACTCAAGATGGAAGAAATCTCATCAAATCTTGGAAGAGACCAACTACCAAAGGAAGTATGAGCTTGGTATGGCCTAGCTAGAGCTTATTAGCTCCAAATTTCACATCGTGATGCAGGAGTATGATCAAGCGCAGATCACGCAGCCTGCATACTCTTATACCACATTGAAAAAAATGAGCAATACTCTCAAAATTGGTAGTCCATAGAAAACTCAAGTAGCGGGGAAGATGCTTGTGAGGTCAAATGGCAAGATAGAGTTCATGGCTTGAAGGTAGGATCAAAGATTTCCATGGTTTCCATGAGAGAAGCTTGTAGGAAAAGTGAAGAACCCCTGTTCTTGAAAAGTAATCACAGTTTAAGCTCCACTAAGTCATGTAACCCTCATTCTCTTCAAACTTACCCCAATTTTGGTCCAAATCTTGGTCACGACCTACCAAAATGGTTGGAGCCCGCCATTGTCCATTGGTTCATGCCAAGAACCTCCATCTTAGTCATGGTTTGTAAGAGTTCTCCATGTCAGACCATAATTATGGAAGAACTAACTCTTGTGTGACTGAATTTTAAATGCGGTTTTCACTCCCTAGTCACTGTAACTAAATCTATTGCGTGAAAATGGCTTCTGACAAGATTTGAACTAATGCTCTGATACCAATGTAATGAAGCATTCAACCAAGAAAAGAAATCTAACAAGAAATCTAACCAAACTGAAATAGACATAAAATAACAAAGAACTATTGCACTAAGACATCTTACCATGTATTAATGATGAGAATTCCAAAGAATACATGATAGCCATGGCTGATGCTTCATCTAGCAAGAAGGAAACTAACTTCAAGAAAGTGAACAGTAAAATTTTGTGAATGAGCCAAAAGATGTCTTCTCTTAGCCTCTTGCCTTCTTTATCCTCACTCCTCATCTCCAAAATTAAGGGCACATTTACATAGGCAAGGGCTGAATTTACAAGGGCTGGAAATTACAAGATATGGAATTAGTATGATTCCAAAGTACAAAAGTATCAAGGTATTTTTCTTTTATGACATACATGTTCCCATGCTAAGTAAGAGCTTAATTTCTGTCAGTCAGTTGCATAATGCAGGATATACTATTTCTCTTCAAGATAGGTCATGGAAGATCTATCGTGGTTGCTTGGTTTTGGCCAAAGGTTCTAGAGTTGGTTCTCATTGCCCAGTGCATGTCTCTCATGTGGGAGATTCTATGGTTGCAGATATCCGGATACCATATGCATTGTTATGGCATTATCACCTAGGCCTTATGCACCATAGAGAGATGGAGATCTTGTCTCATTTAGACTCATTGTTGCCTCCTATGTCACTTACAGATCTTGATCCTTGCCCTAATTGTACTCTTGGTCCTTGCAAAACCCCCTTGGCTTATGGCAATCGTACGAGGCATGTTCATCTTGTCCATTGTGCAATATATGGAGCTATGCCTTCCCAGTCACTTGGTGGAGCGTCGTACTTTGTGACCTTTGTTGATCATGCTACCCACCATGTTTGGGCTTTTCCCTTGGTGCAGATCGAGGATGCTGCAGTTATGCTTGACAGGTTAATGGATTATGCCGGTAGCAGGCCTAGGTGCTTGCAGATGGATTATGAGAGTCATGCTCTCTCTCCCAGCTTTCGAACCTCTTGTCAGTAGTATGGCATTGATTTATTGTGCCCACAATATTATGGGATTGCTCATGGCATGTGCCTGACCTTATATGCAAAGGTTGCTTCTATGCTTACCACAACTGGGTTGTCTTATGGCTTTTGGACTAAGGCCCTTATGATGACAGTCTATTTGGTTAATAGGATGTCGTGCTTGACCTTGGATCGTATTATACCCCATGAGGCATGGAGTGGCATGCAGCCCTCCTATGATTACTTGAGGATGTTTGGCTACTAGGCATCTGTACGTATGCCACATGAGCCTATGTCACGCAGATGTATCCTCGTTGGTTATGGAGATGGTGACTTTAAGACCTACAGATTATGGGATTTGGATGCCCAACAGGTCGTACATAGCCGTCATGCTATCTTCTATGAGACACACACACTTCTCAGGCCTCTTGATGAGCGTTTAGTATGCTTTATGGCTGATTTTACAATAGCTACGGTGCCATTACAGCAAGTTGTTTATGCTGAAAATGAGGCACTTATTGGCCTAGATGACATAGCTATGCATAGCAGTCAAGGCTAGGATGTTGGTGATCAGTTGCTAAACCCCTTGCAGGTTCATGAGAGTTGCTTTCTTATAGTTTTGCAGGCTGGACAACTAGCCATATATCAATCTTCCGCTTCGCTAAGGCCACATGTTGAGACCCCGTTGGACGAGTATCCAGGATGTTGGTTTCTTTAAGTGATTGACTCTGGAGAGTTTGACTGCTCTCCGCTGTCTTATATGCACCATGCTGATGCTATGCGTGACTTTGATGCTTAACAACAATGCATTGATGAGTTGTGCTTTCTTCATGAGAAGCATTCTTGGATTTCTCCATTGTATGGAGCTGCGGGATCGCTTATCTCCTGGATGTCATAGACTCCGAAATGCTTGACTCTTCTTCTGCAGAGGTTCCGGACACCTTGCACATCTTGCTTTCCGATTGGGCGTTGGGTGAGATGTCATGATTCCTTACCTTGTCTTTTCTTTGTTTTCACTCCCTAGCCACATTGGCCTTTTAGTGGGAGGTTGTTGGGGTAAAAGGCCTCTGGGCCTTCCCGTGTACACTGTGATTGCCCATTCTTTATTTATATATAATATCATAGTGTAATAAGGCTGATAGTTTAGTTGGACAACACCTACATTGTGTGTGCTCTTCTCTCCTGCATCTTCCTCTTCTCCTTCTCCACTGCCATTACATCCGCTTCACTCGCTCTCAAGCAACACTTGTTGTGCTCATAATAGTTTGGTAAGACTCTCCTACCACAAGCTTGCCTAATCGTGATGGAGTCTATTGTAATATTTCCGCAACGAAATATTGAAGATCCTAAATCTCGCGCAAAAGTGATTCAAAGCAACTTCCCGCAACAAAAAGACCCTAGGCTAAGTGCTCCACCCTCGCATAATAGCAAACTCCAGCTCCGTGTCGTGTATAGGAAGCCGTGGCTCAAAAGCCGTAGTTCCACGTGGGAACACCCCTTCAAGGGGGGGGAAAAAGGGATAATGGATAAATTTTTGCAAATTTTTTTATTATTAACCCTCTCCCCTTCAGCTGTTGCATGGCGGGGAGAGGGAGTATGAGCTAAGTGGTGGAGGGGCATGGGGGAGGAGGGCATGCACCTTGCCACATGTGTGGCTACCCTCCCCCGTTCTACCTATATATGACTCCCCCTCCCCAGGCTTGAGGAGGGAGAGAGAGAGGGAATCGTGCTGCTACCCAAGACGTGGTGCTGGCAACCATAGCTGCCGCTGCCATCCATTTGCCGCCGCCAAGCTACTGCGCCATCGCCTCCATCATCATCACCATCAATCATCATCATCGTCATCATCCTCCCAATCATTGATGACCGGAAAATCAGTGCAAATAAAGGCATCAAAATGTGCTAAACATGGAAACATCCTTTGCAAATTGACACTTTGCTTTTGTACTCTCTTGTAAAATTTCAAATATGAAGCAATGTAAAATGTGTAGTCCAAAAGGCTCACATTAAAAAAATGTTGAAAGGAAAAGGAAAGGTCAAACCCTTTTGTCTCATGCTAAAAATTGAAAGGTCCTTAGACCTTAGCCAATGTATGCAAATTTGAATTTTATAATTCAAGAAAGGAAAAGGAGGTGGTTGCATCCGTGGGATTTGGGGAGGTGGGAGGTTGAGGTGGTTACACCCTCTCTCTTCCTTTATCTTCTCCTTTCACGGTTCATTTCTCCCTCTCCCTCATTTGGCACAACACTTGCCTTCTTGTTCTTGTCTCTTTCTCTTATGCTTCATGCTCATTTTTATGGAGAGTGAGGAAGAAGAAGAGGGTGAGGATGGTTCAGGTTTCTCAATTTCTTGTGTGCCATTCACTTGTGTGTTTTGGAGCAATGGTTCTTGGTGAGAAGAAGGAGAGTTTTCTTGCAGGTTTTGTGGCCAGCAAATGTATTTGCAGCCTCTACCTGGCCGGTTCGTGGTTCGATTTGTGCCGTGGCCGGGAACAAGAGGTGGCTATGGAGCTTGCAAGAAATTCAAAGGTTTACAATCAGATTCAAGTCATGGGCTGCTTTATCCTTGGATGCATTCTCAAGAAGAGGAGGATTTTATGAGAAAATAGAGAAGAAGATGGCGGGTTACTGAGCAAATTCTGCCTTTCAGATAGTTATGTTCAAAAAAAAAAAAAACGAAGAGCTGGTCTGTACTTCCCTCCTTCCTCCTTTCTTACCTCTTGCAAACCTCGGTTCTGCCTCTCAACCTCCACCGCTTCATTTCCCCTATCATTAGTCTTCTTGTTACGCTACCTCCTTCCTCTCCAACCCCACCTTCCTTTGATCATCCCACTCCACCCTCGCTATATCTACTCCACGTGTGTTTTTCCTGACCCAATCGTTATCATTCATGGCCATCAATGCCGGTGGTGTTACACCTCTCCTTCGCCAGCCTTCTGTCCATGCTCATTTTGGCATCTCTACTCCCTCTCGATGCCACCATACATTCCATTCTCCCTCATTCCATACTACAGTACCAGACGAACGCTTCAAGCCAGTACTGCGTGATGTGCCTCAGGTCCTTCAGCCTGCCGCCGCCGATGCCGTCCAATAGCGATTGTGGCCACAAGCCAGTACTGCGTGTCAGATACAACGGTGCTCCTCATTATTCAGTGCATGACAAGATCAGCGGCCTGGTTTTTTTCACATGGCGGAAGCTTCAGAGACCTATTAAGCTATAATTATGTATCCAATCCTCCATATGGCACGAACATCACAACATTATTATATGTCGTATTTCAAAAATCCGTCAAAAATCCACACTGCCTTATCCTCTACCAAGCTCATCCTTTCAGTCCGTTCACAACAAGTGATGTCTTCTTTTTCTTTATCTCTATGCAAAAACCATTTAAATTCACAAAAGAAACCTTATTACTCTTTGTAGATTGTTCACGTGGATATCTTCTCTTTCGATGAATCTGCCCTTTTCCCTACTAAGACTGTCCTCTAAAACACCCAAGGATTTCTTTTTTGTTTTTTTAAAATTATTGCTCTTAATAGACTTACCTCTTCTTTTTCTTTTTTTTGAAAACTGGGTGGAGTACCTCATTTCCATATCTCTTGCGAGGGTGTGCTTATATATGATATCTTTTTCGGGTTTTCTTCATGAGCTTTATAGTGAGGTTATCTTTCATTCTAACTTAAGTGTGATGTTGCTCTTGTGCACAAATTGCTAAAAATCCCTATATTTCGAGTATTTGCTTGAAGTTTTATTTGGCACGCTTTTAACCCTAGGCTTCAACGTCCTAGTTGTGATTTTATTTTGTGTGTTATTTCCCTCCCTATCCAATGGAAATTCAAAGATCCAGGAAGAAAATGAAGACCGAAGATTGAAGATGAAGTTTTTCAAAGAGCTGATTGTGGTTCTTCTTCAAATTTATTCGCGGGGACGCTTCACACTTAAGCGTGGGGGGAAATGATGACCGGAAAATCAGTGCAAATAAAGGCATCAAAATGTGCTAAACATGGAAACATCCTTTGCAAATTGACACTTTGCTTTTGTACTCTCTTGTAAAATTTCAAATATGAAGCAATGTAAAATGTGTAGTCCAAAAGGCTCACATTAAAAAAATGTTGAAAGGAAAAGGAAAGGTCAAACCCTTTTGTCTCATGCTAAAAATTGAAAGGTCCTTAGACCTTAGCCAATGTATGCAAATTTGAATTTTATAATTCAAGAAAGGAAAAGGAGGTGGTTGCATCCGTGGGATTTGGGGAGGTGGGAGGTTGAGGTGGTTACACCCTCTCTCTTCCTTTATCTTCTCCTTTCACGGTTCATTTCTCCCTCTCCCTCATTTGGCACAACACTTGCCTTCTTGTTCTTGTCTCTTTCTCTTATGCTTCATGCTCATTTTTATGGAGAGTGAGGAAGAAGAAGAGGGTGAGGATGGTTCAGGTTTCTCAATTTCTTGTGTGCCATTCACTTGTGTGTTTTGGAGCAATGGTTCTTGGTGAGAAGAAGGAGAGTTTTCTTGCAGGTTTTGTGGCCAGCAAATGTATTTGCAGCCTCTACCTGGCCGGTTCGTGGTTCGATTTGTGCCGTGGCCGGGAACAAGAGGTGGCTATGGAGCTTGCAAGAAATTCAAAGGTTTACAATCAGATTCAAGTCATGGGCTGCTTTATCCTTGGATGCATTCTCAAGAAGAGGAGGATTTTATGAGAAAATAGAGAAGAAGATGGCGGGTTACTGAGCAAATTCTGCCTTTCAGATAGTTATGTTCAAAAAAAAAAAAACGAAGAGCTGGTCTGTACTTCCCTCCTTCCTCCTTTCTTACCTCTTGCAAACCTCGGTTCTGCCTCTCAACCTCCACCGCTTCATTTCCCCTATCATTAGTCTTCTTGTTACGCTACCTCCTTCCTCTCCAACCCCACCTTCCTTTGATCATCCCACTCCACCCTCGCTATATCTACTCCACGTGTGTTTTTCCTGACCCAATCGTTATCATTCATGGCCATCAATGCCGGTGGTGTTACACCTCTCCTTCGCCAGCCTTCTGTCCATGCTCATTTTGGCATCTCTACTCCCTCTCGATGCCACCATACATTCCATTCTCCCTCATTCCATACTACAGTACCAGACGAACGCTTCAAGCCAGTACTGCGTGATGTGCCTCAGGTCCTTCAGCCTGCCGCCGCCGATGCCGTCCAATAGCGATTGTGGCCACAAGCCAGTACTGCGTGTCAGATACAACGGTGCTCCTCATTATTCAGTGCATGACAAGATCAGCGGCCTGGTTTTTTTCACATGGCGGAAGCTTCAGAGACCTATTAAGCTATAATTATGTATCCAATCCTCCATATGGCACGAACATCACAACATTATTATATGTCGTATTTCAAAAATCCGTCAAAAATCCACACTGCCTTATCCTCTACCAAGCTCATCCTTTCAGTCCGTTCACAACAAGTGATGTCTTCTTTTTCTTTATCTCTATGCAAAAACCATTTAAATTCACAAAAGAAACCTTATTACTCTTTGTAGATTGTTCACGTGGATATCTTCTCTTTCGATGAATCTGCCCTTTTCCCTACTAAGACTGTCCTCTAAAACACCCAAGGATTTCTTTTTTGTTTTTTTAAAATTATTGCTCTTAATAGACTTACCTCTTCTTTTTCTTTTTTTTGAAAACTGGGTGGAGTACCTCATTTCCATATCTCTTGCGAGGGTGTGCTTATATATGATATCTTTTTCGGGTTTTCTTCATGAGCTTTATAGTGAGGTTATCTTTCATTCTAACTTAAGTGTGATGTTGCTCTTGTGCACAAATTGCTAAAAATCCCTATATTTCGAGTATTTGCTTGAAGTTTTATTTGGCACGCTTTTAACCCTAGGCTTCAACGTCCTAGTTGTGATTTTATTTTGTGTGTTATTTCCCTCCCTATCCAATGGAAATTCAAAGATCCAGGAAGAAAATGAAGACCGAAGATTGAAGATGAAGTTTTTCAAAGAGCTGATTGTGGTTCTTCTTCAAATTTATTCGCGGGGACGCTTCACACTTAAGCGTGGGGGGAAATGATGACCGGAAAATCAGTGCAAATAAAGGCATCAAAATGTGCTAAACATGGAAACATCCTTTGCAAATTGACACTTTGCTTTTGTACTCTCTTGTAAAATTTCAAATATGAAGTAATGTAAAATGTGTAGTCCAGAAGGCTCACATTAAAGAAATGTTGAAAGGAAAAGGAAAGGTCAAACCCTTTTGTCTCATGCTAAAAATTGAAAGGTCCTTAGACCTTAGCCAATGTATGCAAATTTGAATTTTATAATTCAAGAAAGGAAAAGGAGGTGGTTGCATCCGTGGGATTTGGGGAGGTGGGAGGTTGAGGTGGTTACACCCTCTCTCTTCCTTTATCTTCTCCTTTCACGGTTCATTTCTCCCTCTCTCTCATTTGGCATAACACTTGCCTTCTTGTTATTGTCTCTTTCTCTTATGCTTCATGCTCATTTTTATGGAGAGTGAGGAAGAAGAAGAGGGTGAGGATGGTTCAGGTTTCTCAATTTCTTGTGTGCCATTCACTTGTGTGTTTTGGAGCAATGGTTCTTGGTGAGAAGAAGGAGAGTTTTCTTGCAGGTTTTGTGGCCAGCAAATGTATTTGCAGCCTCTACCTGGCCGGTTCGTGGTTCGATTTGTGCCATGGCAGGGTGCTCTTCAATCATTTTCTCTCTCCACATCATCTTCCTGACAGAAGCTAGGAAGCTTCTAATTTCGAAGCTTCCATTAAGGCTTCCATAAGCCTTGTTTACCCGTGCCTTCCTCGGTTTTTAAAAAACGCGTCTTGTAAGGCCAATTTCTGCACGGGGGAGAAATCTCGACCTAGTAGGCAGCTTTGGAAATCGGAAAAAAGACAAGGAGAGTTCGTGGAGTCCAAGTCCACTGTGCCATTGGGCACCTAAACAAAAGGCGAGAGGAGCATACGTGGGAGCTTCCACCCCGAGTACGCGAGTGGACAACGCCCCGATTCTTAATGCCCAGGTTTCGATAAATTTCCTGCATGAAAAGGATGCACTAAGCATGTTTAATTCTCGTAGGCAAGTTTAAATACATTGGAAAATTTATTTGCTCACCCGATTTACAAAATTTAGTTGCATGACATGCATTTGCAATTGCTTGCACTTCCGTGGTCAAGATGCAATCCTAAACGCATTATGCATAAGTAAAAAGACGGAATTGTGCAAAGGCATCCTTGCTGCACCTCGCAAAGGATAGGACATATAACTCGTAATGCATTTATGTAATAAATTTTTGGTTGTGTCTCACGATTAAAGCAATCATAGATGGACATTAAATGATGTCCGAATAGTTGCAATGCATGGAAAGGATTTATGTACCTTGCAAATTGCATGTGATGATAGTTACATTTTGGGTTGGGTTAAGTGCTAAAAGAAGGATTAAGTCAATGATGGACTCATGGCATTCACTCAAGCGTGGAGTTCTTTATCAAAGTTTGAATGCATCTTCATTAAAAGTATTAAAACTTTGACTTCGTTGCATCAACGTAGGGTTTATAAGAGTTAGCTCTGAATGCCAATCATTATAGTTTAGGGCAAGGAAAAGAATGATCTCTAAGTTGCACAAAAGCATAAGGTCTATGGTTTGAAGTTGCATACTCACATGGAATGATGCATCTCACCTATCCTCCAATTATTTACATCTTTTAGGGGAAAGTACTTGCAAATTTAGAAGAATGTGTTTGCATCTTTAAAGTGAAGATCATCTTTACTCGCGGGTTGGATGGATCAACTAAGTAATCTGCTTATAGTTGAGTAGCTCACATGAAAATCATAAAGGTACGATTAGATTGCATATGATGATCACCTCAAAGTGCTAGGTAGGGTTAAGTTATGTTAAAATTCTACCTAGTATCGCACTTGGGTTGCCGACCTAATATTTTCGATCCCAAAGATCCTACCCACATTCTCGAAAATGTTAGGGTTGTCAAATTGGCCATGCAAGAATGATCAAGGGTTCTCACCCTAGTGATCGGATGACCAAATGCTAGACTTCCGCAAGGAAATTAGCCTAGTAGGGTTAGGGTTGGGTTGGGTCAAGAGGACTCCTAGTTTAGTGAGAGAAAAGATGAGGGTGGACTTGCATAACTCATCAAGCTCATCCCATTTGTCATTATCAGTCATAGTTTTAGGCTGCTCACCATGCATCCTTAGTGGCTTTATTTGCGATTTTTGCATCAATACCTGCCAAACTTGGCTCTTCGAATAGGGATAATTCATACCATCAAGCTTAGTGATGTTGAAGATAGCTTTGTTAGTGAAAGAAGAACCCATAATGCAGTCCAAAATAGTGTAGACAGTTTAAAACTGCTTGTTTTCTACTGTAAACAACCAAAATACCACCAAAACCAATGCAAAATGACCACGAACTGATAGCTAATGATATTGCCCACCAAGTACCATCAAAAGTACATAAAATCAGGATGATTCAATCTTATCTTGATCAAGAGAGACCATACGAAGGAAAAATAATCCCACAAGCTAGGTGCTGACACCTATCTCGTGCAACAAGTTGCAACGTCGCATGGTTTTGTGTCTAAATCACAAAATAGTATTGCCACTCCTTAGAACAAGTTTGGCAAGTTCTTTTTGCCAAGTTAGGGGAGATACGAATTTGCCAAGAAAGTAATTAACCAACCAAGTTAGGGGGACGAGGTTGCCCAGGATTTATCGTCTATAATTTAAGGAAATCTAAGGTGGAAACAATTTGGGTCAAAAGGGTATAAACCGCCAAGTCGCAATTGATCCTGGATCGAATGCTGGATGTATTCGGAGAGAAGGATTCACGCCTTAGTAGTTGGCTGTACAAACGACCACTAGAATGCTCGTGATTGTACACTTAGGAGTACTGTTTGTACTTCTTTGCTCAAGGAACTAATGCCGGACAAATAACTAATGCTTCAGGTTGAAAGCCTCGAGGGAGAGGTAGTATCAGTTACCTCTGACTGTCTACCTGACCCTATCCAAGGGGGTTGCTAGCCACATCGGGTACGTGGACTGAACCCGCCGCGAGGGGTCTCTCCGTGAGTGCTACTTGGAGCAGGAGGACGCTTAGGTGCCATGGGAGGCTGTGGCTGTAAATCCCTTGCCTCCGGATCTTGCACAAGAGGCCGACGTGACTTGAGATGGGATCTCGAGGCCCACATACTAGTCAACGGGCGGAACTTGGAATAGTGATCCCTGAGGATTGCTGGAATAGCCTTCGAGCGGAATAGCCTTCGGGCTAGATTATATGATGTATTCCAAAGACTGATAAATAAAGATCAAATGTTGAAAAGGAGCTTGCTTGACATTGTTTTTCTATGTCAGTGCCTAAGTTACGTGAAGGAACCAGTGATAATTGGTTAATTAAGAAAGCTGTTTTTGCTTGTCAAACTAAATGTGGTAGGTAATTAGATAACTAAAGCAACCTGAGGAAAGTGTAGTGGATGTGACCTTAGGTCCGTCCTACAGAAGGGTGGTCCCAATTGGCCGGGAACTTTTCTCAAAGGAAATTAACAGCAATGTAACAATGACCTAGAATCTTTAGAGCTAGAGTCCCGATTTATACTGTTTTAGGGGAAAGGAATGGGACTATGCCTTACAAGTAGAGAGGTCGAGCTTCGCATCCCTCTCGTTTCCCATTCTCCTTGAACCAAGTGCAGTATAAATCCGCTTCGACCCTGAAGTTTCTGTGCAAAGTAATTCGTCTGGGGCTCGACGCTAGCTACCTTCTAGGAACTTGACCATTAGGAAAACCCTGATTCAGGTTGGTCCTAAGTTGGAATGGCCGGAATGATTCCGCTTCGTGGCAGACTCGGGAAGACCTAGATTGCAAACCCCGTGACATTCCTTGGGAGTGTCGGGCGGTGCTTTCTAGACTCTCTTCCCGATGGGCTACTAAGACGTGTCCTGCAAGTGGATAGGGGGACACGTTACAATTGGTATCAAAGCAAACCTATGGGATCTAATATTTACAAGAAAACTTAATGAGGGGAAGTAGAGCAATGTTACGGTTAAGAACATTTTCTTACTTACCTATGGATGATGGCATGTAGAGTCGCGAAGCATGGAACAAATTCTTGGTGTTCCAGGTTATGTTTATGACTGCAATGCGTGCTTCGGATTATCGATGGAGGCTAGGCATGATGAATATTCTAGATCGTATCTACAATCCTTCACCCCTATACATGAAACAAAGATGGACGAGTGAATCAGGAATTTACTACATAGCTGCCCACCGACTTGTGTACCTTTGGACCAACTTGAAGAGAATCAAGTGGATGGAGGACTTAAAGATCATGAAGCTGTTCATCTTTGTTGAGGCTCACGCAAATGCAACCCTACATGTCGGCAGTCGAAAGGTCAAGCAGAACAATTATGTGTACGAGGAAGTAACTCGAATAATCCCTAGCGATAGAATCAAGGTGTTGGGACGTTATGAGAAGAACGGGTATCAAAGGAAATGATACCCTAAACTTCCTATGACCTATCGATTCTTGAAAAAATCCATGACCCCAATCCATATTATTACTCAGTTCTCGTAGCTGAATGTAACACAATCTTATTTTTTCTAAATTGATGTCCCAATCAGCTTGTTCTACCTTCCCAAATAAATGTATTCGAAAGGGCTATGCCCACATGAATGAAATAGACTTTTTATCACTATTTGTCATGGCTGTAAGTGTTGGTAAAGGAGTTAAGGGATTAGGTCACTTGGCTAAAAGCTAAACTGGGCATATTAATGTAATGAGAGAAATGTTTAGTAAGTTTTTAACGTAAAGAATTTTATTTCCCAGGCACAACCTCAAGTGCAGATTCCTAGTCTGATCCCTATACCAAGTACAGCTGTAATTCAGGAGAAGAAGTTTCTTCTCAAACAAATCAAGCCACCCGAATTCGATGGAAAGGAAAGGACTATCCAAACTGATGCAGGTACTGCACCCGCTATAACCAAGTAATGCTCGCCAAACTGAAACTTACCGGCGAAGCAAGACTTTGGTGGAAGCAATGGTGCAGAGACCAAAATTTGGTCTGAGATCTAAACATTCCCTTGTTCTGATCCCTGTAAGACCAAGTCCTGTTATTCCTTGGCTTGGACTGCACCTCCTGTATTATCTGGCGCAGCTCAAATGAGCGCGTCTTGAAGTTCGTTGGGCGCATTGATAACGGCTGGTGTTTATGGGTAGGTTTAATCTGGCACAAAACTTTGACACAACAGGTGTCAAAGTTTTGTGCCAGATTAAACCTACCCATAAACACCAGCTTGGAATCAATGCGCCCAACGAATCTTCAAGACGCGCTCATTTGAGCTGCGCCAATAATACAGGAGGTGCAGTCCAAGCCAAGGAATAACAGGACTTGGTCTTACAGGGATCAGAACAAGGGAATGTTTAGATCTCAGACCAAGAGAGCGCAGGGCCAAAACCAGGGACAAAGGAAGAAAGCTAGGGCGAACATTGCTAACAACTTCGTTCCTGCACAAGGTAATGGCCGCAATCTCCGTTGCTTCCATTACAACGAGCCTAGTCACTTTAAAAGGCAATGTCCCAAGCTTAGCAGAGGACAACGCCAAGGGCCATTCCAAGGAGTCATCCATGGCCAGGGAGCCACCGTCATGGCCAGAGGGAGAACCTCCAATGTTGCCAACAAGGTGATGAAGAAGACCCATCCATGGAAGCAGACATTGAGAGGGCAATAGTTCATGCCACTCTTCACAAGAAGGGCCTGAATCGCCAATTCTCGGTGATTCAAACACCATCGGATTATCAAGGTAAAAGCTTCAAAACCTTAATTGATTGTGGCAATACACATTCCTTTATTTCACCAATCTGTGCAAAAAGATTAGGAATAGCCACATAAGACAAAGATCAAGACCCGAAGCTACAAACAAAGTATCAAGAATTCTCTATCAATAGTGGACTTGCCTACTATAGGACAAGGTTATGTATTCCGGCAAGCCAATCACTCAAGCAGAAGATACTTTGGGAAGCCCGTGACTCCCCTTTCTCAGGACATCCTGACTATGCCAAGACCTTTAATGCAGTCAGAAAGAGCTATTATTGGGATAGGCTCAAAGGTGACGTTCTCAAATATGTCACGAAATGTTTGTCTTGTCAACGCATTAAGACTGAACATGTCAAAATGCTAGGAAAATTGCAACCACTTGACATTCCCCAAATGAAATGGGAATTCATTAGTATGGACTTTGTTGTTAGCCTGCCCCAAGTTCAGGGAGGATACAACTCCGTTATGGTTGTGGTGGATATGCTCACCAAGGTTGCGCATCTTATTCCTGTTAAGACAAACTATAAAGCCTCAGACATTGGAAGGTTATTCATCAAGAAAATATTCAAACTGCATGGGTTACCCAAAAGAATCATTAGTGATCGTGACTCTTTCTTCACCTCACACTTCTAGAGGGCTATCTTCGAGGACATTGGGACTCAACTCTGTTTCAGTACAGCTTATCATCCCCAAACTGATGGTCAAACAGAACGAGTCAACCAAGTCATTGAAGATATGCTTAGGGCACATGTTGCCACGAACCCAAAAAGTGGATTCAATATTTGCCACTAGTTGAGTTTGCCTACAATGCTTCTTACCAACAAAGCATTCAGATGGCCCCTTTTCATTGTATGGGCATGATTATCGTAGCCCTTTGAGTTTTTCAAATCCAACAGATACTGGAGGACATGGATGACCAAATCAAGTCAATAAGATAGGACATCCAAGCCGCCAAGGACATACAGAAGGCTTACGTGGACCTGAAATGGCAAGATAGATCCTTCGTTGAAGGTGATATTGTCTTCATTCATGTACGCCCAAAGAAGAGTTCCCTATCCTTGGGTGAATGCAAAAAGCTAAGTCCAAGGTATTGCGGACCCTACAAGATTCTCAAGTGCCTAGGGCCTAATGCTTACAGATTTCAACTCCCCGAAAGCCTAAAAGTTCATAATGTATTCCATATCAATCTATTGAAGAAGTATGTACCTAACCCTAGTCATGTGCTTGATGATCAACAAGTTGTAATGCCTAGCCAAGGAGTCCTTGAGTTACGGCCTAACAGGATCTTAG
Organism: Lygodium microphyllum; assembly: GCF_053477565.2. Lineage (NCBI taxonomy): Eukaryota > Viridiplantae > Streptophyta > Polypodiopsida > Schizaeales > Lygodiaceae > Lygodium > Lygodium microphyllum. The sequence goes on along the minus strand of NC_141155.1, from coordinate 105,925,203 downwards.
ATGTTAGGGAGAGGCATTTGAGATCCAAGACCTTGAGAGAATACCTCGTCCAGTGGAAAGATTATCCCGAAGAGGATGCCACCTGGATGGATGAAAGTACTCTCAACCAACAATACCCACAGTTCTTCTCGAGATGAGGACATCTCGATTCCTCTAAGGGGGAGAGAATGTAATATTTCCGCAAGGGGGAGAGAATGTAATATTTCCGCAACAAAATATTGAAAATCCTAAATCTCGCGCAAAAGCAATTCAAAGCAACTTCCCGCAACAAAAAGACCCTAGGCTAAGTGCTCCACCCTCGCACAATAGCAAACTCCAACTCCGTGTCGTATATAGGAAGCCGTGGCTCAAAAGCCGTAGTTCCACGTGGGAACACCCCTTCAAGGGGGGGGGGAGGGATAATTGATAAATTTTTGCAAATTTTTTTATTATTAACCCTCTCCCCTTCAGCCGTTACATGGCGGGGAGAGGGAGTATGAGCTAAATGGTGGAGGGGCATGGGGGAGGAGGGCATGCACCCTGCCACATGTGTGGCTACCCTCCCCTCTTCTACCTATATATGATCCCCCCCTCCCCAAGCTTGAGGAGGGAGAGAGAGAGGGAATCGTGCTGCTACCCAGGACGTGGTGCTGGCCGCCATAGCTGCCACCACCGTCCATTTGCCGCTGCCAGGCTGCTGCGCCATCGCCTCCATCATCATCATCATCATCATCATCATCATCATCATCATCATCATCAATCATCATCATCGTCATCATCCTCCCAATCATTTTCTCTCTCCACGTCATCTGCCTGACAGAAGCTAGGAAGCTTCTAATTTGGAAGCTTCCATTAAGGCTTCCATAAGCCTTATTTACCCGTGCCTTCCCCAGTTTTTAAAAACCGCGTCTTGTAAGGCCAATTTCTGCGCGGGAGAGAAATCTCGGCCTAGTAGGCATTTTTGAAAATCGAAAAAAAGGCAAGGAGAGTTCGCGGAGTCCAAGTCCATTGTGCCAATTGCTCCTAAACAAAAGGCGAGAGGAGCACACACGGGAGCTTCCACCCCGAGTACACGAGTGGACAACGCCCCGATTCTTAATACCCAGGTTCGGATAAATTTCCTACATGAAAAGGATGCACTAAGCATGTTTAATTCTCGTAGGCAAGTTTAAATACATTGGAAAATTGATTTGCTCGCCCGATTTACAAAATTTAGTTGCATGGCGTGCATTTGCAATTGCTTGCACTTCCGTGGTCAAGATGCAATCCTGAACGAATGATGCATAAGTAAAAAGACAGAATTGTGCAAAGGCATCCTTGCTGCACCTCGCAAAGGATAGGACATATAACTCGTAAAGCATTTATGTAATAAATTCTTGGTTGTGTCTCACAATTAAGGTAATCATAGACGGACATTAAATGATGTCCGAATAGTTGCAATGCATGGAAACGATTTATGTACCTTGCAAATTGCATGCGATGATAGTTACATTTTGGGTTGGGTTAAGTGCTAAAAGAAGGATTAAGCCAATGATGGACTCATGCCATTCACTCAAGCGTGGAGTTCTTTATCAAAGTTTGAATGCATCTTCATTAAAAGTATTAAAACTTTTACTTCGTCGCATCAACATAGGGTTTATAAGAGTTAGCTTTGAATGTCAATCATTATAGTTTAGGGCAAGGAAAAGAATGATCTCTAAGTTGCATAAAAGCATAAGGTCTATGGTTTGAAGTTGCATACTCGCATGGAATGATGCATCTCACCTATCCTCCAGTTATTTACATCTTTTAGGGAAAAGTACTTGCAAATTTAGAAGAATGTGTTTGCATCTTTAAAGTGAATATCATATTTACTCGCGGGTTGGATGGATCAACTAAGTAATCTGCTTATAGTTGAGTAGCTCACATGAAAATCATAAAGGTACGATTAGATTGCATATGACGATCACCTCAAAGTGCTAGGTAGGGTTAAGTTACGTTAAAATTCTACCTAGTATTGCACTTGGGTTACCGACCTAATATTTCCGATCCCAAATATCCTACCCACATTCTCGAAAATGTTAGGGTTGTCAGATCGGCCGTGCAAGAATGATCGAGGGTTCTCACCCTAGTGATCAGATGACCAAATGCTAGACTTTCGCAAGGAAATTAGGAACCCTAGGGCCAAGATGTTATCGATCTAGTAGGGTTAGGGTTGGGTTGGGTCAAGAGGACTCCCAAGCCCTTATCTTGATCAAAGGTATTCTTGATCAAGAGAGACCGTATGAAGGAAAAATAATCGCACAAGTTAGGTGCTGACACCTATCTCATGCAACAAGTTGCAACGTCGCATGGTTTTGTGTCTAAATCACAAAATAGTATTGCCACTCCTTAGAATAAGTTTGGCAAGTTCTAAGTACAAGTCTAATTTTCTAAAGGATGAGTAGTCAACTTGCTACATCACCCTTCCTTGGGGCAGATTTGCCAAGTTAGGGGAGATACGAATTTGCCAAGAAAGCAGTTAACCAACTAAGTTAGGGCGACGAGGTTGCCCAGGATTTATTGTCTATAATTTAAGGAAATCTAAGGTGGAAACAATTTGGGTCAAAAGGGTATAAATCCTAACCCAAGGATAAAGGGTAAACAAGCAACTTAGCTTATGAAACCCTTGGATCTTGCCAAGTCGCAATTGATCTCGGATTGAATGCTGGATGTATTCGGAGAGAAGGATTCACATCTTAGCAGTTGGCCGTACACACGACCACTGGAATGCTCGTGATTGTACACCTAGGAGCACTGTTTGTACTTCTTTGCTCAAGGAACTAATGCCTGACAAATAACTAATGCTTCAAGTTGAAAGCCTGGAGGGAGAAGCAGTATCAGTTACCTCCAACTATCTGCCTGACCCTATCCAAGGGGGTTGTTAGCCGCGCCGAGTACATGGACTAAACCCATCGCGAGAGGTATCTTCATGGGTACTACTTAGAGCAGGAGGACGCTTAGGTGCCAGGGGAGGCTCTGGCCCGTAAATCCCTTGCCTCCGGATCCTGCACAAGAGGTCGACGTGACTCGAGATGGGATCTCGAGGCCCGCATACTAGTCAACAGGCGGAACTCGGAATAGCGATCCCTGAGGATTGCTGGAATAGCCTTCGGGCGGAATAGCCTTCGGGCTGGATTATATGATGTATTCTAAAGACTGATAAATAAAGATCAAATGTTGAAAAGGAGCTTGCTTGACATTGTTTTTTTATGTCAGTGCCTAAGTTACGTGAAGGAACCAGTGATAAATTGGTTAATTAAGGAAGCTGTTTTTGCTTGTCAAACTAAATGTGGTAGGTAATTAGATAACTAAAGCAACCCGAGGAAAGTGCGGTGGATGTGACCCTGAGTCCGTCCTACGGAAGGGTGGTCCCGGCTGGTCGAGAACTTTTCTCAAAGGAAATTGACAGCAAGGTAACAATGACCTAGAATCTTTAGAGCTAGAGTCTCGATTTATACTGTTTTAGGGGAACGGAATGGGACTATGCCTTACGGGTAGAGAGGTCGAGCTTCGCATCCCTCTCGTTTTCCATTCTCCTTGAACCAAGTGCAGTATAAATCCGCTTCGACCATGACATTTCTGCACAAAGTAGTTCGTCTAGGGCTCGACGCTAGCTACCTTCTAGGAACTTGAACATTATGAAAACCCTAATTCAGGTCGGTCCTAAGTGGGAACAGCCGGAATGCTTCCGCTTCGTGGTAGACTCGGGAAGACCTAGATCGCAAACCCCATAACATTTTTCCTTGGGAGTGCATGGCAGCGCTTTCTAGACTCTCTTCCCGATGGGCTGCTAAGACATGTCCTGCAAGTGGACAAGGGGACATATTACATCTATGATGGAAGGTATTGTTGCTTCTTAACAAAGCATCCAACAACAAATCCAAGAGCTTCAAGAAAGTAATGCAAAGCTACAAGCAGAGTAACCACAAGCTTTGGGCTTAATTCTACAAGACCTTCAACAACTTCAAGTAATTCAAGGGACAAGCCTATATCAAGCAAAAGGTCCATCAGATTCTTCTACTACTATTGACAACCTTCATGGTCGACGTAGGCAAAAACCAAAGGCCAATCTTCTAGAGAAATTTGATGGCACAAGGTCTAAATTTAGAGGTTTCCTCTAGTATTATGGATTGCTATTGTGCTTCATTTTCTCTTTCTCACCCAATTTTCTTACATGTTACTCTTATTTTACTTTTTTTCTTGGTGAGGCTTGACATTAGTATATGGATTGTAGCATTGATAAAAGCAAAAGTGAAACTTTGCCATGTTTGGAAGTGTGGCAAGGGAGAGGGATGCTATTGACTTGGATTATAAACAAAGATTAACTAAGGATATCCGTTATGCAAGCTATAGGTACGTGTTTCTATCTTACTATTATGTGGATCATGATGGCATTTAGGGAGCATTAGCGGTATTGCATCTTTCGCTTTTTTATTCATTGACATCATACGGCAAAAAATTGATGCATTTGGGGTTGTTTTGGGTTTGGGATCCTTCTCTTCTCACCATATGTTGAGTTAGCACACAAGCTAGCACACATGAACATACAATTGCTAATTAACACACAAGTAACATGACATTGCTAATAGGTCACTATTAATTAGCATATAGGCCTTTATTAGTGGGAGGATGTTACGGTGGTAACATGATGTTTCACCTTTGGTTACGCTTTTGATAGCACAAAACATGTGTGTGCTTGGTTGATGGAAAAGTCTCCTTAAATCAAGAAGTAAATTTTTGGTTACCACTTTGGCTGTAAGTATATTTACAGAGCTGATATTTCTCAATCCAATTGTTACCTTTGGGAGTAGTAACTCGATGATGTATTTTGTATTTTATACTACAAATTCACTATTGGGATCTTCCAATTCAATACGTGGAATATTCTGTATAGCCATAAAGTTAGATAGTCACCTACCTACAAAACTCTAAAGTACATTTGCCTACCTACTTATAGATATTCCTCTTGAGATAAAGTTGAAGGAAAATTGTTTCTACACCGTGGAGCATCCATCTACCAAAGGGTTCCTCAAGTTTCACTCATCTTAGAGAGATATGCCAATTGTTCTATACAACCAAAGGACAATAATGGATTGTGAGAGTGACAACAAATAGTGAGACAACATAGAGGTGTATCAAGTATAGAGGTGTATTGTTGATAGTATAGAGTGGTGTTGAGTATTGCTGCCCACACTCTCAACATTGTATGCATTGTGATAATAGAGATAATCAAGCTCCTTGGTGTTAGTTTTAGGTTCGGGGATTAGTTGATACTTATACTTTGTAGCCATAGTTGCCCTTTTTAGATGGAGTAAAGTCTAATGTTGTTTCCTTTACATTGTCATTAACCTGCTCGCTCTCAAACAACACTTACTATGCTCATGACAATTTGGCAAGATTCTTCTACCACAATCTTGCCTAGTCATGATGGAGTCTGTGATGGAAGGTATTGTTGCTTCTATATAAAGCATCCAACAACAAATCCAAGAGCTTCAAGAAAGTAATGCAAAGCTATAAGTAGAGCAACCACAAGCTTTGGGCTTAATTCTACAAGACGTACAACATCAACTTCAAGAAATTCTAGAGACAAGCCTACATTAAGCCAGAGGTCCATCGACTACTTCTATGGCAACATTCATGGTCAACGTAGGAAAGAACCAAAGGTTAGTGTTCTAGAGAATTTTGATGGCACAAGGTCTAAATTTAGAGGTTGTCTCTAGTATTATTGATTGCTTTTATGCTTCATTTTCTCTTGCTCACCAGACGTTCTTGCATGTTACTCTTATTTTACTTTATTTCTTAGATTGGCTTGAGATTAGTGTATGGATTGTAACATTGACAAAAGCAAAAGTGACAATGTTTGGAAGTCTGGCAAGGGAAAGGGAGGCTATTAACTTGGACAAGAAGCAAAGATTAACTAAGGATATCCATTATGCAAGCCATAGATACATGTCTCTATTCTCGCTTTCTATCTTAATATTATGTGGATCATGATGACATTTATGGAGCATTAACAGTATTGCATCTTTGGCTTTTGTATTCATTGATATCATACGGCATAGTATTGATGCATTTGGGGTTGTTTTGGGTTTGGGATCCATTTTTTATTACCATATGCTGAGTCGATCGACTACTTTCACCAACAACTCTTGGTGTTGCTATCAATTCTCACATCAATCTAAAGGATAGCTGCTACTTGTTCTTCATCACAATGACCTCTATTTCACCTTTGATTTTAGTTAATATATTTTAATTTTAAAGAAAACTAGGGATTAACATTTTATCAACATGTGTGGCTTTTGCCATAGCTTGAGAAGGGTATGAGAGGCCTACTCCACCCCATCACCAGCCCCATCTTATTAGTTTTAATAATCTCATCCTCATTAGCACCCTCTCTATGAACATGTTATTTTCTTCATCTCCATTTTCCTCATTTTTAACTTAAATCAAATTTATAAGCCATTTCACTTATCTTATCAAGCCTAGACTTACTCAAGGCCTTATTTCTATGTGAGAACTTTGAGACACCTTCAAAGTAAGAAAATGTGACCCACTTTTCATTAGAAAAATGCAAAAAGATATTCAATGCATACTTGGGTTTTGACAATAGCTCACCAACTCCATAGACCCTCGAGGTTAAACATTGAAATGAGGTCACAAGGTCCTAAAACTCCAAAGTGTCATAAATCTTGTTTGATAGGTTGCCTACATAGTAACTTCTAGCACCATCCTTTATACCCTATGTTCCCTTTCATGGAGCATCACAATTTTGATTCACTCAACCCTTCTTAGCACGATCGTCTTGTTCTATCACCATGGTTGCTCCCCCAACTGTACATCCTAGTCCAATGTTTTAAGCATACACAATAGCATCTACTTGTAGGATGCTCCCCAATACTAGTCAACCACAAACTCACCCTCTATTCTCTAGGGTCCTAGAGCTAGTAGTATGTGCTCATTGGTTGCATCCCCTCTATTTTGTAGCAACCACATCCCATGCCCATCCCCCCATCAATTACAATAAACATTGCCCTCCCCCATCTCCCAACCATAAACATCTCCCAATTCTTGACCTCCTAATAGTCAAGCTTCCTCTCCATCCATAATCTAGAAACTCAAAAAGCGTGCTACTAGCAAGACTAGATTCAAAAAATTAGTAGAATCTATGCAAGGTTCATGGAATGTACATACACACTTTAGTAAACTTTAGAAATCAAACTCTTTCTAGAAATGAGTAGACTTCAATGTAATAAATTTGACTCTTTAATACCTATTTTAAATTAATCGTTCTAAAGTCAAGTTAGACATGATGATGTTAAATGTTATCATAAGTTGTTTGGGAAAGGTGCTCAAAACAATGGATTCAGAGCTTTGTGGCTTCTAGTACTAATTTTACTTTGATGGAATTAGGGTTTGAGTTCCAAATGCCAAGTTGTGTAAGACATAAAATCATGTAAGATGGACAAAACTCAAAGGAAAAAAAAAAACTTACCACAGTTACAAATGCTACTGTTGTTATTTTAACTCCACACTTTTGTCAACAATAGAGATGGAAGTATTGTGAGCCAAGAAAGAATCGCACGTGGATATTAGGGCTAACAAATAAAATGTGACATAAATAAATAAACATGAAAGGTATGGTCACTCATAGATGCCATGAATGAACCTCATCAAGATACATGGTGATAGCCTCCTTAAGTGTAAGCATCATTAGGATCATCCAAGTCAACATGGTAAAAGTTTTCAATGTGTGATCAACAAAATCATCCAATACAACAAGGCCATGATGGATTGCCATCTTGTGGAGAATGCAACAATACATTTTGGCACCTTGTAGATGTTGGGGTTTAGAATGACCTCATTCAAGACATTCCATGCATCTTTCAAGCATTCGAATGCATGCATTGTGTGGAAGAGAGGCAATATTTGTATTGTGATTACAACAGCATGAGAGGAGCCTAGAAGGGAATAAGCAACCATGTGAGCTAGTAATGCTCCCCCATCCCCAATAATGTACTCACCAATGTTCTAGCCAAGGCTAGTGAAGCAAGGACCATTTAGTCGAGAGTTGGATTCTGCAAGTTGAAAGAATGCAAAAATATGAAGGACGCGCTCATCATTAGCCAAGGAAACCCACATAAATGTCAATGAACCTCAGGTTGCAATCCATGAGGGATCATGGAGTACTTACCCTTGTGATCATAGCATGTTGTTGAAAATTCATGGGTTGGCCTCTCCATGCAAATGTGCATACAATTTATGGTCCTACAACATTTAAGTAATCCCTATTGTTGTTGCATGCTTGCTTTCAAAAGAGCCATGTCATTACATGTAGCAGGCCAATTAATGAATTGGTTCTAAAAGGAGGCAATGCACTAATCATCAAGGGGATTGCAACCTTTGGCTTGATTGAGGATCAACAACCTCAAACTTGGAATAAGGGAACTAGAATATTTCCTTGAGGAAGGAATGGATCTAATACTTGAGACAAATGTGAGAACAATCTATGTGGTAATCTCAAGATAGATTGAAACCGATGATCCTCACCACTATACTAGTAAGTATAGTTGGGACACCAAAGCAATGACCGTGGTTCCACATACCACTAGCCTTTAGCATAGTGCAAGTGAGGAGTGGTGGCGACAATGTGACACGTGAGGGACAAGGAGACAATAACGGTTGTTGAATAGGTTATGTCATTCTTAGTGAGAAGTAGGACTATATATGTGGAGAGAATATTGTTTTGCAAAATAGTTAGGGTTTGAAGGCTTTGTAGCAGCAGTTGGAGAAGCCCAACGTAAATAAGAAGTAATGTGGGGACCACAAATTACATGTTTCTTGGATGAAGGGCAATAGGAACAAAGAGTCATGTAGTAGAAGAAACGAAGTTGGATTAAGATATTTGCCATCGGGACAAACAAATGTAAAACAAGAAAATGAAAATCAAATTTTACCTTGTTGGAATATACCCAATGTCAAGACGATTAACAAATCTAGGGCAACAAATTGACGGGCACCAATTGTGAAGGATTGCTTGAAACGAGACCAGTTTAATCCTTTATAATGGTAAAATTTAGGCAAACAAACTGAAGTAGAGATGCCCAATATAACCCTTCGCAGTGGTAAATTCAAACAACCCAATTGAATCCTTTGTCCTTATGACAGAGTGCATGTGAAGAACAAGAAGATAGGAAGACATAAACATGAACTGCACGCGCACGCGCATGCACACACGCACACACGCACACACGCGCACACACGCGCGTGCGCACGCACGAAGAGAGGAACAACCAATGGTAAATTAGAGGTGTTGCAAATAGATGGTGTTTGGAGAGAGATGATAGCAAATGAAGCAAGGAGGAGTAAAGTGCAGGATACGAAGAATGTGTTTTGAGTGACAACGGTCAACAAATAGGAAGAGAAGCAGATGAAGGTTGACAAGAATGAGGCAGACTACATATTTTTAAAGGCGTCAATGCCTATAACTAGGTGAAGTGTTTTTCGTTTACAGGCATAGTCTATGCTGTGCGAAAGAACAAAATTGGTTTGAACTAGATGAAGCAAGGAGGAGTATAGTACTAGATATGGAGAATGCGTTAGGAGCGATGGTAGTCAACAAACGGGAAGAGAAGTAGACAAAGCTCAATGAGAATGAGGTAGACTATGTGGTGCCTATAGCAAGCAAAGTGTTTTAGTTTACATGCTCAATTTATGCCACACGAAAGGAAAACGTTGGTTGGAACCACCTTTACGAAAAAGCAAGCCCTGGTACATACTGGACTCCATCATTGGGCTATGGGAAGTATTTGAATATGCCCAAGAAAATAACCAAGATTTCATGTTCTTTAAAATAGATTTTGATAAAGCGTATGATTGTTTGGACTGGTGTTTTATCCTCTTGCCATTGTAGGACATGGGAATGGGCAGAAAATTCATTAGATATGTAAGCACCCTTTTTGGTAATGCCACTGCTAAGGTAGCCATTAATGGAGAAATATCAAAACCTTTCCCCTTATTCAGATCCATTACGCAAGGGTGTCCTCTAGCACCCCTACTCTTTGCCATAACTGCTAATGCACTAGGGTGGTTGATGGAGCATGAAGTTCAAGAAGGCAAGATGAGAGGAATTAAACTCCCAAACAAATTTGATATGGTGCTGAACTAGTTTGCTGATGATACAAATGGATCAGTAAATAAGTATCCAGAATCAATTAAGACATTCAGGGGTTGTTTCCAGACCTTTTGTATGGCCTCTGGATCATTGGTTAATCCTACAAAAACTGGGATTAAGTCCTTAATCAAGTCTCCTCCCCAATGGCTATTGGATGAAGGGTGCAAAGAGATAGAAGATGGACCCGTGTTTAGATTACTAGGGATACTTATGGGCTTTGGGGTCACCCTAAAGCAGAGATGGGATTGGGTAATAAGTAAAGTTAGGAAAAAATTGGAATATCTGAAAGGTCTGTAGCTAAATTTGGCAGGTAGAAGGCTAATATTAAAGCATGTCGTTATCCCAACAACCATCTATTTTTTATCATGTTGGAAACCCTCCAAAACTAGTCTTAAAAATCTGGAAAGTCTAGCGAGGAACTTCCTGTGGGTTGGTGACAGTGAAAAACTTAGAATACCTAAAGTGGCTTGGGCAACATGTACCTTAACCAAGGAAGAAGGAGGACTAGGTCTCCCAGACACATTAAGCTTAGCAGAGAAACTTGAAGCTAAATGGGTAGTTTGATCCTTTTTTCATGAGAATGAAGACTAGACCATTCTTTTGCACAATAGCTGCAAAAACTTCTATCCCCCTAAGTGCCAAAGATGGAAGAATTTGAACGTCATCAGTGTTGCCCTCAGTAAGTTAAAGCTGAAGATCCAAGGGAGTTCAGATTTAATTAGGAGCATTTGGGGGGACCTGGATGTCCTACAAGGAGTTGACTACTCTGTCCAATATTAAAAACTTTTCTCTCCCATGGGCTACTCTAGACTCCATCTGGTCTAGTGCGTTCCATGGTTGCATAGAAGAGGACCAAGTAAGTTAGGCATTTAAATTAAACAAAAAAGGAGTAATAAGCTGGAAGGACATATGGGACTATGACAAGGGGGAGTGGGCTACTTCTGACTCCCTCAAAGAAAGGTATGCTTTATCACCCTCATACATCACATTAATACAACAAAGAATTAACTACTGGGACCTGAGGGTGTGCAAGACTATTCAACTAAATATGAGATTTAACATCAGAGGAATCAGCTGGCCTGACAATAAGCCTCTACTACCTGTCCCATATATTAAAACAAAAAAGAACTTATACATAAGGCTTAATAAGAGATGGAAAGTAAATTGGCACCCCATTCAATGGAAATACAGATTAGGAATGATTTGGAACAATGTAAATCAACCCAAAGTTTCTTGTATGCTGTGGCTCATATTGCACCATGCAATATGGACAAATGACCGAGCTTTCAAACTTGGAATAGGTAATGGGACTTGTCCACATTGCTATAAATGTGTGGAATCCATTCCCCATTTGTTCCTCAACTGGAAAGAAAATACTAATGTGCTGAATGTCTTGCAGGTATTGATGGCTCCTTATTACCCTATAGCAGTGACTTGGAAAGAATTACTTCTAGGAGAAATATATGGGATCCCCCCTATTGTTTGGAATTGGCTTAGAGGGACATTTCTCTGGGCTATATGGATGGCTAGAAACAAAAATATTTTTGAGGAAAACAATATAGACCTAATGCATATATTCTTACATGAGGTATGTTTGTAAGTTCCACAGATCAAGTCCAAGATGAAGAAGGAGCATGGAAAGTGGCTGGAGGCCAAAGCTGAACATAGAGCTGCTGTTCTGGAAGTCCAGGAACTTGCCCGCAAGAAGAGACTCGAAACGAGAAGGTTGTTCATAGCAAGGCAAGAGGAGTTGATGGAAGTATCCCCCACATCCTCTACAGAAGATGTTTTGGAAGATCTACATAAGAGAGCTCAACATTGTAGCTTGAAATGCAGCTTCATACAGATAGAATGAAGCAAAGTTTGTGGTGAAATTAAGGATGCTTCTATGTTTTGGACCCCAAATGGTTGCAAGCATATATTCCTCATCATTTCTGTAATGGCTATAGGCAACCTCTGTTCTTTTTGCCTAACATCCTAATGGTCATTTCTCACATTTGGTTAGACTTCTAGCTAAAAAAGTCATCGCTGTAACTATTTTACCTTAATACACTTCAACGTTTTCACAAAAAAAAAAGCAAGTTCATTTCGAACAACGTCGTGTGTGTGTGAAAGCCAATTATTAAGGACAATGTAGAACTGTCTTTATGAGTCCACGTGTCACATCATCTTCCACTCAGGGTGCACCCTCGTCAGGATGATGTATGTAGTCGTGCCATTTTAATTTTTAATGACTATGATGATGAGAATGAGGCGAATGTCAAATTGTCAATCCATTTGGCAAATCCATTGGAACAGAGAGCTATATGTTCTGCGGGTTTCCGGGAGCGATCGTTTCGCAACCCTAATTTTTATGCCCCTTTCTCGATTCGCCTTACTTGCAGGTTCTTTAGGAACATCATTGGCTACACGTGGATATCATGTCGGATTCAATGGAGAGACATGCCATGAAACATATGTCAGTAGGCTTGTCCGACTCTATGGAGGAGGACGACGGGCATGGCAGGCATCAGGTTGTGACAATCCTGCCGTTGCTGGCAGGGAATAATAATGACGGGGCCGAATATTTCCAGGTGTCAGGGACGGGGAGCAGTAACTGTGTGTCGTACACCGCGGCTCTGGCAGCCTCTCCAGCCACCATGTCAGCCGACGAGCTGGAGCTCCTGAACACCACTGCCATGCTGAACACCCTCGACCATGAGATGATGCTCTCCGACCTCGGCGCAGGCTCGTCTTCCGCCGCAGGAATCCGTTGCGATGATGAGTTCCCGCAGCATGTCCTTGAACATCCCGAGAGGTGGAGCTCCGCCTCGGAGCCCAATGCGATGACCTGGAAGGCCAGTGATTATCTCTCTGCAGAGCACAGCAGCTTCCTTCATCAAGAGAGGGTCTCTTCTCCGTGTGGGAGCATGGAAAACAACAGATTGAAGCCCAGGAACAGCCAGTTCAAGACTAGGAAGAGTGATATTGGCAAGCAGAAGGCTGGAGGCTCTAAGGGAAATTATGCAGGGAATTTCACAACCACACGTACCAAGAGTTTTGATTCATCTGATGACAGTGATGCTATGGAAGATGACGAGGGTAGTAAAACTAGTCTAAATGGAAAGACACCGTCCTCCAAAAATCTTGTATCCGAAAGAAGGAGAAGAAAGAAACTAAATGAGAGGTTGTATTCCCTTAGGGCACTTGTCCCAAAAATAAGCAAGGTATTTCGTATGGACTACTTGTCTGTATTATTATCCAGACTGAGTGCAGATTTTCATCCTTTAACTTGACAATCTTGCATAGCATGCTAGAATCCGCTTTCTTGATTCACCATAAAGTTTCCAGCGTGAAAACGAATTGGTATTAATGTTCTGTTTCTATTTTATTCCTTGTTTGGGTTAAGCTAGATGGACAAAGCGTCAATTGTGAGTGATGCAATCTCTTATGTTCAAGATCTCCAAAAGCAAGTTGATGATTTACAAGCTGACATTGTTACGCTGCAATCAAGAACTGAAGGTGGGTCAGTGGAGCTGCCTGATTCCACCAGCAATGGCATAGATTCTGTTGGATTTGTTGTACCGAGAAAACATGTTGCAGAACATCAAATCTTGGAGGTAATTCATACTTGCACCTCTTTTGGAAATCGAAATCATAATTGGGCTTGATCTGCAGAATCAGGCTGCATGGGAATAAACTTCGTTTTCTCTGTGTAGTTGGAGGTTACTGAAATGGAGGAACAAACTTACCATCTCCGGCTACATTGCAAAAAAGGACCTGGCGTTTTTGTACAGTTGTCACAAGCTTTGGAGTCATTGGACTTGGAGATTGTGAATGCAAATCTAACATCCGTTAGTGATCACATATTGAACACTATAGTTGTAAAGGTAACATTTCTGTTGTAAGCAAGTCTTCAGATGAAGCTAAGATAAGGAAGAATTCATCTTTTAGCATCACCCTTTAGAGCATATGCTTTTACAATGGTATGGTTGCATGGTAAATTGTCATTTTGAAAATTAGTCCTAGTTTTATTGAGTTAAGATCTTATTTAGTTCAGCCTAAGATCACTTTTTTTGCCTCAATGTTCTCTTTCTTTTTAAAGAAAAATCAATCGTTTTGAAAAATTACTCCTAGATAGAGCAAAAGCAGCCTTTGCTTTTGAGAGGAGAAAGAGAAAAAGTTGCCCTTGTTTTGGTAACTCTTCTAGGAAACAAAAGGGCAATGCTCCAGTGCACGACAGTGTGCTCTTGTTTTCTTATGGATGCCAGCATTTCCTGCTCTTACTCTACTCTTAATAGGTTCAGAAGGTGGTTGAAAGAGCAACAAATGATACATGCATAATATTACTAAACTATGCCAGTTATAGCATTCGGAACACGACTGTTTCTTCTTGTAGTGCATATTTATATATCAGCAGAATCTTTTAGGTTGTAAATACTTCGAGATTTTTACAAGTGCATGGATTACAGAGCATACGTTATCCTTAAACTTGCATTTTGGGTTTGGGTTTGAGCTATTCTTTGCTGTTGTCCTCTTTACAGACTTTTGCTAAATTTGTAGGAGCTTGAGATTTCCCTGCAGTCATGCTGCAGCTATTTTATTTTTGTTTTGCAGTTCCATTCTGAGTTGTTTGTGACTTTAAATAGCATTCATCCGTTAAAAAGTCAATTTATATGAAAAGTTTGGCTGGTTTTTGTATTTTTGTAGGCATTTATTGGATTGGACTCCAACTAGCTTTTTGATCGACCAGCATTTGTATATTTACTAGACCTACTTTGTGTATTTTTAGACTTGACTTCTATGTTGGGTTACACAAAAATCTGAAGACTCAATAGATTCAGATTCTAGTCTCACTGAAAACTGTTGGCTGTCTTGGCAAAGGAGTTTCAGCTATCATCTGCCTCAACCAAATGGCATCCTAAGTTGTTGAACAAGCAACTCCATACTCTGCTTCTAAAGAAAGAGGGATGCTAGTTTGTCACTTGCTGCTCCAAGCTATTGCATCTGATCCCAAAGTAAAACAGAAAGTCTACAGTGCATCTTGGGGTGTCTAAGGTTACCTTGTAAGTACCACAATACCTGGTAACGTGGCCTGCCAATGAGTGTGAGGGGCCTCTCATGAATAAGTTCAAGCTGACCTTGTGACATCTACCACTGCACTTTGCACATGCTGATACACCTCGGACTCTAGGTTCATGGGGCAAGAAATGGCTCTGCATGCAGTTACACCAAAAGCTGATAACAACTCAGCACACATTTATTATGAGATGAAGATTCCTTTGGAAATCGTAAAATCTCTAACCACTATACTTTGCATATGCTTGCTTAAATTGGACCTTAGGTTTATGGAATGTGAAATAGGCCTAATGCAGTCATACCCAGAACTGAAAACAACTTGGCCATATATCTCTATTTTGAGATGAAAATGCCTTTGGAGTATTGTAGTTGTATAACCTCTAGGCCAAGGAGGAAATGAAGTAGGTCAACATTTATCTTCTCAAAATTATTGCTTAATATCTCCCTCTTATGACTGTGCTCATTGTGGCTCCCTGTAATGAAGAATCATCCATGTAGAGAATAAAAAAAGATTGCTGAACCATGCGCCAATCTGAAGCTGAGGTTGGTGTTGTAATCCAACTTCTAGAGGCCATGTCGAACAAAGCAGCAGTCATCTGAGCTGCTAGCATATATGTCTTGACACTTTGTATCATCCAATGTGTGCATTTGGGTAAATTCCTTCGCAACAAGTGTAGTGTTTGTGATTGTTCAAGGCTCCATCAGCCATGTACTTAGTCCAAAAAACTTATATGATAGAGAGTGTGGAACAAACTCTTAAGTTTGATTTTACTCAATGGGATTGAGCTTCTCTTGCTTACGTAGTGCCACCTATCTTGTGTCAACTTCTTGTTTACAGAAGTCTTATCCTTCACAATCCTGTCCATAACATTCATTTGATCCATCATAATGAGATTGAGAAGAATGCATCTCTTAGGTTATGTGCTAAAGATGGAAATAATGTGGACTAGGTTAGCTAGCATAAACTAGGCTAGATATACAAGTCCATGTAAAATTTACACAGCATAGTGAACAGAATTTGAGCAAGGAGTAGAGAATATACAACAAATATGAGAAAAACAGAAATTGCTTTAATATCAAATGAATTGATACAAAGATGTCTCTCTCCATTTGTGTGCTTTCATTGTGAAGCTTAGATGAGGATCCAGATAGATGATAAGGAGAGAGCTTAAAGCTAGCTAGAAGAACTTTGATTGCGTGAAAGATACATTATGGCTTTGGAGGGGTCTTTTTTTTATAGCTTGCGAACGTAGTTTGGTCGGCTTGTCTGACCATATTAGGAACCTTTTCTAATCGGCCAAGGAATATTTCCATTATTGTCAGGCTGGGGGCGTTGCCTTTGGATTCTCATTGGGGGACACTTGCCCCCCTTCAAATCCCCGAGCCAAGGCTATGTCCATAGCCCTCGAACCCCAAATAGGGTTCCTTGATTACTCCCATACCTTGCAACTCAATGTATTGCACCTTGAGTTTCTATCAACATAACTACTCTATCTAACCCAAAGGCTAGACTCATAAAGGTTACCTTTTTGCCATTCAGTCACATAGACCTCATTTGACATACAAGTTAGGACGACCCAACCAATATTTGGGCTCATAGATGGCTTCCTCTCATAATGGAGGCCCTATAACTTAAGAGTACCATGGATCATTGGTGGTACCTTAGGAGGTGAACTACATCCATGGTTCAATCCACATAGAGATAATATCTCGAAATTGATTTGCTAGAATCATTGTTACTTACCTAGTTTGAGTCATAGTTTCTCATAAGAGAATTTTCAAAACTGTATGTGATAATGTAGTTAAGAGTTCCCTTCAAGTATCTGAGCACTTGCATTCCATTTTTTCAATAACTTTCTCCTAGTTTATTTAAGAATCAGATTAAAATACAAATAGCAAAATTGATATTTGGTTTGGTGTTACATAAATGGATAAGATTGCTGACCAACCTTTTGTACCTCCCAATGCTTGCCAGTATTGATGTATCCTCAATAATTGTATTATGTATAATTTGACTTTTAAACCTTATCATTGCTTGGAAGTTGGATTGTAAATTGTAATATGTATAAATATTGAACATGTTGAAACTTCTCTCATATCTTTGTCTTGTTTACCTTTATAGTTGAATGTTGATAAAATTGATTTAGAGAAGGTGTGTGATATCCTTGAGATGCCATAAGAGTGGGATATCTACTCCATGTTCTATGAGGAGCTATTGGTACCAGTCCATGAGACTCGTGTATAAAGGAGAGCTAGAGTAACTAGAGCAAGAGCCATACGTGGTCGTGCATCACAGGTAGAGTTAGAGTTAGAGGCCGAGGTTAAGGTCGGAGGACCTTGCATAAGAGAAGGGGAATGGAGCCGGTAAATCCCCTCTCTTGCCACCTGTTACGATAAGAGCCCTTGTAAAAGAATCCTCAATGCAAACGGCCTACTTGGTGAAGACAGCCCGGGTACCAAGTCTAGTAAGGCCATAAACTTAGAGGAGTGGAAAGCCCAAGTTTGAAACATAAAGGGCGTATGAAAGGAAGCTCGAAGCACGGTCGGGAAAGAAAGGCAAAGTGCCAACACTACAAATAGGCACCGATGTAATGCCTTCAACAGTGGTTGAATCCTCAGAAGGGCGTAGATCCTGTATCAAATCACCTCGTGGAGTCATATGACTAGAAGCTCCACTATCAACCAGCCAAGACCCTCTCAAAAGATGAGGCAACCATTGAAGAAGGCTCCTCCAACTTAACAATATGAAGAAACATTGATGCATAGGTAACTGCTAGAGTAGAGGTAAAAGGCTCGGACGCTTTAGCTCCATTCTTCGCTCCTAGACGAAGATGAGGGTATTTCTTCCAACATTTCTTCTCTGGATGTGTCCCCTTTCCATAGTATGGGCATTTAGGCTTCTCCGAGTGGGAGTCAAAGTTGGAAGAACTCTCTTATCGTTAAGCCTTTGACTTCCCTTTCTTCTTCTTCCCCCTTGAACTTGCAACAACAGCTTTGGTGGAGGTGGATCCACTGGCTATCTCTTTAGCGTGCTTGTCGTGCTCCAAAACAAGTGGGGCAAGCTTCTCATGGGTCCTCGATGTAAGAAGGTTGGTGTAGAAGACATCAAATCGGGGAGATGACAGCTGAGTCAAAAGAATCATGGCCATATTCTCTGAAGAGATCATCATGCCAAGGGATGCAAGCTCATCCCTCATATCCTCCACCCTGTTGATATGATCCTTTATGGAAAGAGAATCATCAACAAAGAGCATCCGTAATTTCTTCTCGAGAGTAATTTGGTGGGCAAATGTCTTCTGATGGTACAAAGAAGTAAGCTTTGTCTACACTTTCGTTGCTTTCCACAACCTACGCACATGCACTAGGATAGAATCCTGTAAACTCATAAAGAGGAAAGATTGAGCTCTAGAATTGAGCCGATCCCATAAGGCGGCACGATCCATTGACGATCCAACTGTGGAATCCTCCATTGGACGGGAAATAAGGTGGGTAACAAACTCCCAAAGATCGAAAGTATCAATGATACACCCCACCTTAGACGACCAAAGGGAGTAGTTTGAACCATCAAGCCAGTCTTCTTTGGGCAGAGAATGGAGTACGGGCACCTATATAGGGGGTACCATGAATGGCATGTGAAGGCCAGTAGAATGGATCTTTTGTGAAACATGGAGAGAATGGGGAGGAGAGGGATCTCGTACAAATGTGCTAGGTGACCTCTATTCTTCATGATCCGCACGATAGTCATCGCGATAATCTTGCTGCCGTTCAGAGGAGTTTTGAGAAGGCTCATCATTTGTATCATCAAAGCCACGAAATTGCTTGTAACACATCTTCAAAATCTTGCAAGACATCCACAAGAAATCTACGTTTTGGTTGTAGACAGCCTCGAAACAAGAGGAAATGGCTACAAGATCACAAGGAAGTCAATGTAGAGTTTTTGCTTGGTAGAGATAGGTTGTCACCTGCACAAGGATGGTGGAGTGCTTGTGTTTATTGAGGAGAGCGCTCACTTGACCAAGCAACACTGCATTTGCAGTAGAAGATAGTCACTTGTTGACTGAGGAAGTCGCTTCTAGTAGGAGAGGGAGTGGGCAGCAAAACAGGTACCTGGAACAAGAAAAGCTGACGTCTCCAAGTAGAAAACTGTGTTTTCAGCAAAATGCTGATGTGGCAAGGCTGCTTGGGAGTTTGGGGTGGTCTCCTCCACGATAAATCAGCTCTGTGTCTCTCTTAAGTGATGATACCATGTGAGTGCACAACGGAAGTAGGAACACAAACATAGAGACAAAGGAATAGAGAGAGACTACAAGAAAAGAAGGATTAAATCTGCACTAAACAATGAAAGAATGCTGAATATAGGAGGAGGACTGATCAATCCCTGCACGCAGCCCACAATGTCAGTGAGGGCACCAAACCAGGCTGATGACGACAACAATACCAAAGACGGAGGAAGATGATGAAGTCGGAGTGTGCACTTGCCAAGGAAGGAGGAATATGTGGGAGAATATGTCAGCCAAGTGGGAGGAGTGCCAAATAAATAGGCACAAACCATAAAAATTGGCTGACTACAATCTAGGGCCAAAATTATGGCCGACCAGCATTTAGTTCTGGTTCGACCAATAGGTAAAATGCTAGAAGTGCTCAAAAAAATTCTAGAAAAGATGGACAATGATTCGGCAGGTGAGGCAAATTGATGTATGCAGAAACTGGCAGCAAATGCACATTAAATCTCAATTGAAGGAGAAAATACACTGAAAGGCAATAAATTGATTGACAGACAGGTCAAAGCTCCTCAAGTTCTCATCTTGACGCAGATTGAGGCTCATAGGTAGGAGATGATAAGGCATGACAAACATGACTGCTAACAGTGCTCACACATCAGGCAAGCAATGGGATAGGTAGAGGAGGATGACATGGTCACAGGAGCATGAGAGGAAGGATCACTCTGAGCACATGAGAGAAGGATTTTGGTAGAGGTGAGACGTGTGTGCTTGTAGTGCACTTGTGATATAGTAGCATTTTCCTTCAACAAAACAAGCACTTTTTGGTGATGAAAATAGTCAAATGCATGCCATATATGTTGTTGGACTATGGATACATTATTGACTAAAGTTTTGGGCATTTAAAATGGCCTTGATGGTCATTTTAAATGTCTACAAGCGGCTTTCAATGATTTGTTTGACTTTGTAATTATTTCAAAAGTTTGGCTTACTTTGTAATTTATTTTGAAGAGTTTTGGGCTACTTAGAGCCACTCTTGGTTTTCAATCAATCAATCGTGGTGGGGATCATGGTGATCATCCTAGTGGCATTCAGCTAACACATCATCGTCTTCTTCAGTTCTTTCATGCTAAGTTGCGAGGAGCAGCAAGCGAGTTTACCTGCGTGCTAGAGCACGCATGAGATTTGAGGCAAGTTGGAGTGTTTGTGGCTTGATCAAGGTGAAGACTATTCAAGATGAAACGAGATGGCGCGAAGAGTTGTCTAGGATAGGACACTTGGTGGAATCAAAGTGCTGGACAAATCTTGGGCCTATGAAACTGATAATTTTACAAATCTCCATTATATTGCTACATAATTATTTGAGGATCTCTTCTACCTTTCTTGGGTTTTCTTTTCTTCTATTGAGTTTTGCATTAGAATTGTGAGTTGTATATGTTAATGCTCCGTTTGCAACTTGGAGATTTCTTGACAGTCACATTATCCTTAGTTTTTTTGGTGATCATTGTAGTGGCATCTAGCTAATGCATCATCTTCTTCTTCAGCTCTTGCTAAGTTGTGAGGAGCAGCAAGCGAGTTCACTTGAGAGCTAGAGTACGCACGAGGTTTGAGGCAAGTTGGAGTGTTTGTGGCTTGATTGAGGTGAAGACCATTCAAGATGAAACGAGATGGCATGAAGAGTTGTCTTGGATAGGACAGTTGATGGAATCAAAGTGTTGGATGAGCTTATGAAACCAATAATTGTACAGATCTCTATTATACTGCTACATAATTATTTGGGGATCTCTTCTGCCTTTCTTGGGTTCTCTTTTCTTCTATAGAGTTTTCTGTTAGGACTGTGAGTCTTATATGTTGATTCTCTGTTTGCAACTTGGAGATTTCTTGACAGCTGGTGACATCATCCTTAATATTCCTGGTGATCATTCAAGTGGCATTGAGCTAACACATCCTTATCTTCTTCAGTTTGTGCTAAGTTGCGAGGAGCAGCAAGCGAGTTTACCTGCGAGCTAGAGTATGCATGAGATTTGAGGCAAGTTGGAGTGTTTGTGGCTTGTGAAGACCATTCAAGATGAAATAAGATGATGTGAAGAGTTGTCTTGGATAGGACAGTTGGTGAAATCAAAGTGCTGGACAAATCTTGGGCTTATGAAACCAATAATTGTGCAGATCTCTGTTATACTGATACATAATTATTTGAGGATCTCTTTTACCTTTCTGGGGTTCTCTTTTCTTCTTTTTGAGTTTTGCATCAGGACCATGAGTCTTATATGTTGACACTTTGCAACTTCGAGAATTCTTGACAGGTGGCGACATCATCCTTAGTATTCCTGATCAGTTTGTAACCCTCCTGCTGCTCTATTTAGTGGATAGCAGATCTTCAGCATCATATACTTCTGCATTTTCTCCTCCAATGGGCTGCCCAACAGTCAACTTGATAGTAGCAATCATTTCGGAGAGATTTCAACATCTTCAATACTCACATCTCTAGAGGATTGGGTTTGGCTCTTCCCATTGCTTTCCTTCATCACCCGTTGTCTTCTTCAATATTGCTCTGCTTAGAGAGCTATGTTTGGTTTGCTTTACAAAGCATCCTCATTCATAGGTGGTGCCGCGTAATCAGCCAGGGAAGTACAATTAGATTTGGGCTCTAATGGATGCCATTGACTTGACTCTGCTGACCTTAGTTCCAGTCACTAAGACACACAACCTTGAGGCTCACTCCATTGTATCATTGTTCAACACGATTCATTATTACATTCATCTTTTGTGTTTCCAAGTTTTGTGTCACAAACACAAAGACAAAGAATGAACCCACAAACTAAGAGAGAAACAATGGTGAATCTTATACAATGATGATACAATGGAATCACAAGGTTTCATGTCTCATAGACTAGTATTGAGGTGAGTAGAGATGAGTTGATGATGTCAAACAAAGCTTGGAGAAGATTGCAATTATGAGAGTTGGTGCGGATGAAGATAATTGCAATTTGATGATCAAGGGAAGCTCTAAATGATGAATGCCAGCTCTAGAAGATAGAATGACAATGATAAAGATCTCCAATAGGCAGTTAATGATGGTTGAATGTGTTGGCTGCTATGGATGATCAAATTGCTACAAAATTCAACTAAGAAGAGTGTTCTAATGATGTCCATTGCTTATAGAACCATTTGCTACCAAAAACCGTAGTAGAAAGAGATCTATCAGCTGCTTGCAAACTAAAGGATGATGTTATTAGTATAGTCACTAGAAATGTTTCGTCTTGTTTCATGGTTCAATGTTTTGGGTTTTCGTTTTGCATTTTGTTTTGTTAACTACCTTGACGTTTCAAGGTTTCAAAAAATATTATTTATAATAATTAAAATTACTATATATGAGTAATATTAGTGGAATAAAAATAAATCCACATATAGTGTTATTAGAGGAAGAAAATAGATCCATAAAATGAAAATTTTTATTTCTGTCCGATTCTAGAGTCAAAAGTCAAAAGCCTAAAATTAAAACATCCATTTCAAGTATTGATTTAGAAATTGACACTCATGATTCACAAATCAAAATGTATATGCTGTAATACATACATAATATATAGTATCATGAGGATGTGAAATTTTATTGCTTTGCTTGGTATTTGATTAAAAGTTAATTAAATGTGCTAATGTTACTTGCACATGTGAGGTGCGATTATTTTATAGTGTGGGATCCAAGATCTCGAGATATCAGTTGGTGCCAAAGAAAAAGGTTATAATAAGTTATGCGTGACAGGTACTAGGTGGTACCTAGTGTTAGATTTTGGTCTAGATCAATTTATTGGCCACTAATGTTAATGGTGGTGATATTAAAGGCTATTACTAATGTTAATAGCGGTGAAATTAGGGACTAGGCATTAATTAATTAATTAATGATAGTCTAAGAGTCAAAAATTGCTTAGGGATACTTGGAAGATAAATTGGCCTAGCCAATTTAATTATTAGATGGTAGAATTAATTTTTTGAGTACTAGAATAATTATTAAATTAATTCTCAAAGTTGATATTTTAAAAATTAGTTTGATAAGTTGGATAATGCTAGAAAATGAGATTAGAAGGTTATCACTTAGCAAAACTTGTATATGCAAGTAGGAAAAACGTTTTTAGGGGCTAGTAGATGTCTATTCGAGCCATTGTGAGAGAGGAGAAGGTTGTTAGAGAGCAAGGAGCGGCCACTGATGTGATTTCTAGCCACCAAGGAGCAGTCCTATAGCATGTGATAGTAGTTTGGAGCTCTCCAAGAGCAAATGATAGTAGCCCAATATCCTTCTAGTTTAGATTGTAACAAATCTTTTGTATATCAATTGTTACCAAGATATATTGGCTCAATGATTTCAAATTAATTTGATGCTCATATACTTTGAAAGGCGATTTGTATTATTTAAGTGTTTCAAGATATGATTAAATGTTCATCTTTCTATTTAATGGTGGTCAATGGCGAGAACGCCCTATAATTATACTTAGATCGTCATTGACAAGATGCCCAAGAGAAAATTAAAAGTTTAGTCGGGCGGTTAGATTGACCAGAAAACTTAGATGACTAAGACTTTTATACTTAGATAGTCACATTAATTAGAAGTCCATATAATGAGTGGTTTCAAAAATTGAAACCAGATGCTTATGATCAAAGAAACAAACCATGAACTGGTGAACCTATATAATGAAGCTCTTTAGAAGTTAAATTTAACGACTCCTAAAATTTAAGAGGTTACTATTTTCGGAAGTTGCTCATTTTGTTCACGTCAAAGGCTTCGGAATTTTGCAAGGAACAAATTTTTCTTTAGCAGCTATCTTAAATTCTTAACCATTTAAGAGATTTTTAAAAAATAAGGTTTAAAAGCTTCTTTCTCTTGAAAAGTGACATGTGTCATTTTGAAGAGATAAGTATCCCTACACTTGTCATTTTTAACAAACACTTCTCATTTGTAGCCTTTACTTTTTACTTTTGAGCACCCAAACCTCATACCTATATATTGGAGGTCTCTCTTTTTATTTGAAGCTCATGTTGATATTTCAGCCACATGCTTTGTACTCTCTTATCTATCTCTCATCCAAGAAGCACTTTCTCTTTAGTTTGATCTAATCCAAGGACTAAAGAAAAAAATTAGCTTGCTGCTCGGAGTTTATGGAAATTAGGGTTTCAAAACGCTAATTTTCAAAAGCCCAATTTTTAGAATTGCAACAAATCAACCATTTTTGTATATGGTTCAGGCACTTAGTATCTGTAGTTTGTTTCAATAAATTTCTGTAAAGGAGAAGGGGCCAGTTCCCCTCTCAATGTTGCGTCTCCTCCTCCTCCTCCTCCTCTCTCTCTCTCTCTCTCTCTCTCTCTCTCTCTCTCTCCTAATTTTTGTGGTGATAATTGATCGAGTTAGTTAAGTTCAAAGTATTGTCATTCTTACGTTCTTCCTTGCGCTTACATAGATGACAACATATAAGAGGGGGACCGGGGAGCAGTCTTTTTGGTAATTCTAAGCTATAGGTGATAGCTTTTATGGCTGTTTGAGCAAGATAGCAGTAGCTTTTCAATGTTTTTCGCGATCAAACTTTGAAATTTCTCTCTCTTCAACATTCTTTCTCATCTCTTGACATCTCTCAAGTTATCTTGGCATTTTCCAGTAGGTTGAGCTATCAGAGGAAGAGATTTCAGTCAATCTTTGTTGTAAATTCTAATTCACAGCAAAAATCAGGGTTTGAGAGGAGTGTGTTAGCCTCTTTATGATCTCGTGTTATAGGAAGTCTCAAGAAAATGAGGTTTTCTTTGATATCATGTCAAGAAATGATTGTTGTGAAAGCAAACCAGAGAGATAGTAGGGTTTTGTGGAGAGAAACACAAAGTGTGTACGGCAAACATAGAGAGAGAAGAGAAACTTAGAAGGCATAGAAGAAGATGATGATGAAGCACTAAATCATGCTAAGTAAACAAAGCTGATACTATAGAGCCAAAGCTTTGAAGATAACTACATTGTCCTGTCTGAATCAGGTGTCAGCACCTGCAGAGAATCTACACAATGAAGGGAGTGAAATATAGTTCTTCAGATAGTGGGATGTCGAAGTAATTTGAAGATGAAGGATAGCTGTCGAGGGAGCGAAACATAGTCCTTTGATGTTGTTAGAATGGAAAAAGAAGATGAGTATTAATAGGATGGCTTGCGTGATGAGGAAATCCGGTCCTTAATGCAAAAACATAGGTGTTTGAGATAGCAGGTACATGCGGTGTGGCCCTTGATGAGAGCCTATCTTTGGTGGACACTCTTAGCACTTTTTTGAGGATGTGTCTAGGGACAACGAAGGATTAGCAGGGAACATTGTAATCCACCCCTCATATCATCCAAAAGAGTTTGTTTTTTGCATGCATAAGCGATGGCTTGAGGACCATAGAGATTGGAGTTCTTGTTGGGGTCTTTGGCCAATAGAGCAAGGGGTGGACGATAGGATCTACAATACGGCAAGTTGCCATATGTGGCAACTGGCAAGGTTGCTGGGAGGTGGTCAAATTATCTATATTGAGATTAGAAGGGGGTACCTACTGTAACTGGAAACCATTGTTGATGGTGGGATTGGAGACTGTTATAGTGGGTTTGAATATAAAAGAAACTCTTCGGAGTATGAAGCTTGAAAGCTTGGAGTCTGATGACTACTTGGGGTGGAATAGGAAAACATTATCCTCAATGGTAGTTGTGCACTTCTCCATTGTGCTAGGATTGGATTATGGAGCTTCTGTGGTTTCCAATATTCCCAAGTGGATGTGATGGTTTCCCATTCTCATCAGCAGTGTTATGAAAATCCTAAGTGGATTTATGGCTTTCACATTCCTAAGTGGATGTGATACTTTCTTGTGCTTGGGACACTAGGAACGTTGGAATGGCCCAGCCCCTGATGCACTCAAAAGATGATGGGAGATGGATGAACACTACAAGATGAATGCCAAAACAATTGATGGTGGCTTTGATGGACATGGGGAAGCTACAAGGCAGCAGAGTATGAGGATAACAATCAAGTCAGGGTAAGTACAACATCTTTTAAGGACTGCCTATACAATGGTGACAGTAATGAGCAGCAGCTAAAAACTCTGGTTGGCCAGCCAGTTCAGTCGTTCAACATGTTACATAACAATAGATTGTTTCAAGGATGACAATGTTCTCAATGGGGGAGTGTGACCCACTTGCTAGATCATCCCTCTACTTTTCTGGGTTTTTTCATATTTTCCAGATTTTCGTGGAAAATTTAGGCCGCACATCTAGTTGTCAGATGGTTGAATGCAGCAATCTAGTTCTTGCAAGTCTCGATTTAAAATTTGCTCCACTGGATGTTTGCTCATTTGCTGAAATTGCAACCAGGAAAAACTCAGCAGTTTCCTACTCTGTCAACTTAGCAGCTAAGCTACCTGCAGATCACGTACAATGGCTCAAGAAACAATCGGTATGTGTGCATAGAGTGTGAGGCTGAGATAGTATACTATTGTATTACTGTGCAAGGAGAGACTTAAATGGCCCATTGTATGACTTCCTTCACGAGGATGAATGGATGGATTGGTTGAAGGGTTTTTTCCAGAACAAATCCTCACGGCTCAGACCTTTGAAAGTTGGCCAATATCAATATCTTCCCCTTTTAGGTCATTTTAAGAATCAACAAAACAGTCACTAACACCTACTGAGGCACCTTTCTGCCAAGGTTCTGACCTCATTTGATACTACTCCCCATGCATGCTACTTGGAATAGATGCTCATGCCAGTTAGGTAACTGGGTTACAGTTTAGGGTGGTGGGTTCTGTGCAATTTAAGGACATTATGAGGCAAGTGAATGGATTGCTAGGAAAAGGCCTGGCTGTTACCTTTTGGAATGAATTATCTGCTGTTTGTACATGAGGCTTGCAGCAGTGTGTGCTATTACATATAACTGAGGCAGATGACTGAGGCAGATGTAAGTGTACATGCAAGTACTGTTTTGCTTTTCGTAGAGAATACAGATCTTTTGTAATCCCTTGTGTTACGCAAGGTGACATTTGTTCATGCAGTCTTTTGTTCACATACCAAAATATAGCTCGAATGTTCTGGCTGCATCATCTTGTTTACTCAAATTGGTATTTGTGGCAGGTAAAGAACCGAGAAGGATTCAAGACAGAGGAGCTAAGGAGGTTGACACTTGAGGCTGCTCCAAAGTTTGGCCTGTATCTATAGTTTGATTTGCTGAAGTATTGGATATCATTTCAATGAAAATGTAATAATTCATAGTGTATTGTTATAATGGCCCCCTCTCAAAAGACAAGATGTGAAACTCTAGTGATTGACACTGGGGAAAGTGAACGAATACATTGGCTCAGAACTAGGTCTCATTATGCAGAGTATTTTACAAGGCAGGTAAGGTGCTGTAAATTCCATATTGGGGGCAAGGATTGATGAGCTAAGATGTGGTGTTATCTGGTATTTTCTACTCTGATTATAATTCTGACCTTTGTTTTCAAGGGATACTTCCTTACCGAACAAAGGAATGAAAATTGATTTAATATAAAGATCTATGTTCATGGTAAGAATTGGTCATCTGCCAAGAGTTTTGCATGCATCTAACCTACTACTGAATTATGGCTCAGTCTATGCAGTTATCTTTAGTGAGCAGCCTGGATGCTCAAAGAGGCGATGGCATTGAAGGGCTACTTGTGCTAGCTACCTGAGGCTTTATGGACCAGACCGAGTCTTTGACCAGACCGTCCAGCATTACATGATATGCTAGCTGTTGCAAGTGTCAGTACATGAATTCGCAAAACTATGGAGGGCTGTTTATTGACATTATCGAACCATAAGTGATTAGATATCTTATGTATTGGCTAGCATATCGCTAAGGATATATAAGCACCACAACCTTTTACGTAGCCAATGATTCACATTAATACGGAAGGCAAGTCAATAACGATAGTATAGTGAGTTCTTCTTTGCATTGGTGATAATGCAATATGTGCTCTTGTAAGCAAGGTTCTGCTTGTTGAATCTCTTAGTGAGGCAGTGCACCCGTGAAGATTTTTTTGAACCGGTGCACTCTTGTAAGCAAGGTCCTGCTATTGAGTCTCTCGGTGAGCCACCGCAATCCTAAAGATTTTGTGGTGTTGAGACATGGGTGTCTTCGAAATAAACTGAGACAATAGATTCATTCAACCCTGCATATACAAACCCTGCTATTTGATGCGACTCAGGAGCCTTTTACTTGGGTAGTGTAATTATGTTCATCCAAAAAGTCACTTGGCTTTGATCTTCACTGTCAGTCGTATACCTCTTACAAGTCAAAGCTGGCAAATCTACAGCAAATTTCAACACTGTTAGAAAGCAAAAAAAGTTGGTAAAAGCACAGTGAAATCTGCAGGGAAATAAAGCAATGTAAAGAAGCAAGAGTAGAGATCATCTGCGCTTGTGGGTGTGTGTATCATTGTACAGTTAGATGATCAATTTTGGGTGATAATTAGCTTGATATTGTGGCAAATAATTACACTTGTATCAACACCATTGTGCTTGAGACTGTGGAATCAATTTCAAAGCTTGTGTAATGCATAGGCTCATCATTCTTGGCCTTCGTAATTCGAAATACTCAGTATAGACATTATGAAACCATGAGCCATTTGTCAACTTAGCAGTAAGTGGGCCAAGTATTTCTTAATTCTCTATAAAAGGTTGATAGAGGACCACAGTATAAAGCTCAAAGCAGTACCACAAAATAGCTCTAACTAATTTTCGCTCATCTCAAAATTCAGTTGCCATTGCACGTGGAGGCAATTTGGTTACCCATGATTGCTTTGGGCTAGAGAGTTATCCTTTGGCTGTGCCTTTCTCGAGAAACTAGCCTTGAGTGGAGATGAGAACTTTGTCGAGTAGTGTGTTGAACATGAGCTACTTGGAGTAAAAGTTGGCACAGTAATTTGTGTACATAATTCTTGGCCTTAATAGTTGCAATTACTTAGTATAGACACGTTGAAACAATGAGCAACTTGTCAACATAGCAATGAGGTGGGACAAGTGTTTCTTAGTTCTCTACAAAAGGTTGATGGAGGACTATGATATCAGCTCAAAGCAATACCACAAAATAGCTCCAAACAATTCACTTGTCTCAAAATTTAATTGCCATTGCACATGGAGTAATTGGTTACTCATGATTGCTTTCGGGGAGAGAGTTATCTTTTTTTGGTTGTGCCTTTGTTGGGATCTAGTATTGGGTGGAGATGGGAACTTTTCTTAGTGTAACCATTAGGCTACGTTGCATGTACAAGAGTTGCACCTTGCACACATTGGGCTTTTGGCTAGTGAGTTATTGGTTAGTCTCTTGTATTTAGTAATAAAGCTTGGCTTTTGAACCTTTTTGTGGGCTAGTTTGAAAAAATCCGTCTTCTTTCCAAAATCACCTTTCTTGTTGAGAAAGTGTCACTTCTATTCTCATCTTTAAGCGAGTCTCTTTTATCAGGCATTAGATCTTGGCTTTTGATCTATCTTGTGGGTGAGATTTAGAATGGATTTCTTTTGCCTAGATTGAAGTTGTAGTTTTACTTGAAGTCATAATTATGAAAAAATTCAGCTCCTTGCCAAAATTGTATTTCTTGGTAAGAATAGAATTGGCTCTATTCTCATCTTTAAGCTTGTCTCTTGATGGATCATTGAGCCTTTCCTTCATTGCAAGCCTATTTCATGCTTCATGAGCTATAGTTTGCACCTTAATTCATTATTGTGAGTTGGGGGAAGCTTTCTTCATTTGTGCAACAAATAATCAACCATATTCCAAAAATCAATCTTTTATCCATTTCAAGGTTCTTCTCAATCAATCATGATCTCACCTTTGGAGGATCCTTATCTACACCTAGCAAAGCATGGAAAGAGATTCAAAGGCTAAGTGTGCTCTAGAAGTTCCTTGTAATTCATAATAGAAATCATGATAGTAGGTTGAGTTAGATGGCATCTAAGTTTTAACCCCATATTTCAATGTACTACAGTGAGCTCATTTTGATTCCAACAAGCTTGGGACTTAGTGTTGAAGAGAAGGTAACATAAGAACTAAGAATACACTGTTTTTCCTCTTCCTCTTACCATTTGACTAGATTAATAATAAGAATCTTGCTTATACCCCTCTTCATTAGCATGACTTGTTAGGATATACTTAAGTGATGGTTAGGTGCTTCCTTTTTTTTTGGGGGGGGGGGAGGAGGGGGGGTTGCTAGGTGGTTCTCCAAGAGGACAATTATTTGTAGTGGACATGCACTTATTGACATCCCAAAATTTTCATATAATTAACACACACAACGAAAATAACCAACATAGAGTGATGCTTCAACACAATGTGC
Source organism: Lygodium microphyllum (assembly GCF_053477565.2). Classification (NCBI taxonomy): domain Eukaryota; kingdom Viridiplantae; phylum Streptophyta; class Polypodiopsida; order Schizaeales; family Lygodiaceae; genus Lygodium; species Lygodium microphyllum. Next base: position 105,894,417 of record NC_141155.1, on the reverse strand, counting down.
ACTCTTGTTTTAAGTAGTCTCTTTTAAGTTCTTGTGTCTTGTATGAATATTAAAACCTGAGATAAATGGGTCACCGGCTATGAGACTCTATCCCATCATGTTTTTGATTCCTTTGTTTCATTGCACTACTTATGTACTTGTTCTCCCAATGCACCCTTTTATGAATTGAATTTAGAGGGAATATTGGAAGAAGTGGGATAATGGGATGTATGTGTTTCCAAAAAAGAATCGAGGGATGTGGAAAGGAGTGAGACTTGAAGAGAGAAAACTTGATGTACCAACTTGGGGTCAATTCTAAGTAGAGGTGGAGCAATGGTGAGGATAGATCCTTCTTGGGATACTATTCTTGACACATCCTTGACAACAAAGGTGCATACATGCACCTTGCATGTCTTTATCAAATTGTTGAGAAATCTATGTATAGGATGCATGGTCCAAATCTAGGCTCCATAAATGGCAAGTAATAATCAAGCTTGATAGGAGGAAATCTAGAATATGTGGCAATGTGCCATGCAAAGTGTGTTTTGGACGGGCTTAGGCAAATTAAATTTTCTTAGCTGGAAAGCATGAAGAGGGGAATTTAATAGTCTACTAGCTAGAAAGATACAAGGGATAGAAAATTACGCATAGTTGTCCTAGATCTTAGCAAAAAAGGTAAACCTTGCATTGTAAAAGCTACTGTGTGTGTGACATTGGATAAGATTGCCTCTCTTTTGCATAGGATGACATTCAAGCAAGGGGGCATTGAGACATTTAGGAATGTTGTGCGTGCCTTTTAGTAGTACATGATAGAAGCATAATGGCTAAGTAGCATTACATATTATGCAGTAAGAAACATTAATCACTTGTAATTGTTTTGTTTAAGTTGTGAATAACTTGAATCTGATTAAATTTTTACCTAGGTGTAGCACATTTAGATGCTCACAGGCCTCACCTTGCAAAGTAAGAGAATTTGGTCTGCTCAAGAATTGGAGTATTCTCATTGGCATGAACATTGCAACTATCAAAGGGAGACATCTCATGGTAGGAGTCCATGATGCCAAACCCACTGAAGGGGTTACTTATGTGGTAGTTATATCATCTCAATATGAAGAAAAGAGAATCAACATTGAAACTCAATCATGGGAAACTAAAGAGTACCACTTTAGAAATGAAAAGGCTTGAGAGCTCATCCAACAAAGAGAACCATGTAGAATGGTAGATGCAACACAAGTGCGGGATGAGAGCATGTGCATGTTAAAATGTATGGTGCTAGAGGTTGTGCTACAAGCACATGTAAAAATGTTGTATTCCATAAGAAAAGAGAGAAAATTGTGTCCAAGAGCTAGAAAGCTATAAATCAATGTACTTTCTCCACTACCAAATAAATCAAGTGTACCTCATGTCATCATGATTTTCTACGTGCTATTTTTCTTCCCCCCTTAGTTAATCTTATGTCTTGCCCAAACCATGTTTTGTAACATGATATCAGAGTCTCTTTCCTTGAGGCTATGAGGTAAAGACACATTCATAGCGATGCAAAGTTGAAGAGGTCAAGGCTCGTGTAGCTCAAGACAAGGAGGTGCTGCTCAAGTAGTCAAAGGCTTGGGATTGACGCTTGCAAGGGTGTGGATTCAATGAAGGTATTGAGATACATCTTCTTCATTGGTTTATTATTGGTCTAGAAGGCTTCTATTGTCAATAAGAAGAAGGTTGCATCCATTAAAGGGGTTGATTTAAGCTCTATTGGATTGAGATCTCTTGCCACCACATCACTTGCACAAAAGGGTTGCTTAAATGCCCTACTTAAGGGGACTAGTTGTGGATGAAGCTAGGGGGTTAGCTTATCCCACAAGCTCATGTTTTGCTTCTGTCGAGTAGAAAAAGGATAGAAGAAAGAGAGGTTTGTTTTTGGTTAAGAAAGAGCTCAAAGCTTTCAAATTGATCGTTTGCTGCAAGAGGAGGTTGTCGAGCTGCTAATCACCATCAAATTTGCGATCATGGCAACCTGTGTTCGTGATAGATGGCCACCTTCTATTCAATTTCCTTATCTTCTCTTTAAAAAAAAGTTTTGGTTATTCTAAGGCTTAATTTAAACCCACTTAAAGCCCCCTTCACACTACATACTTCAAAACTAATTTCATTTAAGTCCATGTTCACATTGCCCTCTTCAAACAGGTTTCTACAAAGGAGGGTTCATATTGTTATGATTTTGTAAACAATTTAGCACGAGTCCTATTTGCATTGATTGTGCAAATTATTTATCAAAAGGCTATTCACATTTGTGAAAGGATAAATTTGATATTATAAAAGCATAAAAGGGTGTTTGTATGCAAGTTTCCTCGTTAATCAAACTCTCTTGTAATCTCCAAAAATATCCTCACTCTTATTTGTAAATCAAGGCTAGACACTACGGTGTGAGTCACTAGTAAGACCTCTCCATTTCCAAAATATTGAAAATAGAAGCAGTGGAAAAATTTAAGGGCAACGGTTTTCATACATGGGAGATGAAACTGTGTACCATCTCATGCACAAGGACTTAGAGAGTTGTTTGAAGAAGAAAAAGATCCTAATGACTTGCAATGGAGGAGAAAAAATAATAATGCATTATGAATTATGCACGGGGTCTTTCAGATGATGTACTCCACCACATTTTGGGCATAAAAGGGGCAAAAGAAGCATTGGAAGAGTTGGATAAAATCTTTGGTTCATAATAAAAAAACTCAAGGTGACTCCCTAACATCACTCATTAATAAATTCAAAAGTCTAAAGGTGCAATTTGCTTCCACTGGCAAAGATATTGAAGAAGATGAAGTCATTGCCATGCTACTCAATAGTGTGGATAAATTTGACAAAGGGTACGAATAAGTGGTTGCAACACTAAGGAATATGCCAGATAGAAAGCTCAACTCAGTGGAAGCCACTTTGTACGAAGATGAAGCTGAACCTAATGAGAAAGCCCAAGACTTTACATCGAGCCCCATGGTAACCGCACTTCAGCAAAGGTTCTTCTTCAAAAATTATTTGCAAGATCTTTAGGAGAAATAGACGTAAGGAACAAGAATATTGGAACAAAGGAAACCCATGGTGTGAAAAAAACATGTTTGGACACATTGATAAAGATTGTTGTAACCAAAAGGCAAACATTGTACAAGAATCTTCACCATCTTATGAAGAATGTTCTAAAGGTATTTTATAAAAATTGCCCACAATTTGTTTGACATTGCATGAAATATAGGCCTTTGGGGGGGGGGGGGGGGGGACCTACAACCTTAGGTGTAGTTATCTAGAGGGTAAGCTAGCACCAAGGTGGGGTGTTTAAATGTATGGTCCTAGAGGTTGTGCTACAAGCACAAGTACAAATTGTGTCCCATAAGCAACGAGAGGGAAGTGTCTCCAAGCTAGAAAGCTAGAAATCAATGTAATTACTTCACTATCAAATAAACCAAGTGTATTTCATGTTATCATGATTCTCTACTTGTCTTTTTCTTTCACCAAGAGCTCATCTTATCTCTTGCCCAAACCATGTTTTGTAACAGTGGAGATCGTGTGGTGCATTGGAACATTATTTACTCTTTATAAAAAAAAAGCGCAATGTGTACATTTTCAATTGACTACAAATAAGGTCAAATGTTTTTTTTGACTTCAATGAAAATATTGGCGTTTTACAAGAGGAATCACCAAAATTCAATGAATCAGCTCCACAACGCAAGTGAGGGTGCCACACCTAGGTCAGATTCCCCTTGCATTGTGATGATTCAAAGTAATTCCATGGTTAAATATGAAAACTATTGATAATCATAAATAGGTCAAAAGATTAATACAAACTACATCGCATTCCCTCAGTTTGTTCAAGTTAGAACACTAACAACATTGAATGTTACATGAAATTAGAAGAAGAGAGAGGGAGAGACTTATCTTTTGCTTACTATATCAAGGAATACATTTAATTCATAGGAAAACAAACGTGGATCAAGGGTTTCATAAGGAAATGCACATGTGATGGGATTTAAGAAATCCACTCTTGAAGGAGTCATTGTAGATCTTAGCCACAATATCCATAGAAGTTGTGTGCTCTCTATAATTCTACTCTAATTTAGCATCAACTAAACACTTCTAGTCACCTTTAGTTGAGGCTAGTATCTCTAGTATCATATTTTAGTCCATCCCACCAACTCACTCATATAGTTTTAGAGAAGAAATTAACTTGTCAAAGGGAACACATGGCATCTACGATAGTGTACCTATAGAGAGGTTTGAGTGGGAGAGGGGATTGCACATGCACATGCACATGCACATTCACATGAGAGAGAGAGAGAGAGAGAGAGAGAGAGAGAGAGAGAGAGAGAGAGAGAGAGAGAGAGAGAGAGAGAGAGAGAGAGAGAGAGAGAGAGAGAGAGCTTACAGAAGACAAGCTATTTAAGGCAAGTGGGAAGATGGATTTGAAGAGCAAAAAGGATTGATTAGAAGTTCTGGAATTCACTTTTTCAAAGCTATATAAAATTTAATAACTTAATGCATTATTTTAGGCACCACTCAACCATAAGATGCACTTGTAATTTTCCTTATTCATCACTTGCATGACAATGATATGTTAATTGTGCAAGTATGCCTAATTGCCTACATGCTTGAGTAATTGCTTGATTGCCTACTTGCATGCCTTCTTCACTAATTTCTTGATCTCCCAACTTTGTAAATACCACCACAACTACACTCACTTAGATGCATAAATCCAATCATTAGGTTCACTAGGCTGCATGGATAACATGATCAATATAGGAGGGTTGCTTTTTGAGTCATGGATGCATAGATATGAACATGATTAGAGAGAAATGAATGTGAACTTCCTTAAACTAAGAATGTACTAGGGTTGACCACAACTTGCTTTTTGACTACATGAATCATGACTACTCTCCTATATATCAATAAAGCTTGCACATGACAAATACATGAAGGTTGCTTTTTGATATTGTGGAGGTTTCTTCTTGAGATTTGGATGCATAACTATGAATATGATTGGGGGAGAAATGAATGTGACCTATTATTCTTTACCAATAATATCCTAGAGTTGATCATAACATTGTTTATGATTGCAACTCTACTTTTTGGTTTTTGCATGTCGAAATCTAACTACATCTTGCATAACATGAACATAAACCTATTTTTCATGAAAATTATTTAACTTTTCTTGAATATGTCTTGCTAGCCATAAAACAACCAATCCTCATATTACACTCACTCTGTGTGTGTGTGTGTGTGTGTGTGTGTGTGTGTGTGTGTGTGTGTGTGTGTGTGTGTGTGTGTATTCTTTTCTGTGCATTGTGCGCAACTAGGCTCTTCGCTTTCCTTAAATGTGTTTCAAGTGATGGAAATTAGAGTGAGTGAGAAAACAAAGTGTGCATAGCTCTAGTGCTCTTGTCCATGGGTCAGGTAGATAGGGTTGTGTGTTCGATTTCTAGCTATCCTCGCCGACTTCTAGGGTTTTTCACCGCGCTATTATATTGAACTCATTCAGGGTCAAGTTGGGGTCTTACAAACACCCTACAACAACAGACATGATTCCAGACTATTCAGCCACGATTTCTAGGTCTGTAACTACCTCTGAGATGTTTGGTGGGTTCTTCTAGCGTGGGTCATGCTTCTCATTGGTCGGGGTTTGTCAAATTTCTAGATTTTCTTTCCCAAGCTGTGTCCGATTTACCAATGTCCGATTTTGAATCTTGGACGTCCGATTTACCAGTGTTCGATTCTAGGAATCAGACAGGGTCGAGTTCGATTGTCACAATCGGACAAGGTGTGTCCGATCGGACGTCTCGAGTTGGTGATCCGATTGAGATATTCCAATTCTCATAATCGGACAGGGGTGCTTGGCCCGATTCGAATGTATGCCCGATTATGTGGTCCGATGTTGCGATCAGATGGCCGAGCATCCGATCGGACATGGTGGTGTGTCCGATTCCTTCTCGTCTGATTCTCAAAATCGGACAGAGGTGGTCCGATTTGGAGTTGTTTCGATTTTTAAAATCTGATGGGTATGTCTAATCGGACTGGATGGCTTGCCTGAGTCCAATTTTGGGAATCGGACACAATGAAAAACATTCGATTCCGCTAGCTGAAAACGTGCACCGATCATGTTTTGCCACAAATATTCACTCTAATGTTGCCACTACCTCCAAGAACCTCGAGAAATCAAGCATTGGTGCATGCCAAGGGCATCCCATACCTGAATCTCACCGAAAGCTCTGATATGCTTCGTGACCTATAAGCTCTCTCTCTCTCTCTCTCTCTCTCTCTCAAAGCAAGGACTGCAAATGAGACTTTCCCTAGTTACCCAAGACCTTAAACCCTTGCTGGCCAGCACCTTAGCCTTCCTGATCACTCCACTTGCGACTCTGAGACATTTGAGCACTCTTTTTTTCCTATTTTTTTCCCCTTATTATTGCCATGTTTAGGACTATTTTACAACAGTGAACCTTAAGCTTTCCACTCTAATTTCTCTCTCCTATGCTACTCTAATTGGCGACAAAAATCCAAAGCAAAGCACTGAATTGATTTCTTCTACTCAACTAATCATCAAAAACAAAAAAAACTTACTTGTAGCACGGATTAAAGACCCAAAACCTCCTATCTATCTCAAGCTCCAGTTCGGGGATGAAACCCTTATTCGATGCTCAATTTGAAACGCGCAAGTGCTCAACCTTGAATTCGTTGGTCCCAACAATGAAACCAAAATATAGAGTCGATCTCAAGCTCAACCAACAAGACCCACAGACTGCTTATTGTTCAAGCATTTCAAGTGAGCACTAATGGCTACCTCTCACATAGCCGACGCACTATCTCTCTCTCTACCAATGTAGTGAGCTTACCTTAATGCCCGATTGAGTTGCTTCCTCTCTCAAGCACTCCGATAGATCCACAATTCGTGATGTATCCTCAAGCCTCTTCCTCCAAGCTCCATCCTCCATAGCCACGCACAAGATGAGAAGAAGAAGAAGAAGAAGAAGAAGAGAGGAGATGGTGGAGGGCTTCACCTCCAAGATCCCTCACCCTCATACACTCACTCCCTCACCCACTCACACTCCCTCCCTTAAGCACTCACAAGCAACCAAGAGAAGAGAAGAAGAGAAGAAGAAGAGTCCACTTTGCCACACACCAAAGAATGAGATCTCATTCACTTTTTGAACTTTATACACGAAACCCTAAATCCCTTTTGGACGGTCATCCCCTTACCCCCCTTTTCTTACATGGCCGCCGGCCGTGGCCTAGGCCCTCTTTCCATTGCCCTCCTCTCTTCTTAGCTTAGTCCTACTGCCCATTCATGGTTAGAAATTGCACAGGAGGGAGTATGGCACTCTTTTGCAGAGATTTTGGTTGTGCCTTTATAATTAAAGATGTGCCTTCTTGCAGCTTCCATGATTGCATTTTGTATTCCTGGTGGCTGTTCCCATGCTTTTAGATTTCTTTCGGGCCTACTCTCTTGTAGGGCGCCTTTTCCTTTTTTTCGCCTTGCGCTTTTCCTCATGATGCCTCATTTTCTGCTTCCTTTGCTTTGCAATAAATAGGGATTGAAATCGATGGTGGAGTCATTATATATTGTGACAACATTAGTAGTATCATGTTAGCAAAGAACCTAGTCTACAATGCCAGGAGAAAACACATAGAAGTGCACTATCACTTCATTAGAGAGAAGGTCATTGATGGAGAGGTTGACTTGGTCCATGTCAAAACAAATGACCAAGTTTGCTGATATCTTTACCAAAGCATTAGGTAAAGATAAGTTTGAGTATTTTAGGAGTGCACTTGGAGTATTATCTTTGTAGGCTCATTCTGAGCTTGAGGGGGAGTGTTGAGAAATAAGGCATAGCCTAAGCCTTATCCTATGGTTATATTAAAAGCAAGTGTGTGAGAGGCTATGTAAAGAGTCCTAAAGGTCAAAGTGTCTATCTCTTTGTTTGTGAGAGACTTGGAAAAGTAGACGATAGAGAAGACAGAATGAGAAGAATGAAGAAAGCTTGAGCCTCCATATCCGTGTCTCAACCACCTTCCGTTGTGCATCCCGATTGAATCTCTCATGCATTTTTAGAGACAAATCCATGGCCTATGCCTTGTCTTCGTAAGCCAAAATAAAGTAAAAGAAAGGTTAGAGCGAAAATAAAAGTGAGTGAAAAAGAAAAGGATTAAGTGTCGCCTTGTGAGAACTTGGTATGTTCTTGGGTACCGAGTTAGGACCTAAGGCCGATGCTTTGTTCTCATTGGGTCACTCTACGCTCAACTCCCTTCTTTTTACATGCTCGAGTATGGAAACCCTAAAGGGAAAATGTGTTAAACAAAAATATACGATAACCAAGCTATAGGAGTCCTCACCTAGTAGGAGTTCTTGATTTAGTTGTCTTAAGTTAGGTAGGTAGTTCACGCTACCACCTAAGATGACCTCTTTGGTTTTTCTAGCTTGTACATGTTAGACCAGTTGGTTAGTGACTTGCTCTGGATTTCTGTCAGATTATGTTGGGCCTATCCCTTCAGGATTCTCATACCTTGGTTTTGTCAAGGGAAAGGGTGAGAGTTATTCTTGTGTTTTGTTGTATATTATTTTTGTGGCAGCTTGATGCTCTTTATGGTTGTTTTTGTGTAGAGGGCTGAGTCACCCTATCCCATGGTCACCAACAATGAGAGCGAGTTTTTAGAGCTACATTTTGAAGTGGAAAAAAGTCTGGGAGATCGTCGAAGGCCAATTTTTCATGCCAAATGAAACGGTTGCGGATCGATGAGCTAAAGTTTTCCTAGATGGAGTTCAATGATAGGAAGACAACACAAGTCTTAGTTTGTCGATCAGAATTCGTTTGATCCCCCAATTAATCCCCGCAAGGTTTCACGTTATGAAGTAGCTATGTGATCCAGGAGCCAAAAAGTGCATGATGGTGGCCATGTTTATAGATTTTGATATTGCAAAGTAAGCCGTCCAAAAAAATCTTAAATCCGAGCTCGTTTGCCACTCCGAAATATAAAAAACCACTTCCTCTACAGTGTGAACAAAAAAAGCTAAACCAATTTTTTGTTTAAAAGTTTAAGCTTAACTTAAGCTTATGATTTACAAGGTCACAATTTTCCAAAATGGGGGGGGGGGGGGGGGGATTTTTCGACACCTGAAATATGATATTTTTAATGATTTTTGGGTTGTGGCTTATCAGAGGAGGCAAGAAGGGCATGAGATCTCTGAATTCTTTGCCATCCGTCACCGCAAAAATGAACAAAAATGATGCATTGAGCAAAAATATCTTATTTCAGTCTTTATCTCTCCTCTCTCCTCTTGTGGTTTGTTCTCATGGATCAATGTAAAAGAGAAGGGGGTGGGCAAAGATGGATGTTTTTAATCATGCGTTGGTGCATGACTGAAAAGAAACATGAACCGAGGTTGGATGGATCATCAACGGCCATGGAAGAGTGTCAACAGGCCTCCAATGTTGAAAAATGTACGTCATAATGAGCGGATTTATGAGTAAGTCATCGATTTCATCGTTTTATAATCAATTTTGGTTTGAAATGGTCAGAAATGCTTGTATTTGATTGCAATGCTCAGATTTGTCAATCTTGTTGAAGAAATCACCAAAAATCAATCGTATAATACTTTTATGCTGAACATGCAAAACCCGAAACTATGCGGTTTAAGGAAAACTATGCAGTTTTTGGTTTTTTGGTGTATATATGTTGTTGCTATGGATTGAAACATGCTAACTAGATCATTTCTAATAAGACCAATCATTCTAAGCCAAAAAATTAGTAATTATCAATAATTTTCTCTAAATAAATGGAAAAAAATAAAAAATAAAAAATAGGTTTTTTGTATTAGAAAAATAAGAAAAAATAAGATTTATGTTTATGAACATATGATAGAGCTTAAGCATGAGGTTTAACCTCAGTTCAGCAAAAGCATGAAAAAAACAATATTCGCACTTTCATAATGTTGATTTCTAATGAATAAATTTGTTTGAGCACAGTAGTCATACACATTTGAATTGACACACCATATGGTATCATATCATGGATGCATAGCACCTGTTTGTATGAGCAATGACCTACATTGAGAGTGCGAGGTACCCTAAGCTGTAGGGTTAGATATTCGGTTCCTTGGCGGTTATTCAATGAGGTTTATCCATTATCTCTTGGATCGTTCAATTGAAAGAGTGGAGTTTGTTTCGAATGTGTTCTATGTTCACGGTGTATCTTGGGGCCAATCCCCAAGGTGTAGGAGAGCCGTAGTGGAGTCACGGTAATCAACCAAGGGGTGCTCCCTTTGTGTGTGCCTATGTGGTGTATAACACCACTATATTTAGAGACTCCCTCTGAGGAGTGGGGAATGAATCATTTGTTGGACTATAAAATCATACAAACGTAAAGTTCTTAGACGCTCTTGGCCGCGAGACCATGTGGAGTAGCTTTAGTGAGTAGTAGAGGCCTGGTGGCTAGTGCCTTAGAGCCAATGTCAGGCCCATTTTAGGTCCCGACAATGAATCTCTCATCTATTAGACTTGTGGTCACCCAAAATATATCTCATCGAGATGTTGAGAAAGAACAAGCAAAGAAAGATAACGTAGATCTAAGGTATCCAAAGTCTAGTGTGACACATTTATATGCCATTTTCCTTAGAGATAAACCCTCCACTAGTGTGGCATTTTTTTGTACTTTAGTGAAAAGTAAAGACTAGAGGATAAATAGATGAGAATACATTATGCACAATGAGAGAGAGAGAGAGAGAGAGAGAGAGAGAGAGAGAGAGAGAGAGAGAGAGAGAGAGAGAGAGAGAGAGAGAGAGAGAGAGAGAGAGAGAGAGAGAGAGAGAGAGAGAGAGAGAGAGAGAGAGAGAGAGAGAGAGAGAGAGAATATGGAAAGTAGAGCGAATTGTAGTTGGTGTTTTCATCAGTAGTAGCTATATATATACATGGTACATAAAATGAAGTAGGTGAGCTCCTATTCTAAATATCTAGGATATTTACAATGAAGATAACTATAGGATCCTTTCCACCAAATGGTGGAAGCCAAATGATAAATTCTACCATTGTTCCAGGAATTCAACAGCCAATCTCTAATCAAATGGTTAGGCCAATGGAACGATAGGTAGACAATCGTGATTATGAGTCAAGTGCATTCAATGTCCTTGGTGAAGTTAAGAATATGATGAAGCACTATACTGGTATGATTAGCAAACAATATAAGAAAATAGTCGTTGATGTTGATTTCCCTAAGAAGCAGTAAAATTTGATAGGCAGTCGACACCCTAAAGAGGGTGTCCCCTCCGGATTCAGTTGTAAGTGTTGTGGGGTATCCAACAGTTCCCTAGGAATTGTTGAAATGTTAAATGTGACATATGTTGGAAGTCTGACCACTAGCTAGTACCTGTTGGAGTAAGATTGGCTCTCTCTAGCAAGGAAGTAAAAAGCTAGGTCCAGTCAATCATCAAGCGCAAGGAAATAATCTCCAGCAAGATGAGGAACCGAAACAAATACTACAGAGAGGGAAAGCTATGGTAGAGGAGTTGTTTAGTGGCAGTGGAGTCAACCTTATAGAAGTTGTTTGTGTCAATGGCAATGAAGCTTCTTATTTGCAGGTCAAAAGGGTAAAGAAGCTAATAAATACAAGGTAAAAATTATTGAGGGAAACTTTAAGCAAGAACTCAAGTCCTTGATCCCGATGCAGACCTCTTGTCATGAAGGAAAAATATAACATTAATATTTGCACCTTGGATTAATTCCAGCCTTTGTAAATTTAGCTTTAGCCTATGTGTACATGTGCGAATAGCCCTTAAGTTTGGAAGAGGGTTAGAATAAAAGGGACTAGAGGCCAAAGGCAAGATATCTTTTGATCATTCAATAATCTTGGCTTTACCATTTTTCTTGGAGTTAGCTTCTTCTTAGCCTATGAAGCACTCAGCCATGGCCGTCATGTATTCTTGAATCCCCAACCATTAATACATGATGAGGATATCTTGGTGCAATAGATTAGTTAATTCTTTGTTGTAGCTTAGTTAATTTTCAATTTCAGTTAGATTTCATTCCATGGTTGATTGCTTTCATTACATTGGTATCAGAGCATTAGCTTAGATCCTTGCAGAAGTCATTTTCAAGTACTAGATTCAGTTTCCTAGGCTAGAGAGAGAGCAAACCATAGTTAGAAATTTGAGTGACAGGACTTGACAGGACATGAAGGATTCAAACCGGAGTTACTTGTGAAAGACTGCTACAAACAGGGATGAAGATGGTGATTCTTGGCATTAATAATGGAAGAAATGGAGGGCTCCAGCCAAAATAGCAGGATGTGATCAAGATTTGAGCCAAAATTTGGGGTAAGTGTACAAACAAATGGTTACAGGACACTTTAACTGTGGTTACTTTTGAGAAGGAAGGGTTTCTTCTTCCCTTTCCTCATTCCTTCAAGCTGTCCACAAGAATCCATGGCCAAGACAACATCAGATCTTGTCCTTCTCACTTCTATCATGAGAATGTGTTGGATGACCTTTTTCCCTGCCTCAAGAGCTTCAAGTGGAGTAGCTAATATAGCTATCTAGCACCATTGTGGATTTCTGGTACGTGAGTATGTACTCACGCTGTTTGCGCCGCCTGTACATACTCTTATACTGTGTGAAAAATTTCAGAGTGATGATGCCTCTTGAGCATTGCTATTGATCTTCAAACCCTGGGCAAGAGATCTCTCACAAATTTCTTCAAAATCCTTATTAGTTTGGAGTTTTCCCTCTTCTTCAAAACCCTGGTTATGGAGTTTTATGACAGTTTTGGACAGCACTCAAATTTCTCAGATTTCTTCATCAAGATCAAAGGGTTTTTGTTCTATTATACTCCCTGAGGCCTCTACATACATCCTAGTACCAACATTGATTGATCTTGAAGCTTGAAGCTTTGTTGGAGCTTGGATATGGAGATTGCAAACTCTATGTGTAACAGTTTGGGACAGCATTAAAGATTCCTGAAATTTTTAAAGCAATTCATGGGGCTTTTGTGGGCAAAGCATCTCTGAAGCTTCCTCAACCATTTCCCCTCAAGAATCCATCAACATTGGACCGACATTGAAGAGATTGAAGCCAATGGTGGTCTAGGTGTTCAATGGACAGCATGAAGCTTTTATGCCATTAAATTTTGGCATTCCCTCTCAAATTTCGGGATCTCTTGGACACATTGAAGCCCTCTCTATTACCTATTGCAACCTACTTCAAGTAGAGAAGGTAATCGGTCTTCATCAACCCTCATTTGGAGCATTCATGGAGTCATGGAGCTTTCATGGAATTAATGAAGCTGAAGCTTATCAAGGAAGGGATTATTCTTGAATATTGAAGATCTCTTGGACTGATTTTAAGAAGGATTATCAAGCTCAACTCACCTATGCCAAGCATTATGGATTGAAGGTCATTCCATCAACAATGCTCTTCTCCAATCAATTAAATGAGGTACTCTAATCACTCTTAATTTCTCTTTACATCCAATTGCTGAAGAGAAATAAGAGGATTAATGAAGCTTTCATTCATAGCCTAATGCATTACATGAAGCCTATAGGTTATGTCAGTCATTGTCTTTACTAAACCTCTTCAATTTACTGAAATGGCCATCTCTAAATGTCTCAAACTCTTCCATAATGAATGAGCATTACCCATCTACTTCCATTCACTGAAATCAGTAATTTCTTGAGCTTCATTACTCAATCTTTATTGCCTAACCCTGACATGAAATTGATTGCCTATTTTGCCTCTTGATCATAAGAAAATCATTACCCAATTGGTAAGTGAGAAAAGCTTTGCAAGCAGTGAGTCACTGCTGAGGTAAATACCTCTCCACTTCTCATTTACATTTCAGCCTTTTCAATTCCAATCTTGCATATCATGAAAAGGGCAAATGAAAGGCAATTGTATTTCCTTCCTATTCCATGCATATCATACTGATTTTTAGAGCTAGAATTCACTTGCCATGTACTTGCCCACGAGGAAAAGTGGATGCCAGGCGAGTCGGTAGGACAAAAGAGAGGTGACCCTCCCCTACAGACGAGGACCCTGAAGGGGAGCGCAACCCGGCCCGAGAGGGAACTTTGCAAACCCCTCGGGTCTCGGATCCCACGTATTTTCAAGTTTAGGTGCAGGTACAAATCTCAAAGGCACTTAAAATCAGCCTACAGCATGAGTTATGGACAGTGAGTTCTTGTGATATTGGCAAATGTATGGTATGGCAAATGTATGAAGACATATGGCTACAATAAAATGTATGCATCCTATGGTAAAGACACTATGGTTCAGCATGAAAGATTGGAACAGAGTATGTATACATACCCTCATTAAAGATTGCAGTCTACATTGAGTTAGACAGCCATTTTACTGGTTACAGAGGTCATTTTCAGTATGGGCAGACGTATGAGACTCTCCTACAGGGTTATGAAGTTGGTACATGCTTGGTATTGATGGTACAAGCCATTAATTGACTAGAACAGGGTATTCACTGCCTGCACGAATTTTCAGACAGCAACAGAAAATCCCTTACAGAAACTTCTGTACTCATCCATTTTCTGCACTTGATAGATCATTGGATAGAGGGCTCTTCAAGCTTTGAACAGAGATAGAGACCTCGTAATTTGGAGCTCTAGAAGTGAAGATAATCAAGTTTTTCTATTGCAGGAAATTCAGGACAGAAATCAACCCATGGCTAGGAATAAGAAGAGAGACCCTGTTTTGGATACTATCAATGAAGAATTGAAGGAATATCAGCAGGAAAGGGATGAACATCAACAGGAAAGGGGTGAACATGACACTTCTCAAGATGCCATTTACCGGATGCATTATGAGAACGATGAAGTCGATGCAAGTTCCACCCACTCCCCTACAATCAACCCATAGAGACGTCTCCTATCTCAATGAATTCAAACAGTTTTCAACAATTGTCAAATGACATAAAGGATATGAAATCAGGTTTCGAGGGTATGAGATTGGGTATTGACAAGCTTGTAGCACTTCTTGGTGAGAAAATGTTGCCTACAGCTGGTCTTAATATCCCACATCCTCATAGGGCTGAAGAACCACCTAAACCACCTACTCCTAAGGTGGTAGGTCAATTTGAAGTCGGAGAGTCATCTAAAGCTAAGGATTTTGTTCATCCCACTTCACTTCAGCCACAATTCCATCAACAAAAGGGTCACTTTCAGCCACATGGGCAGGATCTTCAAGAAAGAGTGCAAACAAACTCAAAGCATGATGAAGACATCCATGGGTGCAACTCTTTCTACAAGCAATTTTACCCTCAAGCAAATGTTGGTGGCTATGAGCAAGGCCATGTTAATTCAGCCCCAAACTCTTATGGGCAGCCACATGGACATGTGAATTCAGCCCCAAATGCTTTTGGACAGCCACAACATAATTTCTCTTCTCAAGTGCAGCCCAATAGGCCAAGTCCCATGTTAAATCATGGTTGGAATCAGCAAAATAATGGGCAGCAACCACCTTTCAATTCACTGATGCATGGACAACCTCCCAATGTGAGCAACACATACTTTCACCCTCAAGGACATTGTTTCCAGCCACAAAGTCATGGTATGCATTATGGACAGCAAACTCCTTATGCACAAGGGCATGGAAATAATGAATATCCTAGGCAAGGACCTTTTGGCAATTCTTTTGGGCCACAACACCATAGTGGGCAGCAGCACCCTAATGGACAATCTCCTCAATATGAGAGAGAGTACAAGGAGAAAATAATTATCTCAAACTTCAAGGGAGAGAACCCTTCACCCACGGAGTTGGAGGAGTGGTTTGACAAGTTAGAGATGTATTTTTCCCTTTACCCAAGGCCCGAGAATGCCAAAGTAAAATTTGCAGCCCTTCATCTAGAAGGCTATGCTCACACTTGGTGGAGATATATGGCGAGGATGGGACATGACTTCTTGTCTTGGGATGCATTGAAAAATGCTATGATTGAAGTCTTTGTTTCCCCTATTGAAAAAGAGCGGTTAGAGAAAAAGTGGTATGCACTTGAGCAACGTGGTCTCTCGGTTAGAGAGTACTCAAATCAGTTTTTGAACCTCTCGATGTATGTTCATGGGGTCTCCGATAGTGCCAAGTTGAATAAATACATATTTGGTTTGGAACCTATTCTTTCTTCTGAAGTTGGAGCCATGAATCCTACATCCCTACAAGCTGCCATTCAATTGGCTGAACGTTATGGGCAGAAATACAAGGGTTTTCAGCCAAAAATAGGGCATTCTTTTCAGCCTACGCAGTTTTCAAGGACATCAGGCCATTATGGGCATGGTAAAACTGATTTTCAGCATATTGGGAAGCCATCAAATACTTTCAGCAATACCTACAGCAAGATACCCACTTTTCCTACCGTGTTTGGGTCAAAACAAAGCAGTAATTTCAGACCTAATGCTGAACATAGATTTGATGGAAAGAGGACTGATATAAATGCGAAAACTTCAGCCCCTAATCAAGGCAAACATGTATCGAATGACAAGCTCAAAGATATGTATGCTAAAAGTTTATGCTACAAATGTGGAGAGAAATGGTCACCTGATCATAAGTCCAAAAATGCCAAAAATATGAAGATTAGCATGATCATCGAGGATGATTCCGATGTTGAATCTATTGAAGGAAGTTTGGCTCAGCTTGATGTCACAACAACTCAAGAAGTGGAGCATGAAAATGAAGAGAATGGCCACGATGAGTTCTATGATCCGATGGATGGGTTTCCTTTCGACCCGGGTGGTCATTATTTGGATGATTCATGGACTGATTTACATCCATCGCTATGTGCCATATCAAGTGATGCATGGAGTGGTTCAAGAGGGGATAATACCCTACGCCTTAAAGGTCAAATCAAGGGAAGGACAGCTCATATACTCATAGATACGGGAAGTACACATAGCTTCATTAATACTAAGTCACTCAATGGGCTGAAATTGAATATGCAAGAAATGCCTACATCACTCAAAATCCAAGTGGCAAATGGAAATTTTGAGAAGAGCAATCAATGCTGTCCAAATGTACCTATCACCCTTTCCCCATTGTGCACTACATCAGTGAGCCTAATTGCATTAGAAATGGGTCCCATTGATATAATACTTGGCTGCAACTGGTTGAAATCTTTGGGCAGATTTACCATGGATCTCAACAACATGGAAATGGAGTTTAAATGGTGTGGACAACAAGTAACACTACATGGAGCTGAAAAGAAAAGAATGGAGATGATCAGCCCCAAGAAGGTTAAGAAAGAGATAAATGCAAAGGCATGTATGTTCACCATTCTTCTTTCCAAGATTGAAGAGGATCAGCCCTCTTCTCCTACCAACAATATGGACCCATGTCTTTGTAAATTGCTAAAAGAATATGATGATATTTTTCAGCCACCTACCTCTCTTCCTCCCAAAAGAGAAGTGGATCATCCCATTGACTTGCTGCCCAATACAAAGCCCATCAACAAACCACCATATCGCCTCTCCAAAGTGGAAAGAGAAGAGGTAGAACGCCAAGTCAAAGAGCTTTTGGAAATGGGTCTCATTAAGGCAAGCCAATCACCTTTTGCTTCTCCAGTCCTTCTTGTGAAGAAGAAAGATGGCTCCTTTCGAATGTGCATTGATTACCGCGATCTCAACAAGGTCACTATCAAGAATAGGTATCCCATACCTAGAATAGATGATCTCTTAGATGAATTGAAGGATGCCAAGGTGTTCTCAAAAATTGACTTGAGATCGGGATATCATCAAATACGCATGAAGGAAGGGGATGAATTCAAAACAGCCTTCAGGACGGAGAGGGGTCTTTATCAGTTTATGGTTATGCCTTTTGGGTTATCAAATGCTCCAGCCACATTCCAGTCTCTCATGAATAAGATACTTCAGCCATTGCTCTTTAAAACAGTTTTGGTATTCTTTGATGACATTTTGATCTATAGCAAGAATAAAGAAGACCATTTGCAGCATGTAAAAGAGGTCTTTGACATATTGAGGATACACAAACTGTTTGCCAAGGCCACTAAATGCTCTTTTATGACAAAGGAAGTTGAGTACTTGGGTCATATAGTGGGAGAAGATGGAATCAAAGTAGATCCTAAGAAGGTTCAGTGTGTTAAAGAATGGCCTACACCCACCAATGCCACTTCATTAAGAGGTTTCCTTGGTTTGTCATCTTTTTACCGACGGTTTATGAAGAACTATGCTCATGTTGCAGCTCCTCTTACCGATCGGCTGAAAAAAGAAGCCTTCTTTTGGGATGAGATCACTGACAAGAGCTTTAATGAACTGAAGCAATTGCTTGTTTCAGCACCCATACTAGTTTGCCCTGACTTCTCCAAGACTTTTACCATTTATGCAGATGCCAGTGGTAGAGGTTTGGGAGCAGTTTTGGTACAGGAGCATGGTGTCATTGCATTTGAGAGCAGAAAATTTGATGAAAAAGAGAGAGAGATGCATGTTTATGAGCAGGAGATGCTTGTTATTTTACATGCAATCAAGAAATGGCACCACTACCTCTATGGGACACACTTCAAAGTCAAAAGTGATCATAGGGTCTTGAGATATTTTCTCTCGCAGCCCAATCTTTCTCCCAAGCAAAAGAGATGGTTGGCCACTTTACAATCATATGATTTTGAAATATCATACATGGCTGGCAAGGATAATGTGGTGGCTGATGCGCTATCAAGAATGTGGGCATGCAACCTATCTACTGTGTCTACCATCTATAAGGATTGGATTGAAGACATTCAAGAGGAATATGTACTTGATGAGCATGCTGCCCATATTTTACAGAAATTACAGCAAGGGTGTGATGCTGAATTTCCTAATTTTAAAGTGCATAATGGCCTCTTATGGTTTAAGGGTAAAGTGTACTTGATTCCCAGCAGTAAATTCAAGCTGAAGGTGCTTCAAGAGATGCATTCATCGCCAATGGCTGGTCACTTGGGCCTTTTCAAGACGTTCGATAGAGTTCATCAAAGCTTCTATTGGAAAGGTCTATGGAAAGATGTTAAAGAGTATGTATCTCAGTGCTTGGAGTGTCAGCAAAATAAGGATTCCACTCTATTACCAACTGGCTTACTTCAGCCTTTACCCATACCTACGGGCAAATGGACAGATATTTCCATGGATTTCATAACGGGATTGCCTACTACCAGTCATGGATGGAATAGTATCTATGTGGTAGTTGATAGATTGACCAAATCAGCCCACTTTATCCCAACTAAAGTCCAATATTCAGCAAGACAAGTCGCCGAGCAATTTATGGAAGGTGTGTTCAAACTACATGGTATGCCTATGAGAATAGTATCAGACCGTGATTCGAAGTTTATGGGCAACTTTTGGAAAAGTCTATTCTCCTCTATGGGTACTTTCCTCACTCCTAGCACGGCCTATCACCCTCAGACTGATGGGCAAACGGAGCGAGTCAATATTGTCATGACACACAAGCTTCATGGGATCGTTGGATCCACCTTGCTGAATTTTGCTATAATAACACGCATCACATGAGCATTGGGATGTCTCCGTTTGAAGCTCTTTATGGGTATAAAGTCCAACTTCCATCAGTTTTATTCCATGAAGACATCAACCCACAAGCAAAGGAAGAGTTGGAAAGAATGGAGTTGCTCATGAGGCAATGCAAGGACAGCATAAGGAAAGCACAAGACGTAATGAAGGTCTATGCTAATGAGAAAAGAAGACATTTAGACTTCAGGGTTGGAGATTGGGTATTTCTCAAAGTGCCCAAGACGCATTATGCTTCATTAAAGGGTGGGAATAACAAGCTTGCTCATAGGTTTTATGGGCCATATTTGATTTTGGACAAAATTGGAGAGCTTGCTTATAAACTTCAGCTACCATCCTCCACTAGAATACATGATGTATTCCATATTTCACAGCTGAAGAAGTATGTTGGGCCCGATGTACAAGTATTGGAAGAGCTACCACCATTGGATGAGGCAGGACTGATCATATATGAACCTGAAAGCATTATTGGAAAGAGAGAGAAAGTTCTCAGAAATCGTACTCTCATTGAGTATCTTATTAAGTGTAAGAATTTGCCCATTGAAGAGTCTTCTTGGCAACCATCCACTTATGTCAGTAACTTTCCTTGGTTATTACAGGATGATATATGATGCAGTATGCAGTGACTGTGCAGAGACAGCTTGCTGTATGAAATTTTTGCAGACAATAAAACTGTCCTGACTTCATCAAAATTTGATTCTGATGTTATGGGGTGATGCTTGGGAGTGTATACTTCGTTTCCACACCTCGTACGCCTTATTTGGACCAATATATCAAAAGTTATGGCAGTTTTAGTGAATCAGCCCTGTTTGGACAACAACCAGTTTTCTCACAGTTTGGCATGCAAAAGGTCTTCTTTTCATGGGCAGTGCTTTCTTATCATTTGGAAGATGAATGGGCATGATTACTATCATCCTTGACTTGGATTTAGGCCATTACTTCTTGGTTTTGAGGACAAAACCATCTTCAGGACGGGATGGTTTGTCATGAAGGAAAAATACAACATTAATATTTGCACCTTGGATTAATTCCAGCCTTTGTAAATTTAGCTTTAGCCTATGTGTACATGTGTGTATAGCCCTTAAGTTTGGAAGAGGGTTGGAATAAAAGGGACTAGAGGCCAAAGGCAAGATATCTTTTGATCATTCAATAATCTTGGCTTTACCATTTTTCTTGGAGTTAGCTTCTTCTTAGCCTATGAAGCACTCAGCCATGGCCGTCATGTATTCTTGAATCCCCAACCATTAATACATGATGAGGATGTCTTGGTGCAATAGATTAGTTAATTCTTTGTTGTAGCTTAGTTAATTTTCAATTTCAGTTAGATTTCATTCCATGGTTGATTGCTTTCATTACACCTCTAAAGGCCGTAGATAGTAAAGCTGACCCTAAGAAGGATAAGGAGTTGTCAAAGAAAAAGGCAAAATCTAGGAAAGAGGCACCAAAACCAGTTCAAAGACCAAAGGAAAGAACGGCATGGCAAGAAAATCGAGCTCTTGCTAGCTATCATGAATTCGATTTAGTGAGTTCTCTTTGCGAAGTTAAGCCAAATATAAACCTCCTGCAATTGATTAAGTTGTCTCCAAGAGTGCGTAAAGAGTTTAAGAAGATTCTTCTTCACATGGGGTATATAGCCCTTGGGAATAGTGTGAGTAGGAGATGATTGGTTTGAACATGGTAAAAAGCATTGTCCAAGGGTAGCAACACATATGCCTCCACGATTCTCCAAATAGCTAATGACAATTTAAGACAACCTGAAGGTTGCATTACTAAAGTCCATGTGATCGTTGCCAATGTGGAATGCATTCTAGAATTTAGGGTCATTAAGTTCACAGGATGGCCTAGCTATCAAGTATTACTAGGCATGCCATGGCTCTTACAAGCTGACTGTTAGGTTGATATACCCGCTGGCCGATTGATCTTTTGGCAAAGGTGCTAGACATGTAGTAGTAGAGGCATCTTGAATCTCCTCAAAGTGAGAGAGTTTCTTTATCCTCATTAGAGTTAGACACATTAGATGCTCCATCTGCTAGTGAATCATCATCAAGTGACGAATCCAACGAGGGGTCCACTACATAGGATATCTACTAAGTAACTTTGAATGAGCCATGCAATTGAGTTAGACCTTGGTATGCTGAATGATTCACAACCAATTAAATTAAGGTCCATGCTTAGTTTGGAAGAAAGGAAGGACTATGTGCCCTTGATTCAGGAATTCCACAATATCTTTGCTTGGAGTTGTGCCGAGTTGAGAGGCATTCTTCCCATCCTTGTTGTTCATACGATTCTTTTAAAGGAAGGTAGCCACCCTGTGCGATAGAAAGTAAGGCGTATGCCTTTCGAATTAAGGGATGGCCTATTCAAAGAATTAACAAAACTACAAAAATATGGCTTGATATTTTTAGTTCAACACATGAAATGGCATTTACCAGTTATTATCAGGAAGAAGAAGAACAATCAGATTCGGCTTTGTGTAGACTTTAGAGAGCTTAATCAACAGACAGTTTAGGATTACTATCCATTACCATTTATTGATCAAAATTTTGATCAATTAGCAGGTAGAAAAATTTATTCATTTATGGATTACTTTATTGGATACAACCAAATGCCTATTGCGAAGGAAAACAAGCTAAAAATGACATTTATCACTATCTTCATCAGTACCTTTTGCGTATCATGTGATGGTCTTTGGGTTATGTAATGTGCTTGGTTCTCGGCAACGTACAGTTGTTGATAAGACTTTTGGTGACATCTCCCTTGAGGAGTTAAAAGTCTTCATTGATGATCTAGGACAGCTACCACAAGGGAAAGACAATTGATCATCTTAAGGAAATGTTTTGAGCATTAACCCACAAAAGTGTGTCTTTGGGATGCCCTATGGGTTGTTATTGGGCCATGTGGTGAGTTTGGCTAGTATTGCGTGATTGACCCTGAAAAGATAAAGGTTATAGTCGCTATGAGTCCGCCACGTACTCTAAAAGAGGTACAAAGCTTCTATCATCAATGGGATATTATTGGAGATTTATCAATGCACTGGCAGAAAGAGCATTGCCATTGACAAACCTCCTATCTTTTAACTATCTATTTGAGTGGAATGAAGCCTGTCAAGTATCCTTCGAGGATGTGAAGCAAGAACTAGTGAAAGTGCCAATCCTAAAAGCACCCAGAAGAGATGAATGTTTCTATATATTTTCAACAGCCACAATGCATAGTATCAGTTGTCTGTTTAGCCCAAATTTGGGAAGAGAAATGGTATCATCCAATTGCCTTTGCTAGCATGAAATTGGGGATATCTAAAGTCAATTATACGTATATGGAGAAATTGTGCCTTAGGATAGTCTTTGCAGCGACAAAGATATTTTGGCATTATATTCTCTATGAAAAGGTAGTATTCTTTACGAAGGCGGAGGACTTAGACTATTGATGAACAAGTTGCACTGCCTAACCGTTTAGCAAAGTGGTCAATCAATTTGCAGGAGTTCAATTATGAGATTTGTAGTATGCCACTGAAGCTACAAGGTATTGTGGAATGTCTTGTGGATTTTGGGAAACCAAAGGAGATTTTGGTTGAAGGAAATGACATTGAAGGTTTATTCAAGATTGATACAGCTTCCATTCCTTCCTCTGTTGGGATAAAGGGTAGTGCCCAATGCAATGCCCATGCCTGCCCTTAAGGGCTAACCTGTACATAACTTATATACCTATCTAAAACATTATTGAGATACTCTTCAATACCACCAAAAGAGTGTGTCTTTGTCTCTTATCTCTCTCAACCTGCATCAACAGCTCCACTCCATTGATCCGGGCATACAACAAAGTGGTATTAGAGCGCAGGACTCGGGAGCTGGAGCTGGGCATTGTGAAGTATGAGCTTGGGAACATGTAGAACAAGTCTGTGGAGAAATGTCACAGGTTGTGGGCAATCATTGCTCAACAATACAGTGGAACTTCTCTTCCCTATTTTGTCTATAGCATGTCTAGGCTTATTTGGACATTGTTTGGGCCTTCCTTGGGTACCATTGGTGTCCCCCCTTGAGCCTCCTCACCTTTAACATCTCAAGCAAGTCTTCAAGACAGTTCACCCTGATTTGTGCCTATTGCAGGCTGACATTGATAGGTAGCTCCTTAGGGGCAAAGCACTCTAGTACATATTTTGGGCAGCTCTAACATATTTGGATGCTTGACATAGACCTTGAGCATTGACATTGGCCATTGCTATCAACATTGGGCTGATACATTCAGTCCAGAGCAGGGAATATATAGTTTTACAAGTTGTATACATAGGGCAGCATACATCGTTATGGGTTTGATGCTCAGATGTCATGCTCATATAATAGCTCCTGGATGCCAATGGATGCTGGATGTCTTGGGGGTCATGTGCCATTAGCTTGAAGTCTTTTTTGGGCTGATCTTGGCATAGATTTAAATTACTTTGCAGACTTACTTGTGGTTGGAATACACAGCCCACAGCTTTAAATTTACAGGCAGCACTTTGTCCAGAGATGACATTGGTTCTTGGACATATTTGTTGATGCATATACATGCTCATATGATGTCAAGACACTGAGGAATGATATGCCTATGACTTGAAGTGCATTTGGGCTGATTTTGATTGAGATTTTACTCAATTTTGACAAGGATTTGTTGGCTATAATGAATAGGGTTGAATGCCATTTTGAGGATTTATGCATTATATCCTACTTCCATACTTGATTTTGGGCATCCAGAATGATGTATTGATGCTTGACTTTGATGTCATGAATGTGTAAATGGCTTTGGGAAGATCTTATGCTTGTTTTGGAGGATTGAAATCTTGCTCTTGACTATCATAAAATTGCAGGTCACAGGGACACATCTGAGAAGGTTTTTCTTGAACTCTATGCTTTCTTTTTGAGTTGGTTAACATTGTTTTGGTATTGGATTACCCGCATACACTTTGGGCAGTGATTGGACATGTTTTACATGTCATCTTTGGGCTGAAATGCATTAGTTTTTGTAGACATTCGAAAGTTGTAAATAATGGACAAGAGGTCTTGGTCATACATGCAACTGCTTGTTGGACATATACTAATGTATGCAATCGATTCTATATGCCATTGATATACTAGGTTATGATCAGTACATTTATCTGAATGCTGCTCTCTCTCTCTCTCTCTCTCTCTCTCTCTCTCTCTCTCTCTCTCTCTCTCTCTCTCTCTCTCTCTCTCTCTCTCTCTCTCTCTCTATGTGCGTGTGCGTGTGTGTGCATGTGCGTGTGTGCATGGAGCTCCAAGAGGAACACCAAGGAAAAGGGAATTCTCTTGCAAGAAAATCTATCTTGTAACATCAACAAGCTTGTTTATCATGTTTCATATGATCACAATGAAGAAAAGAACACCAGGCACAACAAATCTTCATACAGCATCATGTAGATCTCCCACGGATTTTAATAGAATCAACCATATTCTTCAATATCTTCACAAAATCCATCAATAGAACAAAGAAAGCAAAGGAATACACCATCTTTGAATGGAAATACATCACATAGTATTCATCTTCAATATCTTCATAGTCTTCTCTCTCAATCTCTCATATACAATCACTCTGTTTGAGTAGAATTGGCTATCTCTGACTCTCTCTCTCTCTCTCCATCAATAATACATCATGTCCTCACTACAATCTCTCAAAAATCACTTTCAATAATCCCTCTTAGGTCGTGGATACCCCTCCCAAGAGGTATGTCTGATATGAAGAGTCACCAGAGCCACTACAGTGTCCTTTCATAGCTCACTACTGTCGCTTCACTCTAGTCTTCTCTTGAGTCTTTGGCAGCTACTTCTTCCACTTCTTTCAGCTCTTTTGCACTTGTATTCACCTCTTTCCAAGGTTAGAAAACTTTCCCAAGCTACACTCTCATCCATCAGAACACATACAGAAGCATACAGAACAGTCTATAGAACAGTACCAGAACAGCTACAGTACAGAACAGAACAGAACAGAAACAGAGGCTCTACAGAAGACCTACAGAAGGTTATAGAAGGTCATCAAAACCTCATAACTCATTCTCAAATCATTCCAAACTCTCACAAACCATTCAATAAACTTTCACAAGATCTCAATCTTCATCAATCAATACTCCATCCCTCCTTATAGAAGACAATCAGAACAAAACAGACCAAAACAGAGCAAAACAGAAGGTATACAGAACCAATCAGAACCTATCAGAACATCACAGAACCAACAACAAACATCATGATCTTCCAAAACTCAATCATTATCATCCAAAACACTCTCAAACCACTTCTAAACCAATCAATCATCGCATAAAATCAACCATTCAGCTCTCAAAAACAACAAAAATCAGCCAAAAAAACAAGTCATTTCAACACTCAACATATCCCCACACTTAATAAGGAAGCGTCCTCGCGACCCCGGAAAAAGGGAATACAAGTTCAGGGAAAAGCTCAACTTTGATCTTCAATATCTTCTAAAAAATAATCCATCCACCACGACCCCAACTTATAACCTGTAGCTGATATAAAAATACAAAGAAAGGAAAACCCTTTATACATTAACACCTCTTATTAAACTAAAAATCACAACAAATTTGTAAAGGATATAAAATTTTTCTTCTTCTTCATCTGCATCAACTTCAACTCTCCATCCACGACCCCATCACCACAATTCTCCAAAATGGAACTCGTACACGAAAGCCAATAGGAAACCACCACGTTGATTTGACATAAATGAACTCACAACACAACCACTAATTCACAACACAACCATCTGAATGACTCCTCCAAAAAGAAAGATTTTCATTAGAAAGCTTCCACCATACATTGGAAAGGTATCAATGAAGATGATCCCTCTTAAAAGATTGATGTTGTCGGAAACGATCCATAGATAAGGATTCATCTACAAAGTTTTTGGGAGGATTTTGAAAAAATTGGAGACAGCACATCCTTTCCAACAGGACCAAGTATCTACTAGGCAAACAGAGGGCATGAAAATACAATATGTCCAGCTGCTGGGAATCAATATTCACATTGACATTCATGCACAACTTTGGAATAGGATTGGAATCATTATGAGAGTGCCTATGCATATACGCCAGGTACCAAGCAAAGTGAGCAGTTAATCTCACTGAGGGATCTGCAGACTGTGAATACTGCTAGGCAAAATGAACATAGTTCTGATAAGCTTGATTGGAAGCTGTCCATTCTCCTGGAATTACTGGCCAATTGATCTGCGGTCCTGTAAGGCAATCATCCGAACTCCAGCCCCTTCTCCTAGAAATCTGATTATCAAACCCATCACAGTCACTAACCAACTGAGGTGGTTGAGATATGGAAGTGTTAGGAGAGGGTAGTGGAATAAGGAAAAGTGGATGTAGGGAAGGATATGAAAAATCATAAAAAGAAGAAAAGGTTAAAGAAGGAGTGGCAGAAATTTGTAAGGAATCACTAAGGAACGGTGTTAACTGATAAATAGGAAATGTGGAGGGTACATTAATGGATGGAGAAGGACAGGGTGGAGAAGGGGAAAATACCCGATCCTCAATAAAGGAACAATATGTAAAAATGGGAATTTGAGGGAAAGATGAAGGTTGGAAAAGAAGGGGTAAAATAGTGGAATTAGATTGACAAAGGGAAAGATATATAATATAGCGGTGAGCCATTTGTTGGTAATAGAGGAGGGTAGGAACAGAAGGTCCTAAGAGAGATCGTCTATGATAGGCATCAAAGAAGGTAGCATCAAATGGATTATGTTTTGAAAGATAGGCTAAGAGATCCATCCTCAGTTGATTAGTACTCTGGGCAAAGGTAGGAGCTATGTTTTGTCTTTGATTTAGGACCACCGAATCAATCATGGGATGCCACGAATTATCATGACAATCAGCCACTTTGGAGGATAACTTTGAAACATGTCAGCTATGCGCAACTCCAAATGATTGACATACAAAACAGCCTATAAGACCACATCCCCCACATACCATGCCATATCCACCTCATCTGGAATTAACAAGTCTCCTCGTAGATACATGTATGACATCAACATGGTGTCTGGCGTGATAGAATCTTCAAAGACCATTCTGACTACCTCTGTCAACAACTCAGCAGACCAAGCTCCACTCTAGCCATCCTCTGGAAAAGGTAAATCCATCGTGGAAAGCTTCATGTAGAAGACCAACTTCTGTAAGTGGTAGTGGACAAAGAAAGAATGGTCTGGTAAGACATATTCCTGAAACTGCTCAAAAGTAGACCATAACAAGTCCATTCTGGACTGCAATCTTTCCACTTTATCTTGGAATAGAGGGCACAAAGTATCCTGTCTCTGAAGAGCAGCCAAGTCCTGCTGTGAAAGAGAAGGAATCAAAGGAACATTAGGGCTTGGAGGAACAGAGCGGGACTTTGCAAGTTGATCTTGCAACTGCTGGATTTGGGAGGCTTGGTTGGCCACTGTGGCATTAGCAGTCTGTAAAGCTGAAAGTTTGTCATCTAAGATAGCTTGGAATTCCTTCGCTTCTCTGGACATTTTCTCCTTCTCCTCTGAAAGGCTAGTAACCTGGGAGTGAGCCTCGAGTAACTGGGTCTTCAATGAAGAAATCTCATCGCTTTTGCTGGCAACCAGTTGGGTTTGTTGTTCCATTTTCTTAAATAAATCTGCTAGGGTATCCTTAGCAGAAGCTAACTCAGATGTTGCCTTATGCAACTGGTCCTTAGACTACATGAGCTCCTCATAAAAAGACACGTACAGCTGTTGAACACAGGCTGTCACGGACAATTCAATGGAACTTTGAATATCCTTGCAGAGGAAAGGAATGGCATCTCCGGAGACTAGATTGTTCAGGGAGGGAACTGATATGTCCAAGGATCCTTCTCGATGTGCTCGGAACAGGTTATTGCAAGTGAGATACCCAGGGAGTTCACTGCCAGAGGTAGCAGGGATAGGCACTGAAGGAAGTATTGAAGGAGCTTTATCCGCTACCCTCTTCAAGCGTTTGCGCTGTATGACCAGGGGAGACGGAGAATCATCATCCTCTATGTCAATGGGTTCTGACTCATCTGAAGGTGGAGGAGGAGGTACTGGATCGGATGGAGGAGGCAGAGGCACAGTCTTCTGTAAACCTGAATAGGTCAAGAAGGCAGACAAATATGATCCATATGTGACATTGGTAACATTACCCCTGGTGACTTTGACGAAATGTTGATCCATTTTAGTGAGGAGGTAAGTGCTCCAATCAATAGCAACTCCTTTCAGCACCATCCTGGAAGCTGTAAAAAGCTATTTGGACAAATAGTGGGATGGCGTTTTGGTAGGCATAAACCTGTCCTGAAGAAACTGACAGATCGTCTTCCATACGGGATCAGTGATCATAGAAAAGGAAACTCCTGAAGAGTTTATCACCTTCTTAACATCAAGGATTTCCCGTGTCTGCTTTTGCAACAGCTTTAGAATCTCTTCATTAGAGAAAAGCTGACGAGTGGTCACAAAAGGTTCACCTTTGAAGGGTAGAGACAGAGCCTTCCCTAAGCCTCGAGGTGTCAAAGTCATAGAAAGTCCCTGGACTAGGCCTGTCTTCTTGCTGTAAGAGGCCAGAAACTCATCACATAACGACGGATCCTCTGGAAGCAGGGGAAAAGGAGTAGCCACAAAAGCAGCAAGGCCCGCCTTCGTGAGAGGCTCAAAAGTAAGTAGGGAAGAGTAATCCCTACTAACTAATGGGACGTACTGGATAGGGGGAGGAGCATGAGAAGGCGCCATTCAGATGGTTACACACACACCACAAACACAGACAATCAAGGAGAATGCCTGCAAAGCAAAGACAAAAAACTAAGGATAAGAGAACAACCAATCAAGAAAACGTGACTCGACCAACTAACCCCAAGCAAACCACATCCTAGAAAAAATTTGACATGACCTTGAGACAAATGCGACCGAAAGCTTCATGCGATGCATCAGACAAACACCCTGAACCTCGTATCAGGCAATAAAAGAAAAAAACTGCATACTGTACCCGTAACCGTAACAAAGATGGTAAACCAAAACAATACCATATCTGACACATATCAATACTACATCGATGATAAACCAAGACTGGACCAGGAAAATAACTCTAATGACTGCGCATACCCATCCCACGAAACGGTTCATTAAAAAGGGGAATGAAGTGCAGTGAGGGGGAATTAATTTAATGAAGGGTTGATTTTAATAAATTATTAAGAATGGGTGAATTGTTATTAGGTGATAAACCTTAGCAAGAAAACGGCGGTTCCTTATTATAAATTAAATGACCAATTATTAGGTTAAAACGGTGCTTTTATTCGAATCCCGGACTTCGATACCCGACTGGGTCTCTAAATGCAAGTTCATGGATTACAAATTAAGGTGATGTGGAGCGCTTTTTTGCCAGCGCGTGCTCATGTGACGGTTGGTTCATTTTAATTAAAAATTAAAGTGCCTCTTTAGCGCACGTAGCGCGTGCTAAGTGAACGGCTGGTTTATTTTAATTAAAAAGAATGTGTGTGTTGAGCGCGAATGCGCGTGGAAACTGTGAGTGAATAAAGAGTTCATTTTAAAAATTAATTTGTGATTAAGGGGGAAATGAAAATAAATAAATCACATAAAATAAATACCTGGAAGGGGTGTGTATGTAATGCAAAAATGCGCACGGAAGAGTCCCCCAAAAGAAGTGAATCCAGTAAAGGAAAAGTAAAGATCACTGATGAAAAAACAAACACAACACCTTAGCAGATGTGTGGATTTGGTTTGTGTTGGTTTTTTAATGTTTGTAATTTGTGATTATTTATGGTTGAATAAATGGAAAATGATCAAGGGAGGTGAGGGGAATTTTTTAAGAATTTTTTACTATTTTTAAATGAATTTTCTACATTTATTTGCAATTTAGGGGATTAATTAGGAAATATTTAATTTTCAGAAATTTTAGGGTAGGTAATTTCCAGCGAAAAAACTCCCAAAAATTGGCAAAAAGCAAAGGGAATTTTTAGAAATTTTTCTGATTTATTTTGATGGAAAAATTAATGTAGAAATTAATTAAATCACATAAATCATGTCAATCAGATAAGTCAATTAGAAGTAAGTCAGTTAAGTCTGGTTAGTCTGGGTAAGTCATGTAAGTCACAGGAAGTCAAGTCAGGTTAGGTTAGTCAGGTTGGAGAAGTCAGATAAGTCCAGTTAGTAGAAACTAACCTAAAGGGGGTTAGGTAACCTAAAGTCGGTTAGGGTTAGGGTTAGTGAGATCCTAGTTAGGGTTAGGGTTAACTAACTAGGGTTAGTAACCAACTAACTAGGGTTAGTTAATTAATGGGTAACTGGAGTTAAGTTAGAGGGTAACTAATGTTAAGTTAATTGTGATTAACTAAGGTTAGTGATTAACTAAGCTGAGGTTAGGGATTAACTAACCAAGGTTAGTGGCTAACCTGAGTATGGTTAGTGGAGGAGGAGGTGGTTGTAGGTGGAGGTGGTGGAGATAGGTGGTGGGGGAGGAGGAGAGGGCGGAGGAGAGGACGGTGGCGGCGGGAGGCAACCTGCAGACAGCATCCGGCGGCTCGGCGGGGCGGCCTGCAACGGAGGTGGCCGAGGACGGAGGCGGCCGGGGCGATCTCAGACGGGCGGCGACGTTCCCAGCGGCGGGCGGCGACGGGGCAACAGGGCGTCGGGGTCAGGTCGCGGCGGCGTAGTGATGCAGGTCGGCGGCGACTCCTTCTGGGCAGCGGCGACGGGGCGTCTCAGGCGGGAGGCGTCAGCGACGGGGCAGGAGGGAACGGCGGCGACCGGTAGGAGGGACGAAGAGGAAGAGAGAGGGGAAGGAGGAGAAGGGGGGGGAAGGAGGAGAAGATGGAGGGAGAAGAAGACGAGAGGGAGGAGGAGAAGATGGATGGAGAAGAAGACGAGAGGGAGGAGGAGAAGATGGAGGGAGAAGAAGACGAGAGGGAGGAGTAGGAGGAGGGGAGGAGGAAGAGGGAGGAGAAGGGAAAGGAGGATGGGGAGGGAGAGGAGGGAGGGACGCAGGGAGAGGGAGGTGGTTGGGGGAAGGGGTCGGGCGGTTGGGGGGAAGGGGTGGGCAGGCAGGGTGGGTGGGCAGGGGCAAGGGAAATAGGGGGGTAAGGGACAAGGGAAATAGGGGGGGGGGGGGGGGGGGGGGGTAAGGGACAAGGGCGCGTACCCCCGTCCCGCGCACGTGCGCGGGGCGGGGTAAAAAAATTTACCGTGACGGGATTGAAATGGCACCAGGATGACGGTACGGGTCATGCGGACACGACCGGGGCACGTGGGGATGCGTAAAATCGAAAAAGGGCGCGTTCACGCGCAAAACGGGCGCGCGAATACACGTAAAAATAAAGAAAAATTAATAACTCCCAATCCGGACGTCGAAACGAAAGAGCGTAAAAACAAAAAGTGGACAGGACGACAGGGGGAAAACAAGGAAAATACGGGACGGAGGTTCCGGGGGGAAAAGGGCGGTCACATGCAAAAAACCCAAAAAACGAACAAAAAAACGCAAGTAAAAATGAATATCGAAAAATCCGTGCATCGGAATAAGGTGCAGAAAAAAGGAAAACTGTGCAAAAAGATGTGCCCGACAATCCTATCACATCAAAACATAATTCCGACGGAGATAAGACGCGTTCACATGGGAAAAACCCAAAAAAAACCCGAAAATGGGATCGGAAATTAATATCGGGCGAACCGTTCATCGGAATGACATGCAGTAAGAAGGAAAAATGTCCGCAGGAAGGAGTGGCATAGGGTTATCACATTAAAGCGCATTTTCGATGGAAGTAGGAAGGGTTCACATGCGAAAAACTCCAAAAATATGCCCGAAAACTCATTTAAAAATGAATAATAAAAAATCAAGAAGGCGAAAGAGGGTGAAGGAAAAAGGAAAAGGGTGGGGGAAGGCACAAAGGACATGACTGTCAAATCAAATTGGAATTCTGATGCAAATATGGCAGGTTCACATGGAAAAATGTCAAAAATACGCATGAAAAAGTCGTAAAAAACCGGAAAATTAATAATGGACAAACCGTGTATCGGAATGATGCGGAATAAAAAGGAAAAATGTCAGGGGAAAAGTGGTGGTTAGGGCTATGACAGCAGATCAGGGTGCCGAAGCAAGAAAAGCGCGTTCACATGGGAAACCGGCTAATTTGCGCAAAATGCTTCAAAAATTAATAACTCGAAAACCGTGCACCGGAACAGGGGTAGGTAAAAAGGAAAAATGGTCAGCGCAAAGGGAGGAACAGGGCTATACATGCATGAACAGGGTAAGGCATATGCAGAAAGGTATGCACTGTAGACGCGCAGGGACGCGTCCCCACACTTAAGACCTTAACGGATAGGGTTAACCGAGCAACAGGGACCTAGGACCATGCCACAGACTATCCACTAACGTCCCCACACTTAAAACATGACCGTCACGAAGAAACAGAAGGTGTAGGGTTAGAAAAACTTGGCCCGTTTCGTCAAGAATCAAGGTTGAGTGTCGATGGCACGTCCACTGTGGTTGTCGGCACTGGAGGGACCAAGGCATCATCTCGGCACACGTTCGTCATGGCAGGGACCACGCGGCAGCACCCAGGGAGGTAGCTGGTTGAAGGAATCGCAGGAAATTCGTCGATGATGATGAGGGATACTACACGCAACTCGCAGTCACTCAAATGAAATGAAAGAACAGTCACTCGCCCCATGACTAATATCACTCAAAGAATAATGATGGAAACCCATATCTCATACCCGGTTGAGGAATCAACAAGGGGGAAATGGTGCAGAAAAAGTATGCCAGGGTGCACAGTTGATGGTGCATTAGTGCGTCCAACCCGTCTGGCATAAGTGCGAGAAGGAAGGTAAGGGAGCCTTACAGTGTAGTGGACAGAACAAGGTGGCGTGTTTGGTGATGACGGCAAAGACCCATTCTGTGGGTGCACAGGGAAACGGGGACATACCTGACTCCAAGTGTCGTAACGTCCCTCAATCTCACCTCTCGTTAATTGATTGAAGAAACTCCAGTCACACGCATCCCACCCTCTGTCTCACGCTCTATTGATAAATACAGAAGGGCAGCCTATTCCTGAAACCCGTTGATATAATCCTCACGGTCACTTGTGCAAAGGTTGTATGCCTTGTGCACATTTCATGGTGCAACGGTGCATCCTGCCCTGTGCCGGCATACGGTGCGAGAAGGAAAGCAAGGGAGCCTTATGGTGCAGTGCACAGAAACAAATCGTGCTTTGTGCATTGAGAGGCCCATCCCGTGCGTGCAACACTTCATTCACACTACTCACCTCTCATTTGATTTGAAGGGAATAGACTGGTCACTCGCCCCACCCTCTGTCTCACTCGTTGTTGATAGTTACAGAGGGCAACCCATACTCACTTCCCCATCCGGTTAGGATGAAAGCTCACATCACTCGATTGTTTGTCGATGAAGATCGCGTCATCAGTTGTTGAAGAGGCGTACCCAGGGAGGTAGCTAGCAAATCGAATGTTTTATTGGACAGGAACATGTCGTTTGCTAGAGGACAATTAGACGCTTCGCAGAGAGACCCATGACACAGCGTACCAAGGGAGGTAGCTTCGGAATTGGATCCTGGGGATATCAATTAATGAATCCACTTTCTGGACTGCTGGGTGTTACCACCTTTTCCACAGCCAGCTTCTCGCCCAAGGGTGTTTACCACCTTTTCTTGGAACGAGGCCTGCTATGACAGGGAATTGCTTCCTTTTCTCTCATAACAGATTTGTTTTTTTGTTTTTTTTTCTTCTTTTTTTTTTCTTGTTTTCCCCTATTCCCGAGGGTGTTTCCACCTTTTCTCGAAGAATAGGTCGGCATGACAGGGACCTAAGTCCTTTTCTCCCATGACCGATATGTATTGTTTTGTTTTGTTTTGTTTTTTTTTAAAATTGAGCAAGGGAATGGTAGAAAGACCATGTATCAAGACCAACCTCGCCACTGTCGCTGGTGGAAAATAGAGGATAAGAGATCAAGGCTGGAAGGGGGGTTTGAGGGGGTAGAGGGTTGCGTCCACTTCATCAGGACTGACTGAAGAATGGCTATCAAAAATAGCATCATAAGAAGTACAGCGCGGTGCCAATGAGGGAAAGGATCAAGTGTCCGTAATTGTCAAGATCCCCAAGGAGGGAAGTACTTCTTCAGGCGATATCCATTGATCAGAAAGGGATCATCAGAGGCATCAACGGTCTGTACTTGGACAGAACCATTAGGGTTGACAGCAAGTACCTTATATGGGCCCATCCACCGCTGTTGGAGCTTGCCAGGAAACTTGCCAAATCGTGAATCATAGGCTAGGACCAAATCACCTTCTTTGAACTCCTTGTGCTTGATGAAGCTATCATGGTAAGCCTTACGTCGAGCTTGCGTGGCTTCCATGCACTGTAGAGCCATCCTACGAATTTCGTCCAAACATTCCAGGTGCAGGAGACGGCGTTGCAGTGAATTATTGTCCCCCAAACGCTCTTTGATGGCCACTCTCAAAGAGGGTAGTTCCAATTCAACAGGAAAAACTGCTTCTGTACCATACACCAGCTGGAAGGGTGTCTGTCCTGTTGCTGCTTTATGGGAGGTTCTGTACGCCCAGAGGGCCTCTGTAAGTCGATCATCCCAATCACGACGATGTGCAGCAATCGTTCTTGTTAGAATCGAGCAGAGGATGCGATTCGTGACTTCGACTTGGCCGTTGGCTCTGGGGTAATAAGGAGTGGACTTGCGATGACGGATCTTATACAACTCTGTCAACTCTTCCATGACTTTGTTAAGGAAATGAGTGCCTCTGTCACTTACCAGCTCTAAGGGACTGCCAAAACGGGTGATGATATTCTCGTACATGAACAGGGCCACGCTGTTACCATCGTCTCGCTTTAGGGCTTTAGCTTCACACCACTTTGTGACATAATCTGTACATACGAGGATGTATCGGTTCTGTTTTCTTCTAGTGGGAGGATCGATCGGACCTACGAAGTCGATGCCCCATTTCTCAAATGGCCTCAAAGGAAGGATAGGTTGTAGTGGCATGGCACTTGTCTTGGTGGGTTTCCCCATTCTTTGACAAGCATCACATCTTTTACAGTAATCATAGGAATCTTTGTGAATGGTAGGCCACCAATAACCTGCTAGCAGAGCCTTCCTGGCTGTAGCTTCTCCTGCAAAGTGACCTCCACATGGCTCGTCATGGCAAGCCTTCAGAACAATCCCAATCTCATCTCATGCAACACATCTTCTGAGCACTTCATCTTTACCTTTCTTGTAGAGTGCACCGCCTAGCAGGGTGTAGGGGGCTGATTCTAGCATAAGCTTCTTCCTCTCCCAACTAGAAATACCAGAAGGATACTGTTGGGTTGCCAGCAGATTGGCAATGTCTGCATACCAGGGAGTTACAGTTTCTACCAAGAATAGGGAAGCATCAGGGAGGTCTGGATCATCTTGCTCCTCGTCTGCAGTTTGTGGGATACGCGATAGATGATCAGCCAAAACATGGGAACGACCAGGCTTAGTAATCACCTCAAAGTCGAACTCTTGGAATAAAAGGAGCCATCTCATCATTCGTCCTTTCACATCTGCTTTGTTCATCAAGAAGGACAGGGCCTCATGATCCACATAAAATTTAAAGTGGGTGGATAGGAGATAATGGTGAAACTTCTCTAGGGCAAATACCATTGCCAAGCACTCCAGCTCTGTCACTGTATAGTTCCGTTCCCTATCAGTGACTTTTTGGCTTGCGTAATAGATCGGTTGATCCAACTTCGAAGAGCCCTTTTGGCAGAGGACAGCACCTAAGCCTTCAATTGATGCATCCGTGTGTACATGGAACTCTTTCGTCCAATCAGGAGGTTGCAGAATGGGTGCCTCTATCAGACACTGCTTCAGAGTATGGAAGGCTCTGTCACATTCGTCCGTCCAAGTAAACTCTGCATCTTTCCGCAGAAGCTTGTGCAAGGAAGTTGCCTTTGTCGCAAAATGGGCTATAAATCTTCTGTAGTAACCCACATGGCCTAGGAATCCCCTCAACTGTTTGAGGTTGGTGGGTGCTGCCAGAACTGCAATCTTTTCAATCTTTGCAGGGTCTGTTGATATCCCTTGTGCAGAGACAATGTGGCCCAACAGAACTCTAGAAGAGACCCCAAAGATGCATTTGTCGGGGTTGAGGGAAATCCCATACTCCCGGCATCGGTCAAAACATTGTTCCAGGTGTTCCCAGTGTTCACGGATCAAACTATAGACATAGAAGTCATCCAAATATACTTCAATGAAGTCGTGCAGATGATTTTGAAATGCAGCCACCATGACTCGTTGGAAAGTAGCAGGGGCATTGCAGAGCCCAAATGGCATCACTCGGTAAGCGTAGGTCCCCCATTCTGTGGTGAAGGTTGTTTTGGACTGGTTTTCTTCTGCGATTTGGACTTGGTTGTATCCGTTGAATCCATCCAGAAGAGAATAAAGCTCATGTCCTGCCACTGTGTCCAACAGTTGGTCTGTGAAAGGGATAGGAAAGTGATCCTTCTTTGTTTTAGAATTGAGCTTTCGAAAATCCACACATATTCGCAATTTGCCATTCTTCTTGGGTACAACCACAATGGGTGAAACCCATTCACTATTTGCCACTGGATAGATGAACTCGGCTTCCAGAAGCTTCAGCAGCTCCGCTTTCACCAATGTGGAATAATTCGGGTTCATTCGCCTCTGTCGTTGCCGTACTGGCTTGGCATCAGGCTCCAAGTCAATATGATGTTGACATATTGTGGGATTAATCCCCTTTAGGTCTTTGTAGGACCATGCAAACACGTCCAAATTTTCTTTCAACAAGTTGTACAAGGTTGACAACTCCTCTTCTGGGAGACTGCTACCCACCTTCAAGTGGCGTTCAGTGCCTTCTGCATCCACAAAAGTTAACTGCCTTTCACCTTCTACTTCACGGATGAAGGTCCCGCGGACTGCTTCTGGGTACAGATCCGACTCCTTCAAAAAGGGAGTGGTGTCCTCTTCTGATGTCCCACTAGAACCAACTTCTTCTTTTGGTGGAGACTTAGGTTGCTCCTTAAGATGTTGGAATGGGATTAGAGCTGTTTCGGGTTTGGTTTCAAGATTAATTACCTCTTGGCTTGAAGACTCATCTTCTGATGATGACACATCCAGGAACATCACATAACAGGGACCCTCTGATGCCTATTGGGTTGGTGGGATTGGTGCTTGTTGGCACGGTGCATCATCATCATCTTTCTTTGGCAAGGATGGGTAAGGACGGCATGAGCCACTGCTGAAAGATGGCTTATTC
Source organism: Lygodium microphyllum (assembly GCF_053477565.2). Classification (NCBI taxonomy): domain Eukaryota; kingdom Viridiplantae; phylum Streptophyta; class Polypodiopsida; order Schizaeales; family Lygodiaceae; genus Lygodium; species Lygodium microphyllum. The sequence continues at coordinate 105,856,630 of NC_141155.1, read as the reverse complement.
TTCTTAACCCATGTCTTATAAAGATCCTGCATATAAGAAGATCCATTTACCAGACCAAATGGTACCATCGCCATTCTGTCCCATAGCATGAGCTCGTCGGCTTCTGAAGCTTCTGGAACTTCTTCCTCAACTGTATCCTCTTCAAGTGGGATAGATTCTTCTGGCTCACTTTCATCACCTTCTTCGTCCATATCATATTCATCCTCTTCTGTCTCTGTCTCTATCTCTGCTTCTGTTTCTGTTTCTGCTTCTGTCTCTGTCTCTGTAGGAGCTCTGTAACAGAAGAACAGATTCTCTGTTTCCTCTCCTGCCTCTGTCTCTGTTTCTGCTATGGCCATGTAACAGGGAGAGCAGTACATCCATGCTTCTATCTCACTGTCAGAAGTGATTTCAGAAGTCATGCCTGGTTCAGGCAGGAAGTATTCACCCATTGATAATGGCTTTGCATCTTTTGGAAGTCGGCTTACAGTATCCACTGTTAAGGAATGTGCCACTGTTTTCTTGGGAAGGATCTGTTTGACAGCATCTTCGTCTGCTGACGTTCCATCTGTAGCCTCATTAGGGGAGTCAGAAGATAATTCCAAGGAGGTGGATCCATGTCCTTTTTGAGAACCATACAGTTTCAACACCACTTTGTTGGGTCCTCTGCCCAAGGTCAAAGTTCCTTTGAACCAATCCGTCCTTGCTCGGGCTTCAAAAAGCCATGGTCTGCCCAGTAGCAGAGGATAGGATGTACCATAAGAGTTTGGCTTCACCACCAAATAGGTTAGCCAATAATCTTTTCCAGCCACTGTAGTCTTCACATATGGGAGAATGCCCAAAGGCTTGATCCTACTCTGATCCGCCAGTCTGATGAGCCATTGGGTGGGTTGCACACCTTGTAGGCCTAAATCCTTCATTGTCACATCCGTCATAATGTTCATTGATGAACCACCATCAATCAGTGCATTTGAAATAAAGCAACCTTCTATCCATACGCCAGTCTCTGGAGTACCCGGATCTAGGAAAGCATTAGCTACGTCCACTTCTTTTACAGGCTCTGAAGCCTTGTTGGGCTTTGTTGCTGTTGAGGGAGCAATCCTTAAGCCACGTCTTCTTGTCAGTATACTTTTGAACCTTTTCCGGCAACTGGGAGACAACATCAATAATTGTCGGAATGTGAGATTTGGTCTAAAGGTATCTAGATCTCTAACTAGATCGTATTCCTTAATAGGATCCACTGGCTTCTCTAACCGGTTAGGGAATGGGGCAACACCCATTTTCATTTTCCCTCTTTCTTCCAACAGAGGAATTACAGGAACTTCTTCTGCCACTTGTGGCACTTCCTCCTCTTCTGTCTCCTGGACCTCTGGTCCTGTCTCTATAACTGTCTCTGTAACTCTCTGTGGCACTGTAGTGCTCTGTACGGCACTGTTAGGGTCTGTTCTGTTCTGTTCTTCTGGTGGAAGATTGAACTTCATTGTTCTAACAGGAGGGTTATTTTCTTTCTGGATAAGTGGTTCCTTCTGCTTTGCACGCGTGATGGCAGCAACTTCCAATTCCACTAAATTGGAGGTAGGCTCTTGTGCCTTGGACGGACTATCAGTAGCACTGTTTTTCACTGGGGCTGGGCTTGGACAGTCTTTTGCAGTGTGGCCTTCTCCTTTGCATCGACTGCATAAGGGCTTGTAATCCACTGACCTTCGAGGATTTGGACAATTTGGTGAGATGTGTCCCTTTTCTCCGCATCTGTAACATTCCACTTCTGATCTCTGACCACCGCCAGACTGTCTTCCTCTGTAACTTTGAGAGAGAAATCTTCTGGGTCCGAAATTAGGACCAAACTCTCTAGGCTTGGGTCCAATATCCTGTGTTGTCATTTTGGATTCCAGCAAGTTGAATCTTGCGTCTTCTTTCTTCCTTCTTCTATCATGCATCTCCTTCAGAGAGCAAATGTCCTCTGTATGGTTCTTCCGCAAACAGTAGGAACAGAAGGCTCCAGGGATGGTTGGTTTTCGTGTACATTCAGTGGCTAAATGGCCTGCTTGATGACACTTACCACACCAAGTGTTTGACCGCATCACATCTCTTCCTGCTCCTGCAACGTTGGATATGCTCGCTGTGTTTACTTTCAGCGTCTGTAGCTGCTCTGTAATCACATCCATCAACTCCTTTTTGATGTTTGCAACTGAGTTAGATAAGTAGTCCTTCAAGCTTTCTCCTCCGGACGTACTGGCAGGAGGGTTTTGAGGAGTCTCTGTAATCACTGCATAAACGGGCTGGGCTGGTACAGAGGGGTCTCTGTTCTGATTCTGATTCAGAGCTCCTGTTTGAACTGTTGGCTGTTGACTCCAGTTGGTAGGGTTCCACTGTTGCTGTTGATTTGGCATTGAGGAAATTGGTTGGGACCATTGTTGTTGTGGGTGAACCACCATTTGAGGCATGGATTGTGGCCACTGTAGATTTGGTGCACTGTACTGTGATACCGGGGGTATCTGTTGGTAGGGATAGGGAACAATCCCTGGAACTGCATTTGGTGGGTACATCATTCCTGGCATCAGAGGAGGTAGGACTCCTCTTCCTGTATTCATCGCTAGTCGAGCTTCCACTTCATTGTACAATCTTGCTCCTTCTGTTGCAGCTTGCAGTGTGGCTGGTCTTTGTAGCTCCACAAACTTACGGACTTCTGGTTGTAATCCTCTGAGAAACACCCCCTTCTGAATGCCATCATCTAGATTATGATTAGTCCATCTCTTCAGGATGGATTCCATTCGTGAGACATAGACTTCTACTCTTTCTCCAGAAGACTGACTTAGGTTCATAAATTCCTCTCTCATCCGCTCTTCAAAACCTTCACGCCTAAATTTAGTGAGGAAGGCCAACTTCAGGTCGTCCCATGTGCCAAAAGTTCCTGCTGCTTGTCTCTCATACCACTGAAACACCGCGCCCTTGAAAGTGGCGGGGAATATTGCCAACCAATGCTCAGGGGTTCTGGCATTGTTAGCCACACATGCTACCATAAATTCTGCTACATGAAGATCGGGGTCTTCATTGTACTCTCCCTTAAAAACTGGCAATGGGACTACATTCGCTGGCCTGTCATCAATATTTCCAGGACGGATCTGGCTTGGAAGTGGACCTCCAGCAGGAGGAGGAAGGGCTTGATGTGCCATTGGGACTTCTGTAAAGAGTTCCGCAAGGGCGTCAAAGGCGGCTTCTGCTGCGAGCTCGCTCTCGGTTCTGATTTTTTCTTTCTCTCTTCTCACGTACCTCTGGACTCGTTCTAACGCTTGCCTCTTTATTGCGTCATTCATCAGGGGTGTGGCTCCACTAGGTTGTTAGTGCTCCACAGAGGGTTAACAGAAGGCTTCAGTCTCTGGAGGACTCTCTTACCAACATTTCTTCTACTTCTTTCTTTTCAACGTCCCTGAATTCTGCTTTCATGCCACTGCACAGGGGAAGATATTCGATTCTGAAGGTGTCAAAATGCATACGTCTGAGCATTGTGGTGGTGCCATCATCATAGTAATGCCAGCTTCTAATGGTTTCAACAGTGTTTGTTGTGAAAAACACTCTGTCTACCAGCTTCCAGTGGGTTGCTAATTGAACAAACAGAAGATGATCAGTACACCAAGCATCCCATGTATCTTGCTGTTGAGCGTCCACGAACAAATTCCAACTCTTTTCCTTCTTGTCCCTGTGAACCTCTACAGACCAAGACTCCTGAAGCCTCTTCACAATCTCCCACTTGATGTTGTTTGGAAACTTTTCAATGAATGCCAAATCTTCCATGGATGGTTATTCTCTCTGTTTCTGCTCTTCAGTTTGTTCCCAAACAGTTTGCCACCAAGATGCAAGTTTCTGCTGCTTCAATAGGAAGAGTAAACTGTCCACCACATAGAGCATGCATCATGATGGTGATGTGTTTCCGCCATTGTGGGATGAACTTTTTGTGGAAAGTGGCTTTGATTATGAGGAAATCCAACTCTTCAGTGGAAGAAGGAACTTTACAAACATCCATTGAATTCTTCTCTTCTTGGCAATGCCATTTCCTTCATTTTCAGCCTCTTCTGGTGCTTGTTGATGGCAAGCTTCCCCGGCTGCGCACGAAAAACATGGAGCTCCAAGAGGAACACCAAGGAAAAGGGAATTATCTTGCAAGAAAATCTATATTGTAATATCAACAAGCTTGTTTATCATGTTTCATATGATCACA